>NC_088296.1:21792769-22133248 GCF_032854445.1 Liolophura sinensis
GTTGTTCAGTTGACCAATTTATGGCTGCTTGCTTTTGGGGTTGCCTGTAGTCGGATCAGTAGGTCTAACGTTGGATTTGCCCACAAGGAGCACATAATCTCACCTGTTACATCGGGTGTTATTATGTATCTTAATCGGCAGTTATTACCGTTTTGCGTTTACACTGATGAAAACGACAGACTAAACCAAACCGTTCTAATTTAAGCCACAAAGACTGGTGGAATAGAAAAAGCCGTTTTAAATGGAGTCGGTTTGGTTTAAGCCATCTTTTATTCGCCACTAGTCAGTTCGCTAGATTTTTTCGTAGTGTGCCTGTAACCCCAACTGATGGTAATGATGTATCAATGTAGGTTTCCAGGTAACATCGTGAAGTGAAGATTCACATATATCCTTGAAAATAAGACAATCACTAATATAGTTGTATAGGATGATGGGAATCTCTTTCAGCAAGGAATATTTATTGATTTGACTGGTGTTTTACGCCGTTATCCAGAGACAAGGGGCACCTCAGATTATACATGAGGGTGATTCACCATGGGCTAACTGAATCTCAAATATTATTGTGACGAAAAGATTTATCTACTAAATGCCCGCTGAGTTCGAACAAAAAAATATAAAAACAGATAAAAAAACAAATAAGTACATAAATGTTCATGAAAATGAGATTTTCCCCACATAGTGATATCAATTCTAGATCAGTGACGTCTAACAATTGCAGTTAATATCACTGCATATTTTATGTACCTAATTTTGCTTGTACCATGGTGCTGGGGGAGTAAAGATTGCTGCTGTTTGTTTATTTGCATGGGCAATTAGAATAAAACCTTGACTGACGTCAAATTAACAAGAGGCCATATTTCACCAGTTAAGTGTGACCATTACCCATCTATCACACTGTAATCACTGCTCTGGTCTTACACTCTGTGTTGTACGTCTTTAATTACATTACTGGAAGCTGTGCTATCACAGAATATGGTATTTCAGACAATGCCGAATGGAGCAGTATAAAGATTGATTTGGTTCGACATCGTGTGGATGTCAAAAAATAAATAAATTAAAAAAACAATAACGTATGTAAGTAAACTGACACGAAAGAAGGGCTTCCCAGGTTGTTGACGGAGTGTAATTTGCTACCGATTATGCAATTACAAGAACAGTTAGAGTAAAGCCCTAACTGAGGGAAATTGAGAAAAGGCTGTATTTAACGCGTCACGTGTGACCATTCGCCAACTATTACACTTTTGTCGTGTCTGTGTTTTTTCTCTCTGTGCTGTACGCCTTAATTATATTCTGTTACTGTTATTATTATTAGATCGCCACGTTGGATATATGAACAGTTGCAATCAAAGCTCAACTACATGAGACACATATTTTATTATGGATGACTGATGTTATGGAATGATACACGATTTGAATACTGAATTCATTCAATCGCACAGAACATACATTGCGTCTTTCCAACATCATTTAAAAGTTGACTGCTTCTCTTCGCATGGTTCCACCCTTTTGTCGTACTTTATGTACTATCCAAGTTCTTTGGTGGTTTTGTTATACATCGTTTTGGGAACTGGAAATGCGATTATTGACCTTGAACGCCCTTATTGGTTAATGTCTGGTGTACGAATACACGACACCGTATAGATTAGGGGGGGGGGGGGGGGGGGGGGGCGGGCACAGCCCCGGAGCAAATCCATAACCATCCACATGTTGCTTACAGACTTTCCCACGGAGAGCAAGCCAGCTGATGAACCTAAACTCATCATATTCTTATCTTAGAACGTTATTATTCGATGGCGATAATGCCACATTTATTGATTAATTTATTTATTTAATTGTTGTTTTACGCTGTAATCAAGAATATTTTACTTATGCGACGGCGGCCAGCATTATGGTGAGTGAAAACCGGGAAGACCTTGGGGAAAACCCACGACTATCCGCAGGTTACTGGCAAACAATGCCATATGGTGGTTGCAAATTCACACCATACAAATATTTTCAAATATCGTTTTCTCCTGAAAAAAAAATGGAAAATAAAAATATTAAAGACCACATTTGCAGATCACTTTTGACGTTCTTTCATCTGATTTTAAAATCATTATGATGTTTTTTTCCCACTATATTAATACAAAGTTACCAGGCGTTTGAGCTGCTTAGTGCACCAGCAGAATCTTGATTTATTGTGACATTGTGGATATTTGGCAAAAGTCAGCATACCTCAAATGATGGACTACAGCAAAGAGAGCGAAACCAGAGCAGAGGTGACGATGTTAGTGGTTTGTTCCCGGGTTTCCCGACTTGGAGCGGGCTCTTTAGCCGTTAGACCACCGAAACGTTCGAATTTAATAGACATCGGTCACATTATAATATGGAGCATCATTAACAAAAAACCCCCAATTAGTACCAAAAAATGGTCTCAAATATACACCATACAAATAATTTTTACAGTTCTTTTCTCCTTAAAAAAATAATATGCATATGAAAATATTTAAGACCATATTTGCTAATAGCTTTTCATACATTTTCATCGGAAATAAGCATCCCGTGTATGTTTTCTGCTACTTTAATTCCTAGCGATAATAAGCGACCCACGAGCACGAGGAACGTTTGCATATTACTAGTATTACATCTTATTTACCCCATAACCCTTGGGATGGTCGTGGGTTTCCACAGGGCTCTGCCCGATTTCCACCCACCGATTTCTCCGAACTTTTCCTCTGTACCTTGATTGCGCTGTGTGGCATTGGGTGGTTGTATTTGGAAAATAGTTTAAACCAATCTATCTGAATGGGCCTGTCACTGATACTTGGCAATTTTATTCCTGAACAAATAGGTTGTGTGTGTTATATTGCCTACATGTACTTCCCTTTACCTCCTACTCTGTCCTGCCACCAGGGGGCTGAAAGAAAGCGGAGAAACAAGGAACCGAGAGTGGGCACACGGCTTTGGACGCACGTCTTGCAGGAGCCTTGAAAAGAAATCTACTTATCGGAGGGATTTTCAATCGCTCTTTTACCACATTACATATTTTGGCTGCACACATAGTTCTTAATAATATCACATCCAAACAGATTCCCTTGGAATTGTTGACTCAGTTTAGATTCCCACCACAATGTCTGTTTTTGCCGCTGAGAGGACACACGGTTTAATTTATCTTAACCCCGTCAAAGAGTACTTTCTGGTTGCTGTTTGTGGGATAGCAGTGCCCCTGTCTCCCCCCACCCTCTTCCCCCCTCACTTTATGTTACAATTCGTGTGTCACAATATTTACGAACCAGCTTAAACCCTGTATACGAAGCGTTTCATGCAGAAGAGGTTGGCGCCCAGATGTGGTTACACATTATGACAGGTTGGCTTTATGACAGTCACGTGACTGTGGGAGTGACAGGTGAGGGAAAAGACGCCGCACTTAAATAATATTACACTTATACGACAAGCTGTAATAAAGACCTTAACTTCCTCGCTTGGCGTTCAGCATTAAGGGGATAGTGCAACGACTGGTTGACCCGTGTCAGTATAATATAAGCGTCAAGTCCGACATTTCTATACCATTCGTAGTCCGTAAAGGACGTTCCAAGTCGATAGTCGCAAGATCCATTTCCACAACAACGTTTAACACTAACTCCCGAAGACATAGGTATGTAAGAAATTATACAAATAAGAAAAAAGCCGGAAACACAAGAGACAAGCGATCATCAGTTTTCAAAGATGCCGGAGAGACAATGAATATTCCAGGCATAAATTCCATATCAAAGTTCAAATTGGTAGTCCGTGAATGAGTTCCATGTCAAATTACAGCTAATCAAGTATCTCAATCGCGCTTTCATTGCAACTGTTCATAAAGGCATCATGCTGAGGTAATTAGCATGGCTACCTTTACGGCCCCTAGCCCCAGGTTAAGCGATATTAGATACAGTTTGAAAATGACGAGCGTTACAGACCCTAACCGATCAGACTATGATTCAAAAGTAACGGACGATTACGTCTTTCCCGTTAATATGTAAATATCTCATGCTACAAGAAGCGTCATCTATGATGTTACACATGACATACAAGATAGACGGTTACACTGGGCAACCAGCGCCATCTATGTTGTTAAATACCATATACGTGATAGATATGTACATAGGGATAACAGCGCCGTCTATGTGGTTGATCACAATGCAGATCGCCAGAGATTCTGAACGCTCTGTCCATAATTGCCAACGAGAATGTGTTATATTCATTGTAAAATTTAAGAAACTTAGAATGAAGGTGTTTGATGGGAGTATCCTTGACAAACTAGTTTTTGAACTAACAACTTGTGACGCAGATTAAAGTCATCACAATTTACGCAAGATCTGACAAATGCTGCAGGGCAAGATGTGCACATATATATATATACGCCATATGCAGGACCCTTTGGTATATTGCTATCCAAATAAGGATAATTTACAATATCAAAATTTGATGGAGTATCCTTGACAAACTAGTTTTTGAACTAGCAACTTGTGACGCAGATTAAAGTTATCACAATTAACGCAAGATCTGACAAATGTTACAAGGCGAGATATGTATACGCCATATGCAGGACCCTTTGGTATATTGCTATCCAAATAAGGATAATTTACAATACCAAAATTTGATGGAGTATCCTTGACAAACTAGTTTTTGAACTAGCAACTTGTGACGCAGATTAAAGTCATCACAATTAACGCAAGATCTGACAAATGCCACAAGGCGAGATATGTATACGCCATATGCAGGACTCTTTGGTATATTGCTATCTAAATAAGGACAATTTACAATATCAAAATTGAAATTATCCCTTTTGTCCGTTTTTGTACAGATATAGATCCAAATAAGATGTACCCTCAGGACTATCTGTTGTCTCCTTTAAATCCAATGAAGGCGGATAGATTTCCTTCACGGCTTCAGCAATATGGGGATTATTTAACGCCAGTAGATCACCAATATACAGCTTGGTAAATGAAAAAGATTGAGCTTTAAAGATATTACTTTTAAGTAATTTCTGCATATAGTCGTTTTCATGTGAAAACAGGTATAGGTCTGCCAAAAGAGGCGCACAATTGGTACCCATTGGAATACCTATGCACTGTTGGTAAATGGTATCTCCGAATTTCACATAGATGTTATTAATGAGAAATTCAAGTAATTCAATAAATAATGTAACATCCCATGAGTGGTAACCTTTATAAAGAGTAGAACTAACGAAAGCCTTATTGCTTCTGACGTTAATGTAACGGTGACCAGTTTTAGTAAATACCGAGACAATTAACGACGATATTCTTTCAATAAGATCTTTGTGAGGAATCGTAGTATACGGAGTAGAGAAATCCCATGTGGATACGTCTTTGTACGGTATATGCATATGAGCATCGAGTTCTTCTGTAAGACGTTTGGAGTTGTTAAGAATCCACATGCAGTTGACACCTGAAATTTTTGGTTATGACACAACAATACTTATTCCAAAATGACTTTACTTCTTGTAACGCTCTCGTAAGTAGGGTTGACAAGAGTTTGGTGGTACAGCTTCTTGAACCTGCAATAAATCGAGCGTTGTATGGGGATTTATTCATTTTAGGAATTCAGTAAAGTTGTGGTATTTCTGTGTGACGGGTAGGTATATTTATGCGCCTTTCTTTAAGAAAGGTTTTGTGTTTGTTAAATAGTTCCTCCAGAGTACATGTAGTAGCAGAATACGTGGATGTCGTTGTAGATGCACATAGCTCTTGAACAAGAATTTGATAATAATAATTCTTCCAAATAAAGATGACATTATTAGGAGCCTTGTCTGCTACAGTGATGACAAATTTACTATGAAGGTCAGCGAGTGTTTCTTGCACAGTGGGATCCTTCGGGCGGGGCGGCTTGCTTGCCTTCGATAAGGCGTCTCAGTGAAGCAGTACTATATAAAAGAATCCGCAGCAAGGAGGCACATTACATGTACTCTAAGGATTCCTTCGTCGTCATGGGACGGAAAAATTGTTAAGTACGACGTTATACTCCAAGCACTCACTCACTCAGTCTTTATGACAGCCTTGTGACGGTGGAAAACGGTATGTAAGGCAGCAGTCTGTATATACTGGTCATGCTTCTCGTCTCTGTGCCTGATTGTTCTTGAGTGTGTGAGAACTATCTCACAACGGTTCACAGTTTTAAAAAGTGGTCATATCACATCCTTCCAGATTCGTCACGTCTCAAAAGGTGAACAACGCTGATAAACAAATGTGAATTACGTCAATATCTTTCGGCTGAGGCTTTATGTCAACGTTTTTTTATGTCCATGGGGACGGGCGGTGGTTTATTCCTAGCTCTCCAATCTGTTTGACGCCGTGTAAGTGAAAATGTGAGAACGACTTGAAACACCAGTAGTCTAGCTAACTTGTATTCTTGTCAAATTTGCTTTGTTTTATTGATTTTATATATTTAATTGGTGTTTTACGCCGTACTTAAGAATATTTCACTTATACGACGGCGGCCGCCATTATAGTGGGAGGAAACCGGGCACAGCCTGGGGGAACCCAAGACTATCGGCAGGTTGCTTGCAGACTAAGTTTGCTTTGTAGAGGGTTACTGAAGGAGATTAGGTGAAATTAGGCGAAGTATAGCCAGGTTCATTAAGTAAACCATTTCAGTGGCCTAATGGTTAGAACGTCCGCCTCGAAGTCGGGGGACCCCGTGATCAAACCTGGGTATGGGTCATACGAAAGACTTCAAAAGTATCAGTCTTACTGAGAGGTGAGAACATGGAAACAAGGTTGGTTGGCACGGTGTCAGTATAAAGTGGCCGGGTAAGGCGTCATGTCTGGTGTCTTTGGCATGATACGTCGGTGGTGGCAGTACTTTGGCGGCATGGACTCGTCTAGCCACAAGACGTCACAGTATATGTACACACATATAATGACTTGTCGGCATATAACTGAATAATCGTTACACAGCATGCATTCATTCATCTTAGTTTTGGTAAAAAGAGAGTGATTTTTGTTTTTGTACCTGCAGAAATTTGTGTGTTGGTATGGTGACTTTTAGGTCATTACTCACAACGTGCGTTACTGAATAAACCGAAATTACTGCATTATTGTCTACATAGCGATTTGTGTTTTGGTTTCTGCCTATATCGTATATTGACTTTGCAGTAACCTGAGAGATAATACAAGTGCAAGTACACGTATAACAATTTATGTGTTTTCCTATGTCGACCGATTTACTAGTTCAACAATCAGATATATTGCTTTTCCATTGCTAACCACAAGAACTTCCGCAGGACAAGCGCCATCACCAGACAGCGCTGACTCTTATTCACATTACTTAGGGTAGTTCAGCGAAGCTGGCTCGCGTGCTTCTCTCTATTGACTCTACAGTTTACCGATCGTAAAGACATGGTCTGATTCCAACACATTCATAGTTAGGAACAAACAAAATGTTCTGGACATAACACACAACATTCACCTTACAATGACGAAACAAGTAAACATATAATTTGAGCGTCTTTTTATTTACTTTCTCGGTAATTTGGTTATTTACGTTCAAGTTTTTGTCCATGGAAGTTTGTCTTTTAATGACGGAGCTGGAAAGTCCATTACGGTCGACAAGTGGTATATGCATACGTCTAGGGTATTCGTGGAGAAGCTGGCTTCTCTAATCTAGGACACGTTCCACAGTTCCCACTTTCCATCCCTTTTCGTGTCGGTGTAAACATTTGAGGAAAACGCAACGCACCTCTGTGTGACCTGGTTGTAGTTGACAGCCATGCAGTTCGGGTAACGCAAACAATCACGTCCACACATAGTCATCGAGAATGCACGTTTATCGAAAACGGTATTTCCTGTTACAAAAATTCCTACAAAAACAGAAACAAATATCACAGATACATGTACATGTTGCCCAACTTTTTACATTTCACCATGGTTAGACAGACCGTTTGTCAGAAGAGCCAAATGGATTGACAAAGGATTTAGTAAATGTGGGATCGAAGATTTTTTGGGATGTAATATAGTGTTGATCTAGAAAGAAAAATGTCGAGGAACTTCTGACATTCTGGTGTCTTTGGACAGATTGTTAATAACCCTTCTGGAATATATTATGTAAAGCCGAAGTTCCCGGCTAACGTCCACAACAAGAAGACAAGCCAAGTTCAAAGATGTGTTTTAAGCCTCTTTGCAGACAACTGATGCGAGAATGCTGGATATGATACCCAGCACAACTGAAGCGAGAATGCTGGAAATGATATCTAGATCTGGGTGTAATTTTGTTTATTGCAATTACATGTATTTACACATAGATTTAAAAAATATATACCCGACATATATCTGAAGTTCCACAAGTGTTATAGCTTTCCTAGTTTTCAACCACTAGACAGCAGATGATCAGCTTATTTTAGGGATTAGTAAGAACGGAAAAGTTAAAAGAGAAGAAAACATAACAATAATGCCAAAAGGAGATGATAGAGCGTCAAAACTTATTTGCAAAAATGGTCTGTAATATATTTTGCGATTTTTTTTTTTAGGAATAAAGGGAATTTCACTTTTTTGTATCGTGGGTATTTGGGACCACCTTTTGGCACTTAATGTAGTTGCATAATAATGTTATAAATAAAGATGTGATACACATCTAATTAATATATTTGAATATAAATTTGTTTATATCCAAACATATGCATGTAATCTGCACTCTTTCATCTGAGCTTTATGTACTCTTTACCTTTTGCCTACCGTTAAGGTCAACTGGACTTCTTTCACCAAAGCAATAGTCTTTGGCTGTCCCTTATAATGAAGTTACTATTCAGAGTACTAGTTAAATTAAATAAAAAATTAATACAATTTGTCGATGTTGAAGGAAGTAGAAGGGATCATTAAGTTTTTTCTTGTCCAAGTCACTGCTGAAATTCGTAATAAGATACGAGTTAAGACATTTATCTTACCGTGTTTAGCACAATGACAGAGTGTTGAAAAAAGCATTTACCCACTGAAACTCTGATCATTAAGCGTTCCTGTTCTTGACCCGGAACATTTCCCGATTCTTGTTTCCTTGATTTCCTCCTTGTGTCACGTTGCTTGTATGAATCACTTTCGTCGAGAACATTAGCGGACGTTGTAGCCCTAATCGAGACATCTTGTGTTACACGTCTTGTGGAAATATCCATGGCTGTGGTGTATGAAATCTCCGGCTGGAAACTTTCTGCTAATGTCGATCCCCAGTCGGTTGGAACGTCTAGATAGTAAAATAGGGAAAATGGAGATTTTTGTGTTGCGATTTATGACATTGCAATCACTGGGCTAATGTTCTTTTGTAACGCAACGTGACATCATCGGCTTACGGTGGAGAAGGTTGAGGGTTGCGTGGTTTTGGGCGTTACATACAGATTTGGAGAGACTGTTAAAATTTTTCAAAACAACATTAGTGAAATTCTTATTCATGCTGGACGAGTTTTAAGGAGGCCACGGGGGGGTTTTGACCAAAATCAGTATTCGCTAATCAAGTCAAAATTTCTCCCATTACGAAGAAGAGTGCAAAGTATTGCTTCAGACAAAAATTGTTTCATCTCTGAACGCAAACGTGTTCTTCCCAAGAAGTCTTGTGCCATTCTTAAACAACTCTGTATTGTTCCGAATTAACACAAGGTCTTGTTTTATTTTTTGTAACACAAAGATGTTTAGTTTATTAGTACATGGTCGTGATGGGTAACACATTTCTTTTTTTTAATGAAAAACACAAGTTTTTGTGTTAGATTTCAACACAGTTGTTTCTTGTCTTCTTACAAAAAATATCAGACTCGTGCCGCTATTATTTATAACGGTAAATTGACTTTAAATCTTGAAAATAAGGTACCGCTTGAAACTAAATTTATATAGGAAATCGTCGAACTTCGGTGCAGCAGTGAGGTGTAATAGTTTTCATGCACAAAAACAAATAAAACTTATTTAAATATAAAGTACAATTGCTGAAGAACATGTGTGAAAAATTGGAGTGATTCGATTTTTACATCACAAGACAAAAGTAGGGTCAAAAGCAGAGTTTGCTCCTTTATGGCCTTTTCTGTGGAAAGTCCCTTCATAACAAAATTATGATTACGTGAACCAAAATGATTTCTGCATATTTTGTGTTTAATTATGGAGTAGTAAGCTATAACGAAGTATCGTGTTGGTTCATGCAATCATATTTTTAACAATCGAAATTGTTCACATTGGTACATTGTAGACATGCTTGCTTTGATACCCTTGTATTCAATAGGAGAATGCGTTCAATGCCTATAATCGCATGTTTTTTTTGTTTGTATTTGCTTTTTGTTGTTTGTTTTTTTTTTGGTGCTCAACAAAGAGAGGTACTGGAGTGGGGGTTAATTTGAACAACACAAGCATTTTTCTGCATATTTTTTCATATATTGTAAAGCTATATGTTAAATAAGTTTAAATATATTAAATCTGTATAGATTACATACAGTACTTTCCCAGTGAAAGCCCAGCGTTATTTACTTCAGCTAACAGCGTATTGTACAATGGTAATGAGAAAGGGACACCTGTTTATCAGTTTAGCTTCTTTATAAATGTCTGTTAAAGACACTGTCATATTCACGATATAATTCGTAAGACAAAACATTAGGCGGAAAAGTTATCCAATGCATTTAAAGGCGTACGGTAGACTGATGGTTAGCAACTAATATTTTAACCTTTTTTATGTTTTCTCCGCCTTTTAGGGTTTTGACGAGGTATGAAACAAGGTTCAGCGGTATCAGTTTAAAAATTCGCGACTTGTGTACACTTTGCTTCTGAGCTTAATTCACCTACGGTATGCCAAAAACCTGCTGAGGGTCGTGTGTTTCCCCCGGGCTCTGCCCGCATTCCTTTCATCACAACGCTAGCCGTCGTAGTATAGGTGAAATATTACTGAGTATAGCGTAAAACTTCAATGAAATAAAAAAATCATTAAACCGACTCACCAAATTGGCAGATGAAATACTCTTGGTCAGAGCATCTACGTTCTGACAGACTCCAAAGGCCTCGTAAGCCAGACAAGAAAACACTGTTCTTACAGAGGACAGCACAGTCAAACCATGGGGCAGCAAGCCAATCAAGCAATGGCTCGGAATTCCAAGGGTATCGTCGCATTGTGGAACCTACAAAATATCATCATTGATTCAGATTCCAGGCGTGGAAACTACTCCTTCAAACGTAACGGGGAATGTTAATTGTCAATTTACCTCAGTTAGGGTTTTAGTTTAATTGTCCCTGAAAACGCCCAAATAACAAATTACACCTCCTTAACTTAAGCAGAAAATATGACAAGAAATCATTGATGTTAATTCCAATTTACTGGACGCTATTGGTCTACAATTCCCAAAATCGCCGGGTTGTAATCACCTTTAGTATACAGTAACATTAAAACAATGTTAAGGAACCAGAGCAGTCATCAAGAATGATCAAATTTGTTTGACCAATAGTCTTTCTGTGTTTAAGAGATCGTCTTCATATGACAGAAATGCCCACGTGAATAACTTGTACATGTTCATAACATTTTTCAGCCATGACCACGAGGAGTCATTAAACATATGCGTGTCAATGCGTGTAAACATACTGTGCCTTCCACGCTAACCATTCCCATCTCGAAGGGCCCCTTTACTTACAAAACAAACCTTCGATAAGTGTACATGTAATAAGTCATAAGTTCATATGTCATAAGTTCATATGTCATAAGTTTATATGTCATAAGTTCATATGTCATAAGTTTATATGTCATAAGTTCATATGTCATAAGTTTATATGTCATAAGTTCATATGTCATAAGTTCATATGTCATAGGTTCATATGTCATAAGTTCATAAAGGGAATAAGATTGTAATTTTATCAATACTTTGATCAGGAAAGGAATCGTTCTGTCTCAAAATAAAACATTTCCTCTGATGTATACAGGAGTTACAGTGTTCATTCTACATGTAAAGGTGAGGTTCTGACTGTGTATAAGGGCAGCTGTTCAGAGCGCATTGCCCTCACATAAATAAAAAGGAAATCACACATTTTGTGGGAAATAGATCTTACCATCATTCCACACCCAGCGACCTTCCTCCTTTAAATCAGAAAAGCCAACCCAGCCACATTCTCCTGACAGTCTTTTGAAAATGGAAAAGTGTTGCCTTACAGTAAGAGATTTCTCGTCAGGTCTAGCAAGGTATCCGCCTTCCAGAGAGCAAAAGTCCGCTGCGCCTTGCCAGTCCAGAAGCCTTTTGTACGGCACGTAGCACGATTTTCCATTGACTGACAGAAAGTACGCCTCGGTTGGTTCGGCGCTCTGGCAAGGGTATATGGCGTCTGCAGTGAAAAGTAAGTAAGCTTGTAATCTCCGTCACCCGGCAATAAGTTTGGCGCAGTGTAAAAGGACAGATACTCCAACAAAGATGAGAGTGAACCACTTATAAGCACTGAAAAACAAAAGAATATAGATGCGCCGAACAAAACTGGTAGTCGTTTACCAATATTTCAAAAAGCTGAGGTTAACAAATAAGTTAAAGGTAATGCATAAACACAAAAAAACCTCCTAGAAAACTGATGCAGATCCACTGATAAGCTAAGTATAGACCATGCAAAAGCATACATACTCCAAAAACAACTGAGGTTGATTTAAAAGAAAAGGTTAACATAATGCAAAAAGGCAACAAAAATCGAAACAACTGATTTACCGAGAAGCTAAGTATAATACAAGAGCATAGACACCCCGGAAACAACTGAGGTTGATTGACAAGAAAAGGTTAACTTTTAACAAAAACATGAAAACTCCGAGAAAACCGATGTTGATCTTCCGATAAGCTAAGTATAACACAAAATTATAAGATACTTCTAACACAACTGAGGTTGATTCACACGGATAGGAAAACGTAACGCAAAGACACAGATTCCTGCACATGTTGTGTTTTCATGTAATTATTTATTAAATGTGTTGACAACATTTGAGTAATTTATGTATTGTTTTCATGTAATTATTTATTAAATGTGTTGACAACATTTGAGTAATTCATGTGTTGTTTTCATGTAACTGTTTATTAAATGTGTTGACAACCTTCGAGTAATTCTATACCAGTGACATATAAGACTTAAAATTTAACATCACCGGGTATTTTTTTACCCCTTCCTTCGATTTCAAAGCCTTGGTGTTACGGGGGTGAGCACCTTGCTACTATTTTAAGAAATTACGTGAACAGTTCGAATAAAATCCTAATAGAGGTAAATTGACAAGAGACCGGATTTAACCGGTTACCCGTGACTATTCGTCAACTATCACATTGTCATCGCTGCTCTGGTTATAAGTGTCTGTGTTTTATGTGTCCTGAACATGACAAATAAAATTTTGTTTGAACTGTTAAACGGTCAACTGTACCTAAAATAAAACTAAGTAATAGTCGGAAAACTGAAACTGTTTTACCTTGAACTCTAGCCCAGACACAACAATAGACCATATTTTACAGGTTAATCTATAGCCACGTTAGCACATGTACGCTTCACTTATTTCATAAAGCTTAAATACACGCAAACTTGCCTTATCTGAAACACTATTAATAAGCCTATACATTCTTTACAATACACCCATGATACACGTTTACACGCTTTACTTTGTTCATCCACCATACACACTTAGCACACGCATGCTCGTTGTAGCTTATTCATCAAAAATAAAAGCTTAATACACGCATGCTAGCTTTACTTTATTCTTCAGCAACAGACCAATAACACACCTATACTTGTTTTATGTTATTCATCAAGAATACACCCTTAATACACGCATGCTTGCTTATATTATCCATTAAGAATACAGTGTACACTCTTAATACACACAGACTTACTTTACCTTATTCATCAACAATTAACCCTTAATACTCGCAAGCGTGCTTTGCCTTATTCATCAACAATACACACTCCATACACACATACTTGTTTACCTCATTCATCAATACTAAATCCCCAATACACGAATATTTGCCTTACCTTATCCATCAACATATACACTTAATACACACATGCTTGCTTTACCTTTTTATAAACAACACTCCCTTAATACATGCATACTTTATCTTATCCATCAACAGTATATTTTGACGCATACTTGCTTTACCTTAAATGTCAAAAATACACCAATAATACAGGCCTACTTGCTTTACCTTATTTATCAACAAAACACTTCCTTCATACATCAAGACTTGTTCCGTGCTATTCATCAACAATACCTTTTTAATACACGCATACTTGCTTCACCTTATAAATCAACAATACACCAATAGTACAAGCCTACTTGCTTTACCTCTTTCATCAACGATAAACCCTTATTTCACGTATGTTTGCTTTGCCTTATTCCTAATAAAAAAACATTATACACCCATATTTGCTTTGAATTATTCATCAAAAATAAAACCCTAATAGTTGCTTTGCTTTATTCATCAATAATACATCGTACCAATAAACGTAAGGGTACACTCTTAGAGCATATGTACGTAGACTTGTTTTCCGGATATACCTTTCATGCATGTATAATTGCATTACCTGGAACACCATTTATAGAAAGCAAATACACGTATAGATTTAATTTTTTTCAGACAAGGAGACATATTTAGGCTTACCCAAAAGTCGAATACTCAAGATGTTCCCAAGAAGAGAGACCAATAGAAACCCTGGCCAATTCATCCACATGTCAGGGATAATTCAGTTGTGTCCGGGTTAAAAGATTTCCTGTGAAGGTAGAAGAAATCTTTCTTAATGCTGCTACCAGCTTATGTGATATTCTCCTGTAATCTGAGGGTGCTTTATATTTTGTCCTTTTATTTAGTACAATTTTGTCTTAAGCCAAGGATATATTTCATATCTTCGCGTGTCCTAGAGTCCCCAATAATTAATGCGATCTATTCAGTGAGACTGATTCAAAGCTGACATTCACTGGAACACTTAGCCTAACACATCACTGTCCCTGAAACTGTGAGCCTTGAACGCTCTGGGCATCATAGCCATCGTCCCCTGAGTCAAACTCCAGTCAAATTACTGATAGGGGTTGACAGATGAAATTTTTCACAAAATTGACAATCAGCTGGTAAGGGTCAAACCCACTAAGGCAGAGACCGGTAAAAACAGGACATTTCACTACCTTTGCCTAGTGTTCATCCGCCACCATTCTCTGACAAAACTCACAAATTTATACCTAGAATAAAACTTCTGCTAGAAAATGTTACCATTTAACAAAGAAAAGAAAAGAAAAAGGGCCGCCCAAAATAGCAAAAGAACATATATCTAAAAATGACACCAAGGATTTCACAACGCCAATACACACTCCAATAATGCTTCTTCAATGGAGCATTATACTAATGAAACGAAAGATGAAAACTCGTCATTCACAATGCTGACACACTCCAGTGCTGCTGCACTGAAATAATATGCTAGCACCAATCCACAGAACAATGTCTCATGGTCGGGCAGTATTGACTGATTTAATGAAATGCCAAAATTACTAGGTTACCTAGGCTTAGTTACACAGTAATGATGTATTTTTAAAAGAGTACATTTTCGTGCTACATGCTATTAGACATTGAGATAAATGTGTACCACGGTACATCGTCTAATGTTGATCGGACTCACCTGATACAGGTACACGACGCACACCTTTGCAATATACCGACTTTATAGCAGATCGCAGACGTTAAAAGGTTAAGAATGCTTTCAGAATTCAAAGCGACAAGTATGTACTTGTTTTTGAGGTCAAACGCTTCTAGGAATGAATAATTCACAGGGTTCGGACTTTGGTAAGACAAAATGTTTCCCACGTGACCTCCTCACACAAGTGACCCTTGCACAAACAGGTCGCAGTCAAACAGTACAGTTGACATTACAATCAAATGCCGAAGTAAGCTCTACTGCTTAAACTAAAGCTGTGGCCTGCATAGATTGACAACGTACCAGTCAGGAACTGTTTCATCCCTTTATTTTCAAATGTACTGTAATCATTATTTGATGTATTTATAATTTGGTATTTATTGTAAATATTTACAACGTTTGATTCTAACTGAGAACGATTGTTGCTTTGTGCAAGTGGGTGAATCTAGTTACTTAAATTCAACTTATAGGCAAGCGATCACCTTCTACAAATAAAAATCGTGCAATTTTAGAAGACCAACACTTTATGCAACATTTTAGACAGACGTATCAATAGAGAGTGGACAACAGAACAAAAACAGCATAAAGTGCTGCATGTACAGCATTTCTGATCATCCCTAAGCCACCTTTTCTGTGCATGTTTGTCATCTGGAAATGCGTTCAACACTTTGAACCTTTGTTTCCAGCCTTAGGTGTCATGTCTTATGTGTAACACGACCCATAATTGACACTGGATCTATCGCCTCCCAGAACGGAAGCTCTAACAACTGTGCTCTCGGGGCTATGAACTTTGACTCAACTTTGCCAGCAAAGCCAGAGGTTATTTATAAATGTGAACTTTGCCTCTGGCTTTGTTGGCAAAACTGAGTCAAAGACATGGGGATAGCATCCTTACAATTTATGTCAGGATCCTTAATTTTGGTCAGGCCGTTCTATATTTAGATGGTATATAGCCGTGAAGAATAGGTGCTCTCACACTCGTAAGGTCGCTTCTCTGTTTCGTTCTTTTTGACTTTTCTTTACATAATAAATGGCAAACATGCGACTCATACGTACAAAGCTCCTAAAGTGTACTAAAGCTATGCATATAGGTCATAAAATCAAAACTATTCATGACATACTGAAATATCTTTTTGTATTAGACACTGCAGAATGAAAAAAAAAATCACTGCATTACAAATGTAAACTTTCTAAAAAAAAAACCCTCAACACACAGTTAAACACCATCGCATTGAAATAAATAATATACGGTAAAAGTTTTCAGTCTTATAACTCCGCTACATATTTCACATGACATAACAGGTCTATAATAAACAACCACTCCCTCAAGCAGAGATTCCAATATAGTTTCCTCATGTTACGTATATCATACCTTAACTACCTATGAACCATGCTAGCATTTATTTAATACAAGACGGAATATATCTTTGCTCACATAAAAGTCCCCAAAAAAGGAAAAAAAGTACCACTAACCTTGGAACTCGTCCTAAACGTGCTACCAGTTCTCCACAGCGACCTCGTTAGTTCAGTGTATTATAAACGTTACCATTTACGAATTTTGAATTTTTTTGCCAAAATATGACAAGCGTGATCACAATGTGAATTTTATCTTTTTACATATCAAGATAAATGTTAGCCAAAACAAAACATGGACAGCACGCTGAATTATATAAGTGAAGTATTCAGTAAATTTTTTTCTGGTTATCGTCCATCTTCATACCGTTAATAAAACCCACATGGCCTCGTTTGACCAAAAAGTTTGTGTTCTTGGTCGAAAGCTCATTATTGGCGGGTTGTTACTAAGCAACCGGGTCCTACACTCAAAATGTGCGCCATAGAAGATGTGTAAAAGAATAGGGACGCACCGAGCTGCCTCCCTTGAGGCCACTCTTCCGCTGAAAATGTGTTTTTTTAGGATTAAGACTTGGTTAGGTGGGACCTCAGAAAATGGCTAATGGCAAGTTTCGGAGTTATAGCGCTGTCACCTAGTTGAACCTGTCGTTAAGACAGATTTTAATTTGAAAACTTTTTTGGAAAGACCAGAATAAGCGATATGTATATTAATAAGTTTTTTCGGAGGTAGTTTAAAATCCTGGTTCTAATTTTAAACAGGGCATTAGACATCTCCAGCAAACTGATCTTATGTATATACTTTACCTTAGCTTCAAAAACTAATCCATAGCCCAAAACATTAAAAGGCATAGTTGCTGTCCCGTAATAAGGGAGGTAACTCAGAGCAGGCCTATTGCAGACTTTATTTTACATAATCCCCGTGTGGAAAAAACCTTTAACCTTTAATTTACTGACATTTACTAGCATTTTCCAATTGTGGGAGTAAATCCTTAGCACACCTAATGCGTGTTGTTAAATGTGTACAGACTTTTTAAAATTTTTTTTAAATAACAATGACATCCGGCAAACCAATCTTCTTTCATATCTTTAACCCCTCAATGCTGACCGCCAAGCGAGGCAGTAGCGAAGACGTTTGTTTGCTCGCAGGTCTCCCGACTTCGAGGCGGACGTCCTAACCGTCAGGGTATCGAAGGTAGTAGTATCGTTGTCACATGTTTGATTAGTAAAGTACATGTAATACCAAAACAGATTTCTATATTTGTAATACCACTTCCCTCGTGCAGGTGTATGATGTAACTCTCAGCCCATAATGTTGGAAAAGTTTCCATTTCTAAAAACCGTATTAATTATGGTGGGAAGAAACCGGGGTGAGCTCGGGGGACGCCCACGGCCATGCGCAGGTTGTTCCCATATCTTCCCACGTGTGGCTGGAGAGGAAGCCAGCATGAGCTGGAGTTGAACTCACAGCGACCGCATTGACCACAAGCCCCAGGGTCACTGCGACACGCTGGCATGCGAACCACCTTGGCCACGCCACACATTATTATATTTAGTAAAGGTGTTTGTATCGGGAGAAATTTTGGGAACATCATGTTATGACAAGCCCCATTCTATGGCAAAATGGACCAAACAATAATCTATTATTGATATTTGGGTCAGCAACATAACAGATGCATACTTTAGACAGCGAGACTTATAACTAACAAGTACATAATCACCAGCACTAGTTTCCTTGTTTGGAAACATAAGTTTGACTAAGTCCATGGTACGTACTGTTCGTAAACACCAATTAAATAAATAACACAAGCACGGGCCCGCTGCTGTGTCGTCATCAGTATGCGTTGCGGGAGTGTAAGGACACTATTCACCGGATACCACGAGGTTCATGGTTTGGAGTGCCTCTTTTGCACATGAACAGCAAAACAGGCGATATTGTTTTGAGGTACAACTGGGATTTGACGAATATATATAAATATAAGCGTCATGTCAGACATTCGTATATACTTAGTGATTTATCTTCTTGTAAGTTTTCGTTTTTATGTTTCTGGTGAGTAGACAGGTCCGTGGTGGCTTCTTTCCTTGGATTCACGTGGAACATGTACCTTGGTTGCATTGCAGTCGGTCGAAGGGAGACAGTCAATAGGCCTTTCCGAACTGTCAATCAAGAAAACACAAACTGACCAATCATAGACACTATTGTCCCAAATATGTCAGCCGGATATCCCATGCATTGGTTGCAAATGTCAAATCTTTCTGTGACGTCATTACGTCATAATTGCTTTCACAGGGAATGGAATGAAAACCAATTTTGCCACGAGAAGAGGTGGGATGGCACATTGGATGTTTTGGATCCATTCATTGGTCGACGCACGACTCATTTGTATGTTAAACCAATATTGTCTGGCTTCCTTGTAATCCGATCACAGAGATTTTCTAGTCTCAGAAATTCCACGTAGGTATTAACGACTGACGCTTTCATTTGAGCCTAAGAGGGACGATTTTTTCCAGGATTTTATCGGTGTTACAAAACTCTCTGAATGAACCAGTTATTTCCCGTCGGCCAAAGTTTTGCCCACGGACAGTCCAAAGGCTGTGTGTCGTCTCTGAGTAAACGTGCATGTCACAGTCAAACTATAGTTCTGTGTGAATAAAGCCCCGAACGAGTTCAAAGCAATTCCGTATCTGTGTTCTATCAGATCACGAAAAATGAGATTTTTCTACTTAAATCTACTTGATTCGTATTCACGACATTAAGTTTTTTTTCACACGTGTGACTTCTCCAACTCATATCTATCTCAGAGTTAGCGTTCATAGTTTCTCATAGATAATTATCAGTTTATAGTCTATGGAAAGCTACTGGAATGATTCGATATCATACATTTATGAGTCGTCTGTGTTGGCTTGAGGTCACTAGCCACTTCTCCAATGAAGCGGGGATTGCTGTTTCAATTCTTCATGTGCATCAATCATCACTACTTCGTCAATATCGTCCAGGGTATCAAATCTATTTTAAGACGCCCCGTTATCGCATTCGTAAGTAAACAGGCGTGCATTGTTAGTTGCCATACCAATTCGTGTCGTTTTCAGGTAAACGACATGATTTCAGGTTTTGAGGTTCGTTTTTCTTGGACAGCAGCCCCACCCCTACCCCCACCGTTAACAATTCATCAAACAGCATCATTCTACTTGGAATCTATTAACTGCCCACATTATTTAGTGAGCGCTCCCGTACAGCTATTAAATTATTTAGTTCTTGGATGGTTTGTGTTGAACGTTGTTTGAGAATCTATCCTGCATTTATTAAACAGGGCCGTTCAACAGTTTCAAGATCGCTATATGTACATGAGTAACTGATATGAAGCCTGTATTCACTCTATCGATGAACCACAAAGCCCCACTCGTCTAGTACACCTGCCACAGTTCCCAGTTCCGATCTCTTTTCTCCTGGGTACTAACGTCCGAGGAAAATCCGACGCACCTTTGCGTAACCCGGTTGTAATTGACGGTTCGGCAGTCAGCGCTCCTTAGACAGTCACGTGCACACATGGACGTAGTGAAAGCAAGTTTATCAAAAATGCTTTTTCCTCTCCAAAATATGCCTATATAAAAGATAAAGGAGGTGAAATTGATCTGTACGCACATTTGTTATTATTTTGGTAGTAATCTGTTGCTGACCTACTACATGTCTCAAAAGGGATATCCAGGTAATTTTTAAAATACTGAATGGAACCATGTAAATTACTGGTAAGTCTGAGATGATGTTTGGATATGCCCAACCTGACAAGTCAGTTGGAAAAGTAAACAATGCCACTGAAAGAGTTTTCTGATTTTAGAGAGCATTACAACTCCAGCGTATTTTCTCTTTTGCTGTATATCTAGCGAAATACTGCGAACAAATTCACGATTTAAAAATTATTTTTACCGGTGTTAATGCAAAAAGGAAGAATTGAGGAAAATGTTACCTTCTGAAATCCTTTTCACGACTCGTGTTTTTCTTCGTTCTGAAACAGGTCTGAACTTCTGTTTAATTGGTTTTATCGACGATACTGCATTTTGCTGCAGGTCCAGAGCGGAAGCTGTAACGTGTTTATATGCAACATGGGAGAAATCTTGTATTACACTTGTTGTAAAAATGCCAATGGATGTGACATGTGAAATCTCCGGCTCAGATGTTTCCGGTAATGTCGATCCCCAGCCAACTGGAACATCTAAAAAGAAAAATGTAGTCACAAGTGATTTTGAGTTCCGATAAATATGGCATTTGTCTTTGATAAGGTTGCGACATTAAAGTTATGCTTCTTGGTGATGCCCCCGTGGGGTTTCCGGGGTGATAAGAATAGGACCTCAGCCCTCTAGGCAAGCTTGTCCTAAAAGACGACTAACCTAGAGCTCTCCTGTGTGAGCCCGGTGAATGAAATAGGCTCACATCTTCCCGGTTGTGTGAGAGGCAACCGGGGAGCTACCTGTTTGCCGTGGGATGCGACCAGTAATCTCCGAGGACGGGATCCTGGTGGCTGAGGGTGTGTTGGTCTTGCGAGATCCTCACGTCCAACACGCCACTTTGGCCCTTACTTGGAGAGAGACGGGAGGTCTGATGGGCCCGGTCCGATCAATTGGCTGGTCACATCAAGCCCTACACATGATCCCGTTTGTCATTTCTTTCACTGACTGTGATGTGAAGTTGGTATTTCCACAAATGCTCTTTTTCGGGGTTACAGTAGAAGGCGGTGGCTCATGGGTCAATCGAGCAGATTGGATTTGACCTTTTGGTATAACTCAATCTGTTCGAGTATACTTTGCGTGGATTCCCTGTTTCTAGTCTCTGCTGGTCATCCGCAGAGGGAGATTCGCACCTGTTGCCACTCTGTGGCGGGTGGTGGTCACGTGAGGTGAAATTAATAAAAACGTATCATGGCTTCATCTGAAATTATAACAGTGGCTGCTAAGAAAAGAAAAAATTAAGTTCCCCTAGATATTAAAGGAGGTAATAATATTTTTCCTGCCTCCTTGGGAATATCTAATAGAGGTGAAGGCAAAATAAAAATAAATCCATTTGTATTTAAAAAACAATAGAAATTTACGCAGGAACTTTAAAACAAGTTTAAAAAATGAAATCTGGAAACATTCTGTTAGAATGTTCCAGAAAACAACAATATCTAAATTTACTAAAAATTCAAAATATAGGAGAGCAGTCTGTTTCTGTTTCTCCTCATAATACATTGAACTGCTGTCATGGTATAATTCGTGACAGGGATCCCATAAAACGCTTCATAATTAAAAGAGACGGGAATCTGATAAAAACGAACACTTATATGTTAACATTCAATAAAACACCCCTTCCGTCATCTATATTTATTGGGCCGTATAGTGTAAGGGTGGAGTTATTTATAGCTAACCCCACCCGGTGTTTCTCCTGCCAGAGGTTTGACCAAGGCAAGAGTCAATGCCGCAATACACTGGTCTGCTTTAGATGTGCGGAAGCAGGTCACGAGGGCTTCGGCTGCACAAAAACAGTAAAATGTGTGAATTGTAGTGGAGCCCACATGGCCTCCTCCAAGGACTGCCCTCTTAAAAAAAAGAAAAAGAAATCATTACCATAAAATGTAAAAATAACATATCATATCAGGAAGCGAAGCGTCTGGTCTCTGCCACGCATGGCCTTATTACATCTACATATGCAAATGTTGTTAGGAAAACCACTGTTTCTGTGAGAGGTCCAAACAACATTTACTTGGCCCACTCACAAAGAACAGCCACAGAGACTAGTCATGAAACCGTTGGGTGACACGACCAGTTCATCTGCACAAACTGATTTAAACTTTCCTGATCAACAGAATTCTCCTGCAGTATCCGAAAACACACCATGTCCTAATAAATTAAAACATCATAAACCAGTAGAACCTTCACGGAAAGCAACGGGTGAGAAAAATAAATCAGACAAAAATCATTATAAGGATAAACGTAGTGCCCCCTTGGAGCGTCCCTCTAAGGCCACTAGGGACCCTATCCAAACCTATAATAGGTTAGGATCTTTGCAGGACGTTGATCTTTCAATTTCATGTGCAGACCTGATGGATACATCATCTGCACCTGGGAGATCTCCTTGTAGATCTCCCCAAAAGGGTCGTCCTCGGTCCAGACATAAATCTCCAATACGTCTCCCTCCATAATGCCTTCCTTAGACAAAATTATACAGTGGAATTGTCGAGGTCTTAAGGTAAATTTTATTGAAATAACACAGCTAGTTCAATCTTTAAATCCAGTAGCCATGTGTCTTCAGGAAACTCAGCTGAAGAAATCTGACAAAGATAATTCATCTCTTAAAGATTATACACTTTACAGCACTTATTCTAATGAGGAAGAGCTAGCTTGCGGCGGCTCCTCTATCTTCGGAAATAATAATATAATTCACAGCCCTGTTGATCTCGTTACCGAGCTTCAGGTTGTGGCCGTCCGTGTTTCATTGTCGGAAACAGTTACATTATGCTTGATCTATATTCCTTCTCACACTTCTTTGTCAATCTCTCAGTTACATAACTTAAAAGAACAACTCCCATCCCCTTTTATAATTATGGGGGATTTTAATGCCCATAACCCCTTATGGCGTAGTAATAATATAAATAATTAAGGCAAAATATTGGAAGATTTTTTATCGAAAGATGAACTGCTTTATTTTAATGATGGTTCTATTACCTATTTACATCCAGACAATGGTTCATATTCTGCTATCGATCTCACTATCACGGATCCATCACTTTTTCCGGATTTTTCTTGGAGGGTGCATGACGATCTCTGTAGCCAGGTGGAAATTTGATGAAGCAGATTGGGTGGCATTGAGATGTTCTGTGAGGCTGATATCACCCCAGAGAATTTCAGCGCTGCTGCTGATCCTTTTTTAAAATTTAATGAACTCATATTAACCGCAGCCGATAGAACCATACCAAAGACCTCGGCAAATCCGTAGTCCAAAAGTAAAACCTGGTATGATAATGACTGTCGCAAAGCCATACAGGACCGTAAAAAGGCAGAGCGCAGATTTAGTCATTGTCCTAATAATAACAACTTAAACCAGATTCGTGTATTGAGAGCTAAAGCTCGTCGATTACTCAAGTCCAAGAGACGATCTTGTTGGCGGAACTTTGTTTCGGCCATTACCTCAAAAACACCCATGCGTAAGGTCTGGAACATGGTTCAGAAACTTAAGGACAAAAACAATAAAGCCAAAGTTCAGCATTTAAGAAGTGGAGACACCTTATTAACATCGTCTGATATATCCAATAAACTAGCTGAAACAATCTCTCAGAAATCTTCTGCAGAGAATTACACTTCTGAGTTTCAGCATATTAAAAAAACAAAAGGAGAAAATAAAATTACACTTTTATTCTAATAATGTGGAAGATTATAATCAGCCATTTTCGATTGAGGAGCTTAAAACTTCATTGAAAAAGGCCATGATACTACCTGCGGCCCAGATAACATATAATATAAGCTTCTGAACCATTTACCGACTGAGCCACTTTAAACTCTCTTGGACTTCCTTAATGATATTTGGATAACTGGTAACTTTCCATCGTCATGGAGGATGGCGTGTATTATCCCGGTTCCTTAACCAGGTAAGGATCATACCGATCCAAATAATTACCGTCCCATAGCTCTTACCAGCTGCGTCTGTAAGACTATGGAACGAATGATAAATGATAGACTTGTTGGGTTTCTTGAAGCCAACAAGCTTTTATCTAATATTCAATGTGGTTTTCGTCAAGGTCGATCTACTTTAGATCACCTTGTTCGATTTGAAACTTTTATTCGAAATGATTTAATTAATATTGAACATGTGGTGTCGATATTTTTTGACCTTGAAAAGGCTTACGGATATGGGCCTTAAAGGCCGATTACCAATATTTGTACCAGAATTTTTATCCGATCGTCAGTTTAAGGTACGGGTGGGGTCCACTCTTACTGACTCTTATGAACAGGAAATGGGTGTACCCCAGGGCAGCATTCTATCACCAACTCTGTTCAGCATAAAAATAAATAGCCTAACAAAAACATTGACACCTGGCACTGAGGGTTCTTTATATGTAAATGATTTTCTTATATGCTACCGTGCGAAAAATATAAATAGCATCGAGCAGCAACTGCAGCTTTGTCTAAATAAGATCGAGAAATGGGCAGTTGTCAATGGTTTTAGATTTTCAACGTCTAAAACCGTCTGTATGCATTTTTGTAACAAACGAAAATTTCATCTAGACCCTGAACTTAATTTTTATGGTGAACCAGTAAAAATTATTGGAGAACATAAATTTTTAGGGGTTATATTTGATAGTAAGCTATCTTTTATACCTCATATTAAAATGCTTAAAGTTAAATGTACAAGGCTCTCGATATAATATAGGTCGTGTCTAGCACCGCCTGGGATGCTGACCGATCAGTTTTACTTAATTTATATTGTTCTCTGGTGAGGTCTAAATTGGACTATGGATCCATCATTTACGGTTCCGCTATATTAAAGTGATGGATTTGGTCCATCATCAAGATTTGAGGCTCAGCCTTGGTGCTTTTAGAACCTCACCAGTAGACAGTTTATACGTGGAGGCTAACGAGCCTTCTTTACAGATATTATATTCTGTTGGATACCAAGTCAAACTGGTATCCATGGAAACACAGTCGTAGACAGGGAGGCAAAGGCTGCCCTAAATAAACCCATATCAAAAGTTAAAACCCCTTATACTGACGTGAAGTCTAATATTCTTAAATATATTCGTCGCCTTTGGCAGGGTGAATGGGACTTGCAGATCCATAATAAACTGCATGCTATTCATCCTGTCATTGGCCACAATGCCTGTACTTGTGGAATGTCTCGTGGGGATCAAGTAGTTTTAACAAGGTGTCGTGTTGGGCATTCTCATCTAACACACAATTTCATCTTAGATGGGAGCAGTGCCTTCTACACAGTCAACTCTATACATGATTTATTTGACAGCTGGCGATGTTGTCATAAAATATTTGAAGGCCATTGGCCTATATCATAAAATATAAATTTTGATGTCGGAAATATTTATAGATAAAAAAAAGCTTCCTAGATATATTATTTTTTTTCAATATGCCGGTTTTCGAGTTTTAACTGTTTTAGTTTTTTTTATGTGATTTTAAACATGTCTGTGCTTTTTGTTTTATTTTTCATGTTCTCACCATCATTTCGAAAACCTTAACCGCCTCATGTTTTCACCTTGTTCTCGCCACGATATGGCTGAAATATTGCCGGTGTGGCGTTAAGCCATAATCATTTATTCATTCATTCTTGGTGATGTGACGTCATGCGTCTACGATCAAGTGTGGTGAGTGAGTGCATGCGTGGGGTTTAACGTCGTACTTAGCAATTTTTCAGTCATATGACGACAAAGGAATCCTTAAAGTGCATGCAATGTGCCTCCTTGTTGCAGGACGGATTACCACCTCTCTTTTATGTAGTACTGCTTCCCTGAGACGACTTACCGAAGGCAAGTAAGTCGCGCCACCCGAGCCATTATACTGATACGGGTCATCAAGTTGTTGCACTATCCCTTTAATGCTGAACGCCTAGCGTCGAAGCTACAACACCTTCTTTTAAGGTCTTAGGTGTGGGCCGACCCAAGATTAACTATGGATCTGCCGCTTCCCATATAGAAGAGCCTGATTTCGGATGCTGTACATAGATTTGTACCTCTCGATGAATTGCAACAAAACAACATTCATGGAAACATTTATTGGAGATCTAGCCATCAAAGTACCCTCTGTAAAGATGACAGAATAGTGATTTTTACATCAATTTCATTAGTACTGAACTTTCCTGCTTAAACATCAGGGGAAATTTTCACTTATCTTTATTGCTCTCGTGCCCTTGGTTGAGCACTGAGATAAATACATAGTGGGAATATAAAAGTTCGCGAAAAGGATATCAAACATAAGCGTCATGTCCGACATTCGTATACCATTCGTAGTTCGTAAAGGGCGTTCCAAGTCGATATTCTCAAGATCCATTTCCAAAACAACGTTTAACACTCGCTCCCAAAGATAAAGTTTCACAGGAGAGTTAACAAGGGAGAAGCCGTCATCAGTTTTCAATGATGCCGCACAGACAGTAGATATTCCAGGCATGAATTCCATATCAAAGTTCAAATTCGTAGTACATGAATGAGCTCTAGGTCAAATAACAATTAAACAAGGTATCTCAGTCGCGCTTTGATTGCAACTGTTCATAAACGCATCATGTAGATGTAATGAGCATGGCTGCCTTTACGGACTCCAGCACAATTCAACAAGACAGCAAGGGAAATGATACATAAAAACTAGATCAGACATGATTAACATATTGTGCTAACTTTCTCATAATGGTTTTATTTACAAATCAGCTATTTGACCCGTGTAGTCGTTTGTCGCGAATAAAATATTGCGTGATTTTTTCGTTCCTTTTGTCACTGAAAAGTTACACTCAAACATAAAATTCTTTCCGTCACCTACATAGCTTTTGAACATATCTCAAGCTCGTTTATACGTCAGCGTAAAGGTGTTTTTCTAACTCGAGTTTGTTCTTGATTCCTAGGTAACAAAAAAGGCCTTTGGTGAGTTTCTAATGTCTTCTGTCCAGTTCTTAATAGCCTAATCGCGTAGCTGTCGGTTAACACTCTGTATTAGCCATTAACTCTCAGTGCCTTTCAACATGTTTCTTAAATTAGGAGACAAAATTAGAATACTGTTGAATACTTGAAAGCCTAACCTTAAATGTCGTTCAAACTGTTCCTTTAGCTGTGACTACCACTGCCAGATCTTGTATGCTCCTCTCCCGTCAATATAAAGATGCATTTAAGCGAGCGTTTTCTTCCCCCTTTTTCCAAACAAAGCTGTTACCAAAGCTAGTAACTCACTGATGCATATATTAACTGCCTTTCAAAATTTTTCTTAAATTCGGAAACAAAATTAGAATGAATGAATGAATGAATGAATGATTGTGGCTTAACGCCACATTGGCAATATTTCAGGCATAGCATGGCGAGAACATGATGAAAACACGAGGCGGATAAGGTTTTCGATATAATAGTGAGCAAAGTCTAGGTAGTCAACCAGGATATGGTTGGTGCCATATTATGCATCACATCCAACACACTCGGGAGCACTGCTGAAAAACAAAATTAGAAGACTGTTTTCTACTTTAAAGTATAAGATTGAATGTTTATGTGGTTCTTTTAGCAGTGGTTGGATATTGGAGATTAACACCTTCCTAGATCTGGTATGCTACTCTGTCATTTTAAGGATGCATTTGAGTGAATGGGCTATTTAACCTCTTTTGAAACAAACCGAAGACGAAGCCAAAAACTTGTCAATGCATATAATAGTATATTTATCATCTTACTGAGATGGAAATGCTCCAACAAACCATTCATGTTACTTGTAGTTAGCTCAAAATAAAATCTATGGGTCGAAACAAACATTCATATACCAGTCGTCAACCGAAATGGACTTCCCTGTCTAAAATCGTAAGTCCAACTCCCAATGCGTGGCTTAACACAAATCCGCAAAGGATTAAGATGGTATAAAAGTACCAACTTTGGAGGGAATCATGCAAATAGAAGCAGTCAAAGATTGAACGATTCACAAAACGTTTAGGACAGTGAGTGAAATCAGTATCCCAATCCTGTACCATGCTGGCACATAACTTACCGATAATCAACACATGTGTCTCAGTTATACTTTGGCTGCAACTCTTCATATATCCAACATGGCGATCCAGTTCAGCGCGATTAACGTACGTCTCCCCAGCCAAGGGAGAAAACTTAATTGGACACAATTATGAAGCATAGTGCCAGATCTGTCTCTATTTACTTACAAGATGATTATACTGTTGCGGCTATTTTTAACTGTTCTTTTCTAATGGGGAAAAAGAATGAAGAGCATGTTTACGAATAACTTTCAACATTTCTTCATTTGAAGTTTACACAACTTTTATGCTTTCTCCATCTTGAAGTAGTATACCGCAAAAATTATTAAAATAAGTATACATCAATAAAAAAGATAAACGGGATGTCCTTATCTGAGGTACAAGTACCAAACTGACATATGAAGTAGTACACGATCCCTATATGTGCAGATGTCCTTATCTGACCTACCAAGCTGACATATGAAGTACTCCTTTTCAAAGCACGATTCCTTTGTATGCAGATGTTCTTATCTCACTTACCAATCTAACATATGACGTACTCTTCTTTAGAACGCGATGTTTACATATGCAGATGTCCTTATCTGACTTAACAAACCTACACATGAAACACTCTTTAGAACACGATCTCCATATAAGCAGATGTCCTTATCTCACTTACCTATCTAACATATGAAGTACTCCTCTTTAGAACACGATACGTAGATGTCCTTTTTTGACTTACCAAACTGGCATATGAAGTAGTTATCTTCGGAACAACGGCGCGGGGAGAGTTTCCACATTCCATGTGAAGCGGCCGCGAATAAAACGTTCTGCTTACAGAGAAGAGCACAGTCCAACCACCAGCCAAACATATTAGCAAATATGTCGTATTCCCAACGGTCTGTTAGTGTGCGTTCAGTAGTGCCTACAAATATGAAGTTTTGTCCAAAAAAGCTTCAGAACAATACAGCATTTTAAGTAATTCTAGATCATTTGCGTCTAATAAATTTGCAATGGACATCACTGGAATTTTTTTTATTTAAATCTTCTTAAGCCATGATCCTAGTGGTTTGTGATTTGCTACGTTTCACACCTTTGCATGAGCAGTATAAACCCTAACGGAGGTAAACTGACAAGAGGCCTTATTTCACGTGTTAAGTTTGACTGTTTGCCAACTTTCATCTATGTGTCGAAAGGCATAATGTATGACTGAGTGAAATCAGTTTTCAAATAGTGTACTGTGCTAAAATACCTGTTGTCGATAACAAATCCAACGGGACGATCAAATTCAACACGATGAATATACAACTCCTTACCCTGCGGTTAGGCGGAATTAGACACAATCAATGAAGTAGAGTGCAGATTCTGGACGCTCTGTCCATATTTTCTTCCAAGAAAATTATACTGTAAATCTTAAGGGGCTTGGAGTGAAGGCGTTTGATAAAATACCCTATTTTTTTGCAGTAATAACTTGTGGCATCACCTTCTCTTAACTGTTCTGGTTTTGCTCTTTGTGCTGTAAGTCTTTTATACACTTACGTTCGTATACCAGACGTCTGCCATAAAGCAAGTTGAGGGATTACATTCACAAGACCAGATTCCACATCCAACGTTCAACAAGAATTAAGAACAAACAGTATTATTAAACAGGATTCATGCGAAGAGGAGGAGTCTACATAGACGTTAAACGGACCTTCGAGGCGAGTGAATTATTTTATTTATTTGATTGGTGTTTTGCGCTGTACTCAAGAATATTTTACTTATACGACTGCGGCCAGCATTATTGTGGGAGGAAACCGGGCAGAGCCCAGGGGAACCCACGACCATCCGCAGGTTGCTGATAGACCTTCCCACGTACAGCCGGAGAGGAAGCCAGCATGAGCTGGACTTGAACTCACAGCAACCGCATTGGTGAGATGTTCAGTATCGTTCCCTGCTAATACGCAACTTTTATGGGAGCAGTAGTTAAAAACATTATCCTTACAGGTGGAGCTACATAAGCTTCAAAATGGCCAATATTTACGATATAATTAAGACGTATTAGATAGAGAGAAAACCAGAGCAGCGCCGACAGCGTGATAGCTGGAAAATGGCCACGCGTAACCAGCCAAATACTGTACCTTGTCAAATTACCTCAGTTATGGTTCTATTCTAACTGCTCATGTAAATTACGAATTACAAGGCCTAGACACCATGGCTTAAACAGCATTAGGTAACAAACATGTGGTGATGTTAACTGCAATCTATTGGAGGTGACTGACTGAGAATGGATCAAAATGCAGTGTTGTCATTAACACAAAATTAGTTTATTTGTGTACTTTCACCTATAAGACCACGACCGGCATTACGAGGGGAGAAAACCGAGCAGAGCCGGGTGAAACACGACCATCGGCAGGTTGTTGGTAGAATTGTCGACGTACAGCCAGAGAGCGGGAGAGGAATCAGCATAACATGAAATCGCAGTGACCATATTGGCAGGAGGCTTCCGAGCAAACGTATGCATGCATGAAATAATGAATGTTGCGATCTGTACTTTTCCAAAATTTGACCCAACCTTCTTTCAGATGCAAATAAATGTCAAAAAGCATTATTTTTCTGCTCAAAACTTGCTTATATTTTTCAGTAGGATATAGACCTACCTTCCCAACATAAAACGCCTTTCTTATATGAACAGAACTGAAAGACTCACGCAAAATGAATAGCTTAATCACGGACGAAATACAGTCAACTTTACCATCCATCCACTGCCATCGCCCTTCTTCGTTCGAATCAGACAAACCGACCCATCCACATTTTCGAGAGAGTTTATTAAAAAGGGATAAGTAGTCTTCTCCAGTGATTGAACCATCGAGGAGTTTCCCGAGATGCCCGCCTTTCCTGGAGCAAAAATCCACAGCGCCTCGCCAGTCAAGAAGCCTCTTGTACGGCACGAAGCAAGATTTTCCGGTTCTTGAAAGGATGTGCGCCTCGGTAGGCTCTGTGCTTGGACAGGGGAATGTGGCCGCCACTGTCAAAACAGCATGGGTTACTTACAAATCAAAAACAGTCGAACACTGAGTCTCCAAAACGTTTTGTGTGTTCTTGTATGACTCACCAATAATGCACTACAAATGCAAGTGTTCTTGACATGTATGACTCACCAATAATGCACTACAAATACAATTGTTCTTGACATGTATGACTCACCAATAATGCACTACAAATGCAAGTGTTCTTGACATGTATGACTCGCCAATAATGCACTACAAATCTAGACGTTATTGACACGTATGTTTCACCTATAATGTACTACAAATACAATTGTTCTTGACATGAATGACTCACCAATAATGCAATACAAATGCAAGTGTTCTTGACACGTATGACTAGCCAATAATGCACTACAAATCCAGATGTTCTTGACATGTATGTCTCACCAATAATGCACTACAAACACAAATGTTCTTGACATGTATGACTCGCCAATAATGCACTACAAATACAAGTGTTCTTGACATGCATGACTCACCAATAATGCACTACAAATGCAAGTGTTCTTGGCATGTATGACTAGCCAATAATGCACTACAAATCTAAATGTTCTTGACATGTATGTCTCAACTATAATGCACTACAAACACAAATGTTCTTGACATGTACGGGTCACCTATAATGCACTACAAATACAAGTGTTTTCACGATTATATTGCACTACAAATGCAAGTGTTCTTGACATGTATCGCTCACCAATATTACACTACAAATACAAGTGTTCCCGACATGTATGGCTCACCAATATTACACTACAAATAAAAGTGCTCTTTACATGTATTGCTCACCAATATTACACTACAAATACAAGTGTTCTTGACATGTATCGCTCACCAATATTACACTACAAACACAAGTGTTTTTGACATGTATGGCTCACTTATAATGCATTACAAATAGAAGTGTTCTTGATATGTATGACTCGACAATAATGCGCTACAAACACAAATGTGCTGCACATTTATATTACAGCAAAAACACAAGTGTATTTAACATTCTTGATACGCCAATAATACACCACGAAGTCACATAAACTGATCAGCAGACGTAAGCATATTAATTCCCACCCTCCTCCCGCTGTGACTCCGCATTGCGACAACGGTCCATTTGTGTACCCATAGTTTCCACTATCTGTCAAAGCATGGTACACACGTGCTTGACTTACCTAAACGGCTTACTCCAAACACGTTCCCAAGTAGTAAGCCCAACAGAAACTTCGTGCAGATGATCTTCATGCCAAGCGCAATGTGGTTCTGATTCCGCTGTTCTCAAGTTTCCTGTATTACGTTAAGAAATGATCTTCATACATATTACATTCTTTCCTTTAGCGGTTTTGGCTTTATTCAATAACTTTACTCTTCTTAAAGGCCTGTGCATAGCCTATAATGTGACAGAGTAACTAAACCACTGAGGACAGTTTCATAGCTCAAACATGGTCCCAAATTGATAACTAAAACGTTCTTTAGTCAATTCTACTTAAATAGTGTTTTCTTTTGACCGGTTATCTGAAAGATCTGCAAGCGATGGAAAACAGATTAGCATATCTTCAACTTTCATTTTTGAATCCAACTACATTTTTTCTTTTCTATACTATTATACCTTTTGTGATATAACGTTTGTATTTACCCATTTTCGTGTGTGGACATTGGGTGATCAAATTTGAACTAAGACACGTAGAACAATTTTGATCTGACTTACCTGCTGATATTGCAACACGACCCACCCTTCTGCAATGAGCCGACCTTCAGGATGGTTCGCAGTCTGTCACACCTCCATTCTGTAATATGATAGCATGCTTTAAGAATTTAACACGGCACGTCCCAAGTGTCTTCAAGGTCACATGCTCCTGCTCAAAATGAATAATTGACAGGATTCGGACTTTTGTAAATCGATAAGCCGATATTTTCCACCAGGTTTCATAGCACCGGTGAAGTGTTCTGGATCCTCTTGTATATATAACTGTACAACTATATTTTGCTCGTCTGTTAAAAAAATGGAAGTTACACCGCATGAAATAAAGACATTTTAAATAATATGCGGTTGATATAAATTGACGAAAGAACCAGTCAGTAAATGTTTCTTGTTTTTATTTTCAAAACAGTTGAATAATGTAAACTGTAAGCATCTAACGACAACAATATAGAAAAAGTTATCATAATGTCTTGGGGATAGTCCAATTGCATCACAAACTAACATGACGCAAGAATTTACAATAAATGTTGAACTTGAGACAATTAAGAAAAAGGTGCAGCGGATTAAAATTCGTGATTATGCTGATAGTACGTTAAATTTTCTTCACACACTTAAAAGTTAATGATTTACAATTAACATCTGATGTAAAAAGACTGCAGCATACTTAGTATTTTCTAGAATTACAACACCAGTGTGGTAGGTGGCATCTAATAAAACGTCACCGATAAAAAGGGTTCTGTTCAATATACCTCAGTGAAGGCTTCATTCTCACTCATTATGTAAATGCTTAAATACTAGCAAATACTAGCATCTCCCTGGCATCATACCGTCAGCAGAATCTGGTAAAGTAACAAAAACGTAGTGATTTCCGTGCCATTTATTACATGTCACTGGTCTGAGATTACCTAAATACTGTGCTGTCATCACATTCGATTGACAGTCATTCATACACTCCTTAACGGTGAATATACGCTACAGAACCGGCCCCCTGTAAATTACACAGCTAAAAGTGACATTTTCTACATAGAAAGGGAAACTACACCCATCAATCAAAAATCCAACGAACCATGAAATTTACCTTATAGGCTCTACCTCAAGCCGATTTGCATATTTATGGGCCTTGATTTTACCGTTGCATTGTGCGATTTATGTAACAAGGCTCTAATCCACATGGATAACAAAAATTCATAATTATCAGCGCACATAACATACGGTTTTGTAGACATTTTTACTCTGAAAACTCAAACTGTTCTGTCGGAGGGCCATTTTCATTGTTCACGCGTTAGCATTGGGATTCGTACCTAAAATTTACTGCTACCACTTAACTGTGTCAACATCTAATTTCCAAACATTAACACAAAAGTGAGCAAAATAATTACATATAAAATATTCTATGCTCGGCCGTTACACACCGGCTCTCAAACTGCGAAATATTTTAACACAGCAATTTCTTTTTAAAATTGAAGGCCGTGGATAACCCAACACTGATGATCACTAACTCTTACTGTTACAAAAAGCACTGCCTCGTATCACCTTCCAAAATGAGACACAATTTGCTATTACGTCGAACCAGAATTGCCGACTTAGTTTTGGACCAGTCCCTTTCTGTTCTTGCTTCGCCACGATATGGCTGAAATATTGCCGATGTGGCAATAAACCATATATCATTCATCCATTCTAACCTTGCTGACCTCCACGACGTCATCTAAACACCAAGAGTTCCAAGGGGTCGTGTCCACGACTAGAACAATATCGTCGTCTGGGAGGTTCTGTTTTGGTCGTAGCCTTTTCTGTCTGTCTGGGGTCATAGGCAAATACTCCTTGGTACATCTGCGCCCAACAGATTTATTTATTTATTTATTTATTTATTTGATTGGTGTTTTACGCCGTACTCAAGAATATTTCACTTATACGACGGCGGCCAGCATTATGGTGGGTGGAAACCGGGCAGACCATCCGCAGGTTGCTGACAGACCTTCCCACGTACGGCCGAAGAGGAAGCCAGCATGAGCTGGACTTGAACTCACAGCTACCGCATTGGTGAGAGATTCCTGGGTCATTACGCTGCCCTAGCGCGCTAACCAACTGGCAACGGGGGCCCCCTGTCGTTATATATTCCTCACACTTACTGCTATATGGTAATTATACCCACAATATCACAGCGACCGCATTGATGAGAGGTTTCTTGGTCATTACGCTGCGCCAGCGCGCTAACTGACTGAGCCACGGAGCCCCCCAAACCCCCCCCCCCCTCTCCCTCCTACAAAAGATATCGACCAGATACTCTATCTAATTGTCTGTCGGTCGGAAATTCCCGGGTGGAAGGATCTCACCACCGCGCATAAGCAGTAGATGGTCCTGCATTAGTGCTTCTAAGCCGGTGTGATATCGATATCTTTGTCATTGGTCGACTGTTGATGTATTCCACCTCCGAGAAGAGAGTCGAAAAGGATTCATCATCCAAGCTTGCTGTCTGTTGATGCAGAAGAGAGCAGGGGACTTTCTGATGGTACGAATTATCCTCTTCCGTGTACCCCTCTGATTGGAGGCTGGAGGATTGAGGACCCACGTAATGTTCTTCTTTTGCAGGGTCTTGAAATTCTAGACTGGTTCAGCCCTTGGGCAAATCACGCTACATCCTATGTCCTCACGCAAATCACGCCACATCCTTTTAACATTCAACATTGTTTGAATAGCAATCACGCAAGAATCTGTAGTCAGAGGACAGGTTAATGAAGGTCTCTCACAACACATTCTTATCTGAATGCAATTCGCACGCTGGTGGCAAGACGAGGTCCTGTTGAATTCATCAGATCTGCTAGACCCTTGTACTGAGCCCACGTCTGCAAAGCTGCTCTCAGCATTAGATACGAACAGATCTCGATTTTTTCCAGACCCCATTTTGGAATCCTAATCACGGCACCAACATGTAACGAGAGCAACGGATTTGCCTCCCTTGGCCTGCACAGGTTCGCAGGTTAGGATTCCAAACGATGTTTCAATCGCAACCTGCCCAACAAAGCGGAACTCAGACACCAGGGTGGAAAACGTAATGATAAATTTAATAAACAAAGTGAAAACCAATAAAAAAATAAAAAAAAATAATTATTACAATTCAAATTTATATTCTATAATATATGCCAAGGACCCTCAAATATTTTATGACAACATCGCCAGCGATGCCGTCAAATAAATCATATACAGAGGTGATTGTGCAGAATCTTTGCCGAACATGAGCAAAGTCTACAGCGTCAACCAGGATATGTTCGATGCCATATTGCCATAAAAGTGTGTTAGACAAGAATGCCCAGTAAGACACCTTGTTAAAACTACTTCGTCTCTCCAAGACTTTAAGTATAAGTATTGTAGGCAATGATAGGATGAATACCAGTTTATTATGGACCTGTTAGTCCCATTCACCCTACCAGAGGCGACGAATATATTTAAGAATATTAGACTTTATGTAAGTATAAGGGACTTTAACATGCGATACAAGTTTATATAGGACAGTTTTCCTGTCTACAACTGTGTTTCCATGGATATATTACTTGGTATCCAACAGAATATAATATCTTTACCTTTTTTAATTAGTTAGACCTTCCCACGTACGGCCGGAGAGGACGCCAGCATGAGCTGGACTTGAACTCACAGCGACCGCATTGGTGAGAGATTCCTGGGTCATTACGCTCCCCTAGCGCGCTAACCAACTGAGCAACGGGGGCCCCCTGTCGTTATATATTCCTCACACTTACTGCTATATGGTAATGATACCCGCGATATCATTATAATTACTACAATCTTTGAGCGTACATACTGAGTGTACACTTATCACTTGTATCGAAAACCGAACCAATTCTGTTTGATCTGACTAAAGGCAGTTAAAGACACACGTTACATGTTCTGAACTAATTACAAACCATGCATCATTTTGAACGACAGTTAGACCACACGAAAGTCTCTACTTGCTCTCCAAAAGTGACAGAAAATTTGGGAGAATAATAACTAAATGTTAACTTCCTTACACGAATAGCAAGAGAGCAAGTTTGAAAACCAGACTGCTATAGAATTGTTAAAAAAGAAAAACTCTATTGCACTTGAAGAATGTTGAATTGTTCAAAACTAGGACGTTAAACTATATACACGTACATAGTAAATGTTTTATACGTCAGCATATAACGCAGAAACATAACCTTTTGTTGAAATGCTCCCGAGAAACACGGAACTATATCATATTGAAGCGTAGAATGTTACTTCTCATAGAACTTCTCTTTGGAATTCAGGACCCTTTGCAATATATGATCCTCTGTGATTGTTATAGCAGCATGCCAGCATTGTCCTGGAGGAAAAGATTGTTAAAGCATTTACTCACTTAACAATCTGGCAGTAAAAGTAGGTCACTCGGGATATCTTGCTTTTGACTACTGAGCAAGGAAAATACTTGAAGGTTTCAAACTTGCCCCTTGGAAGCCTAAAACCTTAACTGAAGAATACTGAAGAGATTTGATTTCACCGGTTACGTGAAACCGTTTAGCAACTCTGAAACTGCCATTGGTGCTCTTGTCACTCAAGCTGTGCCAACATTTTGGATAACCAAGCAACTGTTTTTTTTTTAATGACGTTTGCCAGCTATTTATCGACGTGTTTAGACCCTTTAAAATTGTCATTACCATATTTCTGGTTTCGGAATATCTGGGACTTAGACAAAACAGGCCTACCAGATGAAAGACGTCATGTGTGTGTTTTTTTTTTATTCCAAGGAAGACATTACGCTGTGCAAGTTCTATGCCATACTGTACCACTGTTTTGCTTGGTTTGTTTTACAGACTATGCCTATTAACTCTTCTCAGATGTACTCTGATGGTTTTCCAAGAAACACGTGTGGTATTAACGTTTGTCGGTGCCAGGACCCATGTAAGGTAAGCAGAAGTGAGAAGCGGAAATGACGTATGTGTAGTCAGTCAACGTCGAACTCAAACATAGGAATGTTTGAATACAATTTTCCCGCGGTTTAAGGGAGAGAAGTTAAGGTGTCTGTTTTTCACACGCACGGACTACACTAATGTTGGTTCACTTTCGGCTCCGGATAGGGAGTCCTTGATGTTCACCCGACTTCACTTTCCTGTGGGCCTTTGTTGATATTAAGCATTATCATATCGCACAGATTCGTCTTGGTTTCTATTGGTCAATATATGATCACATGATATACCGCAAAACATAACGTACAGCAATAACAAGCTCAATCAAAACAATTCTACTGAATCACACGTCCACGAGGCGATAGGTGAAGAACACGTGGGTGTATTCGACTGCGGTTATCTTCCCTTGAGTTCCTTTCCAACGTCAGTTTGTTCGTAAAGTAAACAACCGGAAGATGACCAGTTCCGCCAAGGAAATTGTTTTTTCGGTACAATAAAACAAGTGGTATTCTCTCGAGCTACCTATTCCTAATATCCCACCTCTCAGCATGCACTATCTATAGGCCTATACATGTATGATAAAGCGCTTTTATAAGTCTGATTAGGGGTACGTAGAATATTTCCTAGAACATGGTTCGCCGTACATGTTGGCCAAGCTCAATGGACAGCAATTCGACACTGGTACAGTGGTAGTCTACAACGGGTTCTGATAGTAAAACAATAATACTGACCACCGCCTCGAAAGCGAATTAATCTGGTAAATAATTGAATTTCCTCATCATTTTCAAAACTCTGACCGGCCCGGATAGCACAGCTGGTAGAGCGTCCGCTTCGGGACCGGTAGATCCAGGATCAATCCTTGATCGAGTCACACCTAAGACTTTAAAAGAGGAAGTTGTAACTTCCTCGCTTGGCGTTCAGCATGAAGGGGATAGTGCAACGACTGGTTGACCCGTATCAGTATAATGGCTCGGGCGGGGCGGCTTACTTGCAGCACTAAATAAAAAAATTCGTCCTGCAACAAGGAGGCACATTACACGTACATACACCCTAATGATTCCTTTGTCGTCATATGACTGAAAAATTGTTGAGTACGACGTTAAACCTCAAGGACTCACTCAAAACTCTGACATTTGGTTTTATTTATGATTTCAGGAGGTGGTGTGTGGTGATTTCCAAGTTTACCAGAAAGGAGTGGGAAAGGTCTGCAGCAACCTGCGGATGGTCGTCGGTATGTTCAGTCTCATTCTACAAATGTTTCCTCAGCCTGGTAATGGTCACAAACATTCGTATCATGTAAATGAAATCTGTTTAAATAAGAATTCGTTTGAATGCTCGCAAAGAAGAAAGACTAACACGGTGAGATTTAAAAACAGACGTTATTAAAATTATAAAAATACCTCCCATTAGTGGAGGTGTCCCAGTCTTCCTGCCAAATTGAAATAAAATTCCGCTTAAATATATGCATTGCTTCTGAAACAGACACAGACACATGTTGAGCAATATGTATATGAGACAGTGCTTGTTTCGCTAGCTTGTCCGCCCATTCATTACCTGCAATACTAGTATATATACTGTTTTGTCAGCGTCCGGGCACTTTGAGGCATCTGTAAAGGCCTGTAGATAGTGGCTCCGCGTTCTGGCCATATAATCCCTAGAAAAAAGGGAGACAAACTCTGAGTTATCTGACTTTTTTACTTTTCTGTGTAACGCTTGTGAAATATTCGGTAAACATAACTTCCATGGAGGAAACGCAGGAATAAATTTGTACCAGATTTAAATGACGGCGATTTGCATTGTGTCGTGCATACATTTTGCCCGTACGCTGATGGGCTCTCTTTTTCTGCTTGTACCTTCAAATAGATTATCATAATAGGATGGTCTGAAAATGTCAGTTGCTGAGTTCTCATGTGAAGCCATCAACTTCACCGAAATTGCAGTCATCGAAACTGTCTTCGAACAAAAGAGACCATTCATTACATATATGTTGAAGTATATTTAAGGGAGTTGTTTTAATACAGAGCGCTGAACATTGAATACTGTCAAGCTTAGCTTTAACTGAAGCACAGGCAGTATCGTAGGCTTCACATCCATAACCTAACCGTGAACGAATAAGCGCTCGATACATTAACAATAGAAAACATTTCCCCAGATACAGCTCTCATCAGACTGAGAACTTTCTGTCATTTTGCTACAATCGAATTTACATGAGCATTCCAAGTAAGTTTAGAGTCAAACAAAACACCCCAATAACGAAATGACTATACAATCTTAACCTCACTACCATTTAGATATACTGACATGGAAAGTAGTAACCTCTTGTTTGAGAAAATTACTGCTTCTGTCTTAGCTGTTGAAAACTTGAACTCCCATGCTTTACCCCGGGCTGAGATAGCATCCAAACCTTCTTGTATGTACTTTCTAGCAAGCAGAGGATTTCTTGTACCATACCATATAGCTTTATCGTCTGCAAATAGCGAAGGGCTTAAATTAGGATTCAACACTTCGGGGAGGTCATTTATGGCGATGTTGAAAGGATTCGGCGATATTACGCTTCCCTGGGGCACCCCGTTTTCAACAAGAAAGGTTTTGCCAATACTCACCTGAACTAGCCGGTCAGACACACAACTTTTAACCCAACCAAGTAAGTTACCACTAATACCAAAGTCTCTCAGCTTCATCAACAGGCCGTGCTTCCATAGCATATCATAAGCTCTCTCCATGTTTAAGAAAACTGCAAAAACCGATCTTAATTGGCCAAGGATCGAAGAATGGTTGACTCAAGTATTGCAATATGATGAGTGATGCTTCTGTTAGCTCGAAACCCGCTTTGGGTGGGCGAATAAATGTTGTTTTTAGTCAGAAAACCAAACAAACCTGGAATTCTCCATGGTCTCCATGACTTTACAAAGACAAGACGTCAGAGCAATTGGTCGGTATGATGACGGAAGCGATGGGTTTTTTCCAGCTTTTTTTCTGTCCTTAACATATTCATTAACTCAGCGGAGTCAATTATATCCGTGCCAAGGTGACGCTGAGCACACTCCGCAAAATATTTGATTACGTCAGAATTCTTAGGTATTTTACAACAATGAAACAACATCTCAGTGAAGAAAGCAACTATGTGCGTGAGTACTTCAGGTGCAAGACTATCGGTTTGTACACTCTCATTGTTGTCTGTTTGAGTTTCAACAGAACGCATTTGGGGCGTCCGCCTGGGTGGGTGGGTTTTATTCATGACAGGTGTATTATGCTGTACAATGGCTGTATTTGGCTTTGGGCCATGTGAAATTCCACTGCTTCCACGGGCTTTGGGTGTTGACCCCTGGTGGGCTAGGGTAGCTAGAGGTTCAGTTGCCGGATTACCACGGACAGTTTTCAGTGGAACTGCATAAGACACATTTTCAGTTACTTTTATGAACTGCGCTTTGCTCGCCTCTTTATAGCCTGGGCAGCCTTGGTGTACAGCACTATGATCTCCCCCACAGTTACAACATTTTGGATTTGGGGGACTCTAAATTAAGACATTTAGGAAACTCATGCGCCCCATGATTCAGAGTGCATGAAGCTGTATTTATGTGTACCCATATGAAAAGGCTTACTGCATAAAGAGCAAAATCGGGGCTCGACCGTGTGACAGTTGGAAAATGGCCAAACTAAACCGGTAAATTCCGAAATATTGCAGTACATCTGACAATGTCTCATCATGAGTCACAGATGGAGATTATGATGAGTCACAAATGCGTAGATCATGTAGATGTTTATTTGCTGTTGCGTGATGCGGTTTCTCAACGGTAGTCAACGGGATGTAGACTGAAATAAAAACAGTATGAGGCCTAAAGCTAACAGAATTTACAGTTGTTACAAGTACAACTTACTACAGTATATACTGTTTAATACATGAACCATGTAAAGACAAATCTCTTCATGGTTTGACTTAGAAATTGAGTCTAAACTTTACTCCACGCCAGATGACAAATATTTAGAGATGTTGTCCATGAGCTGCCAATGCGTGGGGATAATTTTCTGAAAAACAATCCTGCTTTTTATTATCCTGCACTCTTATTTACTCAAGGCTTGTGCAAAACTTAGTTACCTGATCATGGAACTATGCCAAAAATATAGACTGTTGGAAGGATCTGTTCACTACAATCAAAATAAAATTGGTCGACAGGTGTGTGACAAAAGAAATGGTCCAAAATCTTTAGGGCTAAAAAGTCAATAAAAAAAGGGTCAGGGGAAAAAAAATTGGTCGAGTCCCCAGAACTTTTGGTCGCTGATTATGGTCAGTCATGTTTTGAAACGGGTAGACAACTGGTGTTTTACTCTACAAGATGCTAATTTAGAGCCTACATTTTGTTGTCACAGGCGCAATGTGGTCAGTTTTCTTCGTGCAGAAATCTCGAACACTGTTTGAGCCTTGACAACAAGAGCTACATATTTGTTTTTGGACTGGATAGAATCTGGAAATAATGATTTACTTGTTAATAATTGGGGTAATAGACTATGACAACTTGACGAGTAGATCTAATCATGTCGCAGGTAAAGCATAACCAGTAATATTTTAAATATTGCATACAGGTATTTGAAAAAAAATCAACATTTCAAATTATACATGCTAGTCATTTAGCACACGGGTGTAGGCCTATAGGTATTTATACGTTTATTGTTTCTAGTCACATTAATTTGTGGTTTCAAAGTTACACCACGCCATGTAAAATTCAGGGCCATCCTTATATGCATGTATATGTGCCACATCTTCAGTTGCTAATACAGTAATATCAAGGTTTAGCGTTGTCGATAAGGTGTAAACGCAAGTCGCCTGCATCATCACATACCAAAGGGCAAAGTCTTCATAGAAGTATCAGTATATGCAAATCAAACGACTGGTCGTAGCCGCTGTGACCCCAAAGACTCGTTCTCTGTTTTTCGAAGCGTGTCTTACCCCTCAACTTCAGCCATTTTAACATGAAAAATTGATATCTTATCGAAAGAATCGACTCCTTTAGATTCTTTTAGGTTCAAAGACAGATTATCAGTGGCTCGACCTGCTTCTTTAGTGTCGAAAGTGCTAAAGATGCTTCTCTTTACGAGGTTCAAAGGTAAATTGTTATTTTTGTCCAACTGAGATGTTGTCGGAGTGTGCAAAACAAAATGTATATACCCAACAACACCAACAACTGTTACCATCCATAATTGACCACAACTGAATACATCGTCATCAGTTACCTCCTAGACTGGGACTTTAGGTCGTGTTGTTAAGGTCGTGTGACACTTCGGCAGAACCTTTTGTACTGTTGTAAACCTGGAATGTTTTAGGTTGATGTCTTTGTCACAAGATAGAGAACATCGTCAGTTCATGGTGGAGTGTTAGCCTTCTGTATGAGAATATATACAAGCCCCTTTCCTGGCATTCAAGTGAAAAAATGAATTTTTTTCACTTGTCTTTATAAAATAGTAATGCACAATTTTGACAAAAATTAAACAGCTGTATAAAAGTAGTAAAATATTCGCTTTTCTTCTGTGCCACAATGCAAACGACAGGTACATGGTTGTTTTCATCAAGCAGAAGGAAGCATTAAGTTGTTTGACAAACAATTGCCTTTTTTCTTATCTGTTTTAATTAAAGATAGCACAGAAACTGACCATACAAATACTGATGTTGACCCGAACTATCTAACAAGAAGTCTGTCCCATGACATTGTTGACATCGTGAGATGAAAATTTCTGAGCACAAGCAGTTGATGCAGGTTAGTTGAAGACAATGTAACAAAGTAAATGTAATGAAACTTGAACACGTTTTTTTTTTCTTATTTCTATTGGGACATTTCAAAACTGAGTGAAAACTGTATCTTTAGATTTTGTATGTTTCCTTTTGGACTGTTGTAATGGATATGAAGTAAATAGTAATAGGAAGATAAAAGCAAAGTGTAACATCTGGGGCCAATCAAGATTGAAAGCTGTGCGTAAGTTTAGCATAATTAATGATGCACTTGGCGCTGATTATGATTGGTTTCCATGCAATAACTGCCTCAGATGTTGTCGGATTATCACTGATTTCCATGCAATAACTGCCTGAGATGTTGTCAGATTATTATAATTTGTCTTCAAGCAATAACTGCCTGAGATGTTGTCGGATTATCATTGGTTTCCATGCAAAAACTGCCTCACATGTTGTCAGATTATCATTGGTTTCCTGCAATAACTGCCTCAAATGTTGTCAGCTTGTCCGAATACCAGCTTTTCCCATACATGTGCTGCGTATATTCCTTGGGGTAGATATTCTCCGAATTTAAATGTTTTTCTATCTTTTATTTTGCCTGCAATATTTTTTCTAGTTTATTTTCATAATGATCACCAGTGAAAAACCACTCTATGTCTTAGAGACCTTCAGTGAAGCAATGTGAAATACTGAATATTGTGTAGAAAAGAAAAAAATCCATCTGTTCTTTTTATCTTTTATTTATTTTTTATTTCTATCAAGAGTACATAAATGGGGCTATTGATGGACTATTTTATTCTTGCCTAAAACAACCGAGAAAGTGACCAAACCGCCAGCTACTTTGCGGCCTACAACAACCGCGAAAGTGACTAAACCGCCAGCTACTTCGCGGCCAGCAACAATGACCAAACCGCCAGCTACTTTGCGGCCTACAACAACCGCGAAAGTGACCAAACCGTCAGCTACTTCGCGGATGTCTGTCCATCTAAACGACAATTGAGAAAATAAAAAGTGCTGCCTAGTTTAGACATTTTGACTGACCTGATAAAAGCCATAAAGGTTGTGTACTCTGTGCTACTGACTTATATGTATGACCATGGCTTCGAGCTTTATCCTTCCCATGAAGCTGAAGTGAAGCTGGTAGGTCTACAGAATGGTTTACCACCTTTAGGAATTATCAGTAACCGAAGCCAATTCATCACCACAAGAGTACGGCTGGACGAAACTTCCCAGAAACCATCCAAAGTACATCATTTGCCATAAAGAGAAGACGAGGGTACGCATATTTAATAGTGTATGACTCATTACGTGCTAGCACCTTCATGATGTAGCGACAAAAGGATGTGTTGTGAAATGCCTATAGTTTCACACGTAAGAACAAAGCAAAAGCATAACCTTACACGGTGATATGTTATAAGATACTTGTTATTTTGGAAAGCTAAATATTAGAATTCCTATTAATCTCTGGTGGTTTTCTGCCTTCCTCGTTGCTAATTGATTAACACACAGTTATTGGCATCAATCACATAAATAATAGCAAAAATTATCTCAACTATATGTTGGTGCTGTTTTTCGTTTTCAGACCTACATGCCAAGGAAGAAAGCTAGTCAACCCTATAGATACATACTGGATGTGTTTGGGATGAATGACACTGGAGATGGTAACTTGGAAGATGCGATACACAGAACTAAATCAATTCTGATATTTTTTGTGAGATGGACAAGGCAGAAAAGAAACGTGTGTATGTTGCACTGTTTAAAACCATGAGCTTTAATCAGGCGTTATGCATTGGACAACCATGCATAACGCCCCATTTCAGGGTGATAAACTAGTCTACAAGTGTTTACCCCACGATTGACAATTTCTCAGAGAAAAAGACCTAAACAGTGCAGAAATGCAGGTGGTGTGGAACGCTAGCTTAATTTTGATTCAACGATAAATTTGAACTGAACTTGACTAAAAAAAAGATGACTAAACTGGATCTGGAATATTATGATGTATCACTTTGATTCATTGACTTTACAAAGATGTAAATACATGTGTCCTGCGTTTTCGTGTTTGGTCTATTTGTGGAATAATTTTTGTGTTAATAAATGTTAGTTCAAAATTTTCTAGCTATCATGTTAATGGAGAGCAAAAGTTCTTGTCATTTGAGTAGATATCTCATGCTATAACCTAGATCACTCTCCTCATCCACAAGGTCTGGAAAATAAATGGAAAGGAAGAAGCATTTTTTTTTGGAAAATCTGATTGTAATGTTCTGCTGCAATTAGCATGAAGTGATTTGTCAGATAAGCAAGCACACCTGTGCTCCTTCAACAACCAGGCACAGCCTTTTGGCTATTTATAATAAACGCATTATGTGCATGATGATTGCACACAGTCATAGGTGGTATCTGGCCAACTTTTGTAGTATTTATTTGTGGTTAAACCGATTGTTTGGTTGTTTCTGATCAGAACCGAACTACTGATTTGTGGTCAGTCCGAGAAAGTTATTTGTGGTTAGTTGGACAAAGTAATTTGCGGTAAGTTCGACCAAAATATTTTTGATCGAACTGATCACAAATTAAACTTGGTCGATTTGTGGTGAAGAAAGCGATCAGGATTTTTTCTTGTCGGCCACGTCTGTACCAAGTGGTTTTGCCTATAAGCACATACTGCTTATACGTTTATTAATATATGAAAAACACGCAGAGCGTGTACAATGTGTGGACAGGTGGGAGGAATGCCTTTAGGACAACTAGCATTGTGAAACTAAAATAAGAATAATTCAGACTGAATGAAGTTTAGATCAAAGCTCGAGGATACGAGTGGTAACTGTCCAAGAAAGCTAATCTTTGTCATTCACAAAACAATATACTGATGACCTATAAAAATCATTTATACTCTTTATCAGCTCTCAAACACAGACGCTCGCACCTGACACATATTCATAATTCGCAGATTTATTTCAATACGATTGTTCCATATTGAAAAGGGTTAATCTTGGTCGATGGCGTTATTTTTCACAAACACAGGAAAGTGAGTGCAGTAACAAAACGGGCTGTTTTCAATAATGATCACTTAGATGTTACATTTTGTAATAATGTGTTTTGTGTGTGCGTGTAAAACTATACCAAGTTTAAAAACAGCGAAGTTATTTAACCAGATTCCACTGCCAGTTGACGATTCGCCCTCCAGCGGACAAACTCAAAACCGATGGCACGAAAGTGTCCTCTGGTGTGTGTATTACGTACCACGTTTGGTGATTGCTTGAAGTTAGTTTTAAATGACCGTTCAAATATATATATATACACATATATATATATATATATATATATATATATATATATATATATATATATATATATATATATATATATATATATATATATATATATATATATATATATATATATATGTCCTCCTGTTGCGTGGGTCCATATCGCCAACGTGCTGTTTCGCCAGAGCACTTCTTTTTCAGACAGGCCGAAAGAACCAGAAGATGAGAATTACATTTCCAGAACGTACTTTGTTAAAATATAACCCGTCATCGTTTTGTTTTTTAATATTTAGTATTATACATAGTATTGGAAGTAATTTGACTTGATTTATTTAAATCAACACTTGCAGGCCCACAGAGTCGACTTACGGGGCTGATAACAAGCATTGGGAAAACCCAGTAAAAAAAAAACTAATTAAAAGTATGTGACATAAAACTTCGATGTGAATGCTAAATATCAGCTTAAATATTAGCGTGAAACCAAACCATACAAATCATACATTTAGAAATGAAAATCAAAACTGATAAGATCGGAGTGTGATTACGCACTAAAACAGATACAGACCAAAGTGTGAAAACAGGACATTTCTCAGATGACTTTCAAAGACTATATAGCCAACTTGTATTCTTTGTGTTGAAAAATCTACTCTAGTGTTGTCTGCGTTCATTTCAGTATGTAATTTTTGGGATTATGGTAAACAGAATCTTTTCTGTCGCAGGCAGCTTACGCCTTTTCAGACACGAGAACTGTCATGACGTAGTTTATACACTGAATAACGCTGATGATAATCTCTACACAAAGGAAAGAGAAGAATGACCAATAGAAACATTCCGTGCCTTCGCATGTTGTACCAACCGTCACATTTCTATCATATAAGTAGCCTGTCCACAATTGCATCAACATCTGACCTGACGCACAGGCAGCGTAATTGGCGACATAAATTTTGTTTAAGTTAGACCGCCCGTACTCAAACACAAGAATAGCCACGGGAAGGACGTAGGCTGGTCCTACAGCTATCCCACAAAACACCCCCATTAGATAGACGGTGGTGGAATTAAGACACCACAAACCGATCGCCATGCCTGAGGCGAAACTGAAATACATACTGAACAGAAGCCAAAGTGCGAATTTGTGGGAAGGCCATTTATCAAACGTCACGCCGTATAACAGACGGATGATGATAATACACACGGACATTGTGGTGACGATGGCAAACGAGTCATTGATCCCAATGGACTTGGTTATGGACGTGATGTTATTAAGAATTGTGTACGCAGCCGAGGTGGAAAGAGCGCATGTCCAAAATATCATGTGAAAAAAGCGAGACCGCAACATGACTTTTACAGAAATGTTTCCTTGGGTGTCCAACGTTACTAGGTTTTCCTCTTCTGGGTTTCTCTCCTGTCTCCTAGCCGCGGAATGAAGTAGAGGGTAAAGGCAGGTAAGCAATGCAACAAAAGCAACCGCCGTTATTAGGAAAAAGTTAGCTAAGTTATAGCTGACCGAGCTCATTAAACCAGCGTAAACTATTTTCCCGAGGCTAACAGCAACTCCAAAGAGTGCGAGTACAGTTCCGATGATTGACTTCGGCAGGGTACCCACAATGACCTTCCTCACCAGCATAATCGTAACTGCATTGCTGGTGGCTGAAAGGAATAAAACAGTAAGAATAATGCCATTAATTGCGACTCACCGGACCTTTCTATAAAATGAAGCAAAGTGCTTTTTTTTTCGTTTGTGCTATAAAAAGATTGAAAACAACAAATATCAAGCATGTCAGAAGGTCCTTCCTGGACCCCGGGCTGATAATGCAGCGATAACATTGAAATGTAAATTTGCAAACTGTAATTGAGGGTAAACATACTGAAAAGTGAGAAATTACGCTCTGTCCATATTCACTTACTGCATAAGAGGATTATACCCATTGTAAAACTTAAGAACTTGGAGTGAAAGCGTTCGATGTAATAACCTGGACACACTAGATTTGCATTAACACATGTGACTTGTGATTTTGATTGAAATTGTCACATAACACACATGATCCAATGAACGTTACAACGCGAGATATGTACACGTCACATACCGTCCCTTCGATACATTGCTGTCTAAGTAAGGCTTAATTTACAATGTCAACACTGAAACTATTCCTCTTGTCAGTCAGTCTGTGAGGGGAAACCGTTTTGGTTTTGTACAAACATGGGTCCAGATAACATGTGCCATGTGGAAAATCTGTGGTTTCCTTTAAGCCCAGCGAAGGTGGGTAAATATCTTTCACACGCTTTGCTACACATATAACTGTTTATATCTGGCAGATCATGAGCATAACGCTTAGTGAATGAGAGAAACAGGGCCAAGTTGGGATAACCACTTAATCCTGAGTCTATTTTGGCGCATCCATATAATACGAGTTACGTGTGTGACAGTTCGCCAACTATCACATTGTTGTTGCTGTTGTTTTGTATGTTGTTGTATTTTACATCGTATACACGTACCTGCATTAATGAGGATTTGTTTTGCTCAGGTAAATGTTGACTAAGCGTGATAATAACTTAGCATTTTGAGTATTTTTTAAATGTATATGACATATACATGAAATTAACATCACTGCATTTTCTTCTGCTTACGACATTGTGCTTGAGAAGTGCTGGTGGGGAGTTGGGAGTGTGCGGAAGGGGTCAGTTGTTACTATGTAAGCAATGTTTGACCAGTTAGAAGAAGATTATAGCTAACGTAAATTGCTGTATTTAACCTTCTACGTGTGTGACCGTATGCCAACTGTCACCTTACCGTTACAGCTCTTTTGTTGTTCGCCATTTTGCAGTTGTTTGTTATTTATTTATTCGATTGATGTTTTACAGCGTTTCTCCGGGCTCTGTCCGGTTTCCACCAACCATAATGCTGGTCGCCGTCGTAGGAGTGAAATATTCTTGAGTACGGCGTAAAACACCAATAAAAAAAATCAAATGTTCAGTATTGTTCCCTGCTAATACGGGACTTTTATTGGAGCAGTAGTTAAAAATATTATCCTTACAGGTGGAGCTACATAAGCTTCAAAATGGCCATTATTTACGGCGTAAAACACCAATCAAATAAACAAATCAATTTTATGGCGAACTCAAGAATAATTTATTAATACGACGGTGACGAACTACAGCTTAGCATAGTGTGTTGAGATATCAAGCAAGGAAGATGTAAGCAACACCCAGACGTCACCAACGACGACAATACCCTGTGGTGTAATTAGTCGAGGGGTAAACCTGCTCTCCATATATCTCATAGACTTTGAAGACATATACTTCATAGACATTCATGATGTATACCACACAGACATTTAAGACATATACCTCAGACATTTAAGTCTTATACCTCATATACATTAAAGACGTATACCTCATAGACATTTAAATAATAAACCGCATAGACATTTAAGTCATACCTCGTGGACATTTCAGACATATACCTCATAGACATTTAAGTCATAGGACAAGTGTTAAATTCAGGAAGTGTAGATTTTACTGCTCTGATTTCCCCTGAGGCCAAAAGCGATCAAGGTCACCAGCTTGACCGTCTGTATGATCTGCAATATGAGATTAGACACAAGTGGTATTGGCGAACAGGCTGCGCTCTCGGCTAATCACTGCTGTTTGACTCAACGCTTAACTTCCAATAAAACATGACAAAAAATGCATATACAGTGTAAAAGAGTGAAGGTAACTTACACAAGAAAACTTGAACAACGTACACCAGCACTGGTTGGGAATTCACATATTCACCGTATGCAGCCGCGAGGGCAAATAGTCCGCTAGAGAGAGGCAAAGAGAGCCAGGTAACGACAAAGGTTGTAGTGCACCCGAACAGGGAGGTGAGAAGAACTTCTAGGAAGGCCATTCCAAAACCAACACAACCCATTGAGGCGGTAAATTCAACTGAAATACACAAAGCAGTAATATTACATGGTGTATGTGTTTGTTTTTGGTGTCTTTCCACGTACACCATTTCCGGATTGGATGCTTGCAGATGTTTTCTGGTTAAAACAGCATGAAGTTACAGATGTGTTCTGGTTCAACTCTAGTTCTAAAGTTTGTCTTGAAAATCAGTTTTGAGATGTTGGGGTCAGAATTTTGGCTACAGTTTATCGCCTCCATGTTATGCCATTAGTCATGCTGGAGTAGCGTGAACTCATTCACTCAGACACACGGCTCAGGCCGCATGCAGAGCGTTCTGTCTCAACCCGAGGTGCGGGTATATCCTTGCGGCCGATAGGACCTCATTTCCCGAGGAGCGGCTAAACCGCATATGACACCACCTTTCAATGGGTGCATATTTTGCTTTCAAATGTTTTGTTGAAGTATAAATCAATCAAAACACACCTGCCTTGATGTCTTGGGCTTGTATTTACTAGTGTTTTGGCGGTTTTTATTGGCTTGAATGCTTAACTGCAACAAAATTAGAACCTCTTTTTCGAGTCGCACACACTTGAGTGTCAACATGTCTTCGTTGGCCGAGTCCCGTGAAGAAGAGGATTGTTAAGGGTTCACAACCGATGATAGGCCATCTGCTGACAGGGAATGTGACACTGAATCAGATATTAGTGCATCAGAAAGTGAATCTGATGACGATGACATTATTTTGTTTGCATTGTTATGTGCACGACTGCCGTCAGTTTCTAAATTTACCTTGCCACTGTTTACATACGCTGAGTTCAGCGCCTGCTGTCTGCCTCTACCTTAGAATATTCCAAAATGCGCTCAGTTCGGTGCCTGTTTGTTTACATCAAGTGTTCAGGAATTTTCTTATTCTGGACAATTCCACCAGGCTATATAAGACCTATGAAAGCAGGTCAAAAGGGAGAGAACAGAGAACGGAAAAAGGAGAATTATTGAGAGCTTGGATGCTCTTGCTGTGTATTACTTTAGTAGGCCATTTGTGCTGAATTTTGGTGTCTCTATAGCCTCTGGCTTTTTTATATCCTATCTCCACCGAGCACTTGTTCAGTCTGAACTTGTATGTTTAATTTGTGCTCTTATATACACAGTGCCTATTAGTACAAGGACCCTGTCTGTGGAATTTTGTGTATATTTCGTCATACACTCAGTTATACTGTGAATTTTCCCTCTTGTGAATTTGCCTCTGAGCATTTATGCCTGTATGGTATATATATTGTGGAATATATGCGTCCGTTTGGACTTGACACCGTAAGTACTTTAGTATTTGTATAGATACTGCTGTCCTTTCTTGTTAAACTTAAGTACTTTAGTATTTGTATAAGTCTTATTATCTGTTCTTGTTAATCTAATAAACCGTTGTAAAATAAAATCTGCTGGTTTTGGTTACTTTTTTGTGCGGCTAAACTGTCGTGTATTTCGAACAAGCCATCTCTTTATAATACAGACAGTTTGGGTCGTAACAGTATTTATCATTTATTCTGAAAGGAGCGTGTAGATCTGACCTGAATATCACTGACCAATGATTCTGTCCCGCTGTGTCACGTGACAGAATCTAGGGCAACTTCTGACCAATGAACGACAAAGCGGACGCTCTACCAACTGTGCTGTATAAGGCTGTATTAGGTTTGGTTATTTTTGCGTAGCTGAAGTGAGAAAACGACTGACTATAGTACGACTATTCAACACTTCAATAAACCCACGATAAATAACTGGTTTCTCTGCGTTTCCTCAGAGTTTGTTGACTTAGAAACACATCACTTTATTCAGAAAAGCGGAGGTTATGTACACAAATGTGCGTATCGTCACCTCCAAAATTGCGATACTTTTCGCTGGTGTGGCATTTTCTGTGAATGTTCAGTTCGATAATCCCATTTTATAGATGACTTTATGAATGCACTTCCACAACTACACTAATATTTTACAAGATTGCGTTGAATAAACATAAATGACAAAATCCAACCAGCTTTGTAATGCTAAAATAGAAAAATGAGCTGCGTCACTCGCCGTTAGAGTATAAGCTCACACTGAGGCGAGCACTGCCGTTGAGGCTGATCGCTGACGCCTGCTCGACTGGAAGGCAGGCACGGCTACAGACCGCCGCTGTACTGGTGGCTGCAGCGGGCTGTCGGAGTCAATGAGTTAAGACGTAATCATTGATTCCAGCTGACTGTGTGATTGGATTTTTTTTTTTTTTTTGCAATTTTTCCCTTGTACTATGGTGGCCAGTTTCATAACTGGAGGAAAACATCACAACCGCCTTGACAACCACCAAGGAATTGGAAGCAAGGGAATCTGCAAATTTCTTGTAAGTGTATGATAAAACATTTATAGAATAGAGTAAAACAAGAGCAGGCACGACACTATGCTAATCGGTAAAGGATCACACCGAGCCAGCGAAATACTCTTTGCCTTGTCAACTTCCCTCAATTAAGGCTTTATCCTTTCCGTTCTCTGAAATGCTTAAATAGTAGCAAAATACACACCCTCTGTCAAAGCATTGTGGGGTCATGTCCGTGGTATTACAAGGCAACCAGTAGAGCCACATGTCCACTGCTCTCTCCCGTTGTCCCTATTGTCTTTTATAGGTTTTACCTCGCGCTGTAAAAGAGCACTGCCACCCGCAATATGGTGAGTAAAAATACATAGTTTAAAGTATATATATATGTATGTATGTATGCTTGGCGTTTAACGTCGTATGAATGACAAGAACCTCGGCTCATTATTTCCTACATGTATTGGCAAATAAAAACAGGTCAACGTTAAAAAATTCGCAACGTTTTTACAAAAACCCTGTTTTCCCCATAGTTCCTAACGAAGACAGAATATTTACCTTGAGTTTGAGTAAAATTGAACGTCTCTTTTAGGGCCAAGGCATACACGTTGAATGAAAAGTCTAACCCGTTAAGCGTAGCACAGAGAAAGGCTAGGGTTACCATCAACCATAGTAAACAAGTCTGGTGGTCCAACGGTAATCTGCAGAAACCCAACGTCATAATGTTAAAGGTGCTTAGCTTCGCTGCAAGCGAACCCTTGACTGTATGAAATACTACACCTAGTTACAGGCTAATCCAAACTGATTCATGAACTAAAATCTGTTAACACTTATCTTTATGTGTGTTGCTTTTAAATGGTATGTTTGTCACCACGTGATCTCGGGTCTTAAGAGCGGCTAGCACACCCTGATTGGTCACAGCAGCTCTGTCGACGTGGTACTTCATTGGTCAATTTGTTTGATGTTTGGTGTATTTGAACTGGACCCAGAAACCGGACAAAGATGCCCGCAGTTCACCTCTAAAACAATGAAGATACAGCGTTTGGAAAAGCGGGAGTAACCGAGATTATGGACAGAGAAAAGGGAATGCCATATGATCATTACAGTCATGTAATAATTAAGTTACACAAATGCTGCAATCATCCAGGACTACATGCGACAATGTTTGATGCATCTTCTTATTATTATTAAAGGGATATGCGTCTACGCTGATTGGCTGACAGTGTAGATAGAATCCCGCCCTGTTTTAAGGCCTGCTGTCTGGGCCACGTTTAAATACATCTGAAGGAGTCACACATAGAACTCAGCTTAACCTTGGTGTATGCTGGAATTTCTCTGTTTCTGATTGCAGCGATTAGGTGACGATTCTATATCCAGTCAAGTGTTTTTTTGAAGTACTACGGAATGTATCCCTAACATTACAATCTAGAACAGATGAACTCGTTTGATTATGATTGAATTGCTTCACCTGATGTTCTGTAACAGGCCTACTTGTGTTTAATGTAGGACAGGATATCGCTCTTGTGTAATGTATCATACATGTTGATCTTTAGTTATACGATATGCACTGTTAAACCATTTTGTGTTTCTTTCCACATACAAATATGACAGCATACGATTCAAACTGCAAGCGCGACCAAACCTTCAAAAAGTGAACAGTGTGCTGCTTCGTTTCACCACCACCGTCCTTTTTCAATGTAGTGACGTTGTGTAGGATAAATCCTAGTCCTAGTCGCTTGATCTAACTGGGGGCTATAACCAGTCATACACGGCTAATATTTGGAGGAAATCGACAGTCGACAATATTGAAAATATTGATAGACGATCTACAACACCAGCTTATGCCGTTTTGTTAAGTCAGCGCATTTCCTCACAAGCTAGAGCCAGTTTCATGAGAGAAACCCTCGAGGTTTCAATCATGACATATAGGGACATCTGGGAAACTCCTTCCACACTGTAACTATCGTTCACCATTTATTCGATTTATATCACTCTTATATCATGGCAACAGCCCGGGTCAATCAGTTGACCTCCTCACCTAAAGCCTCTGCAACAGCCAGGAAATCTTGGATTCGAACACACGACTTTGCTGGGCAAGCGTCCATCAGATGTGAGGCGCAACTGTTTTAACAAGTATATGTACCGTTGTGTACATGTGTTATAGTGGGACACATTAGGGAGCAGAGCAATGCTGCACAGGACCGCGGGAAAAACACCTGCACAAAGCCATGAAGGCGAATCTTGTGTAACCTACAGTTGTTTATCAAAAAAATTCTCAGCCTCTGTCGTAAGTAAATGCTCTCAGGCTCGCAAGAGAAATGGGGTGTTTTCCTCTACAGCATATTTAATCAGAGAGCCGTAACAATGAAAACTTATTAAATATATGAATATGTATTCACGCCATACATTATGCTTTATCGAGCGCACATGTGTGCACTGCCCTACAGGTACATTTAACATTTATGCCAGTAAGCTGACGTAAAGCGATCTTAACGCAAACAACATATATTAATACATAGATTCTCTCAAATGTCACACATGAGTAGTCCAGTTAACCAGTGCAAAAAATCTACTTTTTATGTAACTTTTTAAATTATGTCTATTTTTTGGCAAATGAGAAGATAATGTACACAAATCATTAAGTAAAATTACCCATACGTGGTACGGTTAATGGTGCATTTGATTTGTAAAACTAACTTCGGCATACGTTAGACATCATAGACGTAACTATGGCGTATATGAACCGAAGAACAATCTGTAAGATTACGGTGTTCCTCCATAAACCAAGATTTTGCACCTCCGTGGCCTAGTCCCTTTGCATGGTTTTAATGTTATATTAAATATGATACCAATGCAGCAGTTTGAGTTTTCCTACACAAGTGGTTTTGCGACATTTTTGTTACCTAGTTGTGTTAAGCCATGGTGCTACTGGGTATGTAATTTGCTGCTTCCTAGGCATTTACATGATATACATGAATTTAGATTAAATCCGTAACAGAGGGACATTGACCAGAAGCCGTATTTTACCGGTTGCGTGCGACCATTTACAAGCTATCACACTGTCGCCGCTGCTGTGATTTTACTGTCTATACTCTACGTCTTTTATACTGGAGAGTTATGCATTCAGAGACAGATATTGTATTGGTAAGTTATTGCCATCCCAGCCAGAACAAGGAACTAAGTCCCATGTGGAGATTGGTGGGCGTAGCTGGGCTAGGGTTGCAAGAATTGTCGATCTTGCATTGGACTGAAATATCTAACAGCTGAGTAAAAATCATACGAATAAGATAAGAGTTAATGGGCCGTCATGAACAAGATTTAATAGTCAGTCTTGTGGGGTTGATGTCTGAAAGATGAATTTCAGACACGCTTTGGAATACTAACCGTATATTCGCTTCTTAGTAACTCTTTTTAATAGAAAAAAATCTGTCAATATATACGACAATTTTAATGCTGTGTAGACCTGTCCTATAATTATAGCATGGCATGGCATGAAATCGCGTTTGGAAAAAAATGCCACGTGTTAGAAAATAGATCCTTGTGTCTTATAAAGAAATAGATACCTGTTATAACTTATCGTTATTTGTACACTAAAATCATCAACACGTTGCAGAAATGCCTGCTCTTATGACTTTTAAATTGTTAACATGGGTCTCAGGCGAACAAAATATTTCAATTCCTGTAACTAAAACTTTTGTGCAATGTTCAACCGGACCAACCCAAGGAACAGAGGGCTGTACTACTTGCTAATTTAACGTATTATTTGCCCATGTCAGTGATATAGCAACAGTGATGTCAATTTTCAATATTCCATTCGTTATATATAATCACACGAACTTTCATTGACATGCTTATCTCATGAAAAAGTACAACTGCGCACCGGACAACTTCTATTGTTTGCGGCCATGAAAAAAAGCCAGACTAATAATCACTTACTACACCATGACATCGGTTTCTTGGTACGAAACGGTTAAGATTTGGGGACTCTGAATCTGGACTTAGCGACAGGCAGGAATGATAAGCAGTATAGAAAACTCCCTTGTGCACTCGCGTTTGAGTATAACCTCCTAATACACCGGTGTATAACCGATTTATACACCGTTTATCACGGCTTTTCTGAACAGTAACTGGTCAATGCCCAAAACAAAGCACTCGCCGACAACAATAGCACCAGTATGCAGGTCTTGTTATTGTCCAGTCATGCGGTCTATATTGTAAACCATCATTTGAGTCAAGGTATAAACCGCTCATTTGTTTATGTTTAAAAGCAACCCGCTAATCCCAGCAACTCATTATTCAGTTCAAAGGAAACCTCTCACATTCTCGCCAAACGTCATGAGATATTAACGTATACCTAAAGCCACTGCCGATCCAGCGGGAGCTGGGTTCGAGCAGGGAATGTCACTGGCTGGTCAAACCTGACTCAACTGTAATGGTAGCGACTACCAGGACCAACTGGAATGGGCTCATACCATATAAAAATATATGTACGTGTATGTTTCTTATAATTTACAGTTCCGTAAAATACTCAGGATGACTCCAGATTTGTGATAGTGCATCCCGGCAGTCAACGTTGTGGTGTTGAAACGGCCGTCGGCCACGACAGCCACACAATTACAACGCCATGATAGAGGCACAGCTAATTTACACTTAGTTATCTGAAGTGAATGATCTCAAGTTTATGACATTGGTGCTCTTCTTCTAGCGTTTCGGGGAGTGGGCTCGTTCACTAAAGATCGTGAAATAAAATAGCCGTAACGTTGACTATAAATTATACCTTAGAGCATGTATGTAAAAGAAAAGCTGATAATCACCAGCTAATGCTTCACCAGCGACAGGACAGCAGAAATGCTAACTTACTTGTTCGTACGTGCGGGGAAACATACGTAACACAGGCACGGGGTATACAGAGAGTGTCTCAAACGCTCACCAAGTCCGTTGTTACAGAGATTACAGTTACATATACTATTTATAAATATTTTGTGATATATTGCAGTGTGCAAGAGCGATGAACAGCAGGAAACCAAACAATCTTGTCTAAACTCATTTGTGTTCCCGAAGTGAAAGTGTCTACATGTAAATGAGACCAATGGCACGTAGTTTGGGTGAGTCCACTTTTTTTATACGTTAAATGTAGTTTAACTAAGTAGAATTTAAAATCGGATCCATGATAGGCCATACGTGTAGCGTATCTGGACAGATGTAGCCTACTTGTGTCCGATCAGATCAGTAATCTACATAGTTAAAATTCTGACACCCGGGATTCTTCTATACGAAATTCAACGGTTCTCGAACCATCTCTTACATTGTACTTGGTATTGAGGTTGATAAGCTGTGGATTTAAGCTCTTAAATCCCCAACTGATACGATATTTCCTGAAATACACCAGTCATAAAATTTGACCCCTAATCAGATTGTATTTCCAGAAAAAAATGTTTTTACTGAAACTATCACATATGTATTTTTATGTGCTGTCAAAGTTTCGTTTCGTATAATGTTTTTCTTCAGAACATAAACCGTATAATGTGACTAAATTTGTCAGATTTGGCAAGGTATTTTGGCGATCCTTAACAGGACAGTGAACTAACTAAGATATTTTGGAGAGCCCTTAGAACTCTGAGAATGAGTTCGAATCTTTGTGTTTTTCTTTACCTTTGGAACACACCTTTGCGTAAGTAAAGATATAGACCAACATGTATCAAATATGAGTTCTCATGAATAACAAACGATAATAGTTAATGTATGGTAATATGTAACATGTGGCAACCGAAATCATAAGTGAATCCTGCTTGAAAAGCACATATGGCCCTCTATCATTAACGTTTGTTATATATTCATGGATTATATTTGGTTATTAAGTTATTTTATTGGTGTTAAACGGAGCCCAAGATTTTTTTTCAGAAAATTTCATTTGTGATACTATTATTTTTCCCACTTTCCTATCCTTCACCCGATCCACAGAAAGATATTTTAGTGTAACTGGAGGAGGCTATTTTTTTCGATTTTATGACGAACTTGCAGCATATAAATTCTCTCCAGTGCATGTTTGAAGTTTTATAACCTGTACGTTTGTCATATATCAAGAAAAGAGGGTAAAACACAACTGAGAAAAGCAGTGGCTTGACGCAGGTGTTAACAGCTGTTAGTCCTAGCTGTAGTCTATTTAGCGCTTTGAGTTGCACAGTTGCTTGCACTGAGACTGAGTACCTTACCTTCATGTTATCATACGGACAGACTGTCACTAACAGGTATATAGTTTGTATTTCGGTGTTGTATTTTACCCAACAGTGACGTTTAGTTAACGGTATATTCTTTTCGTTGAACATGTATACAGCGTTGGATTATGCACACCAGCCTTCATATTGTAAATGCTTACGCGTTGGATTATCCACACCAACCTTCATATTGTACATGTATACGGAGTTGGATTATGCACACCAGCCTTCATATTGTACATGTATAAGGCGTTGGATTATGCACACCAGCCCTTCATATTGTACATGTATACGGCGTTGGATTATGTATTGTACATATTGTACATGTATAAGGCCTTGGAGTGTGCACACCAGCCTTCATATTGTACATGTGTACGGCGATAGAGTATGCACACCAGCCTTCATATTGTACATGTATACGGCGATAGAGTATGCACACCAGCCTTCATATTGTACATGCATACGGCGATAGAGTATGCACACCAGGATCCATATCGTACATGCATACGGCATTGGGACTATGCACACCAGCCTTCATATTGTACATGCATACGGCGTTGATTATGCACATCAGCCTTCATATTGTACATGTATACGGCTTTGGACTATGCACACCAGCCTTCATATTGTACATGCATACGGCGTTGGATTATGCACACCAGCCTTCATATTGTACATGTATACGGCTTTGGATTATTCACACCAGCCTTCATATTGTACATGCATACGGCGTTGGATTATGCACACCAGCCTTCATATTGTACATGCATACGGCGTTGAATTATGCACACCAGCCTTCATATTGTACATGTATACGGCTTTAGATTATTCACACTAGCCTATATTTTGTACATGCATACGGCGTTGAAATATGCACACCAGCCTTCATATTGTAAATGTAAACGGCGTTGGATTATGCACACAAGCCGTCGTATTGTACATGCATACGGCATTGGATTATGCACACCAGCCTTCATATTGTACAAATATACGGCGTTGGATTATGCACACCAGCCTTCATATTACATGCATACGGCGTTAAATTATGTACATCAGCCTTCATATTGTACATGTATACGGCGTTGAATTATGCACACCAGCCTTCATATTGTACATGCATACGGCGTTGGATTACGCACACAAGCCTTCATATTGTACATGCATACGGTGTTGGATTAACGCACACAAGCCCTTCATATTGTAAATGCATACGGTGTTGGATTATGCACACCGACCTTCATATTGTACATGCATACGGCATTGGATTATGCACACCCAGCCTTCATATTGTACATGTATCACGGCAATTGGATTATGTACACCAGCCTTCATATTGTACATGTATACGGCATTGGATTATGATTTTTTTTTTTTTTTTTTTTTTTTGATTGGTGTTTTACGCCGTACTCAAGAATATTTCACTTATACGGCGGCGGCCAGCATTATGGTGGGTGGAAACCGGGCAGAGCCCGGCGGAAACCCACGACCATCCGCAGGTTGCTGACAGACCTTCCCACGTACGGCCGTAGAGGAACCCAGCATGAGCTGGTCTTGAACTCACAGCGACCGCATTGGTGAGAGGCTTCTGGTCACTACGCTGCGCTAGCGCGCTAACCGACTGAGCCACGGAGGCCCCTGTTGGATTATGCACACCAGCCTTCATATTGTACATGCATACGGCGTTGGATTACGCACACAAGCCTTCATATTGTAAATGCATACGGTGTTGGATTATGCACACCAGCCTCATATTGTACAAGTATACGGCATTGGATTATGCATACCAGCCTTCATATTACACATGTATAAGGCGTTGGATTATGCACACCAGCCTTCATATTGTACATGTATAAGGCGTTGGATAATGCACATCAGCCTTCATATTGTACATGTATACGGCGATAGAGTATGCACACCAGCCTCCATATTGTACATGTATAAGGCGTTGGATTATGCACACCAGCCTTCATATTGTACATGTATACGGCGTTGGATTATGCACATCAGCCTTCATATTGTACATGTAATACGGCGTTGGATTATGCACACCAACCTTCATATTGTACATGCATACGGCATTGGATTATGCACACCAGCCTTCATATTACACATGTATAAGGCGTTGGATTATGCACACCAGCCTTCATATTGTACATGTATAAGGCGTTGCATTATGCACACCAGCCTTCATATTGTACATGTATAAGGCGTTGGATAATGCACATCAGCCTTGAAATTGTACATGTATACGGCGTTGGATTATGCACATCAGCCTTCATATTGTACATGTATACGGCGTTGGATTATGCACACCAACCTTCATATTGTACATGTATACGGCGTTGGATTATGCCCATCAGCCTTCATATTGTACAGGTATACGGCATTCGATTATGTACACCAGCCTTCATATTTTATCGTAAATTTGCAGACCTCAGCCACACATGTATTTATCAAAAATCTTAAGGATTGAGTCAAAAAAAGTTTTTCAGCTACTAATAAAATAGTTTTCTCTCGGTAGCTTTAAATGTTTACGCTAATTCTTTATAGCAAAAGAATGTACCAACCACAATTTGAGTTTTATCCTGCTCTAAGTTTGACTCTTAAGCGCTTGCCATTTATAACTAAAGTTTTAAGTTTCTTGATAAATATCAGGCCTGTCCTTGTTTTGTTATCATTTGCTCTACATGTTTACTATAATAAACACATTTCTTTTATTACTAAACAGTTTGGGTATGAATAAACATGACGACACGTTTTTTTTAAGTCTTTCAGAAACGTGTTTATTAATCAAATATTGTGTTCAGGTAAACGACCAGAACAGACTAGCCGGATATGACTTTACTACAAATTACTAACAACATATCGGCCACACAACTAATTACATCAGCAAACTGCAACATGCTGACAGTTGTGAAAAGAATAAACGTTCACCGCAAAGCGTATATAGATTTATTTCTCAAAACATACCAGACACGGCGTGTAAAAGGTGTTATTGCAGACGAATAATTCCATAATGTGACTTTGGCGCTATCTAAAACCTTATTGTCTATAAGATGCACTCTGATAGAACAACTAGAGTTAACAGCAATGAGAATGAAACGTAAATGTTTACTTCTGTTCTTTTACAATGTTAAAAAATTTCTATATTAACATTATAACCTAAACGTGGAAAAAGGGACTCATTGTCCCTTGGTGGTTTTATTTACGCCGTCATTATCAGCATTGCTGCACTGTGTGAATTAAAGGAATCAGCACTACTACTGTGCACATCGGGACATGAACCTCTTTCTCTGGTGGTACATTTCATACATGTAGCATGTGAGCTATAATGTTTGCGGATTACCAACATCTGATATGACATCTGAGTTCCTAGAAGAGGATCATATTTAAAGAACAACTTACGATACATCCATTGTTTACCATGTTTTAAGTTCAATCTTTCTGTCTCGTTGAGACACATCGGATCCTTCCTCAGCAAAGTGAATTTCTGAGGCATTGTCTGCATCTTGTTAGATAGACATTCTACTTCCCACACGCTCTACACCGGTATCTATTTCCAGCATCATAGCTTTGTCTGTAGATTTACTTTACTTCCGTTGAAATTCAGGTAGTAAAATCTATCTTATAAAGCATGTCACCATCCCAACATTTGTTATTGAAAGATTTTTATCAACAGCTGAAAAATCTCTTCGTAAATATATACGTTAATGCTGAAATTTCAAATGAATAAGTACACTTAGTATGTAAAACGGTTGCATGAACCTTTGTGATCATGTTGAACTGCAAAAAGTTTTGCACAGCATAACTGGGATATTAAAGCCCCCGCCGATGTTGAAATCTTACCGATATTTAAAAAAACTTATTAAAGTGGAAATTTATACTCCAGATCTGCCGTTTGTCTTAGTTGCTTCGTGGGTTTGTACTCACTCCGGTAAGTATCTTTCCGTGAATTACCATCTAACATTTTATAATTTTTCAACACTGCGTTTGCCCAGCAGAACAATATTTTCCTTGGCTCGTAGTATTTGATGATACCATAGCGCTAAGTATTAGTCCATATGGTGCCATTGTACTCTAGCTGGGTCAGGAGCCGTTTAAATTTTTCTTTATATTTGCTCATGGCATTCACCTGAGCCATCATGAAATTCTTGATGAACTAGCTCATTATAGGCAAATACTGTTGTAATATACTCGAAATCATGTTAAAGCGATGTGAAACAACAACGGAAGCTAATAAATCTAAACAACTAGCGATCGTTGCTTCATTTGTTAATCAACAGGTACAGTTTAATTTTAAATATCCAAGAACTATCGATGTACATTTTGTTGTCTACGGACATTTCCAGGAATTGGAGCAGTGAGTACAAATGTGGCCAGCCAGATTGTGGCTGATTTCGATCAACCGGAAGTAAAGTTTCGTTGTAAATATTAACTTGATGACCCGGATGGAAACACCATAATTGCATGGTCAGTGAATGATAAAACCATTCTGAAGAGAAGTTCAGAAGGCGAATGGCATCACCACAACGCTTATACCGGTAGAGTGCATCTCGGCGATGATTGCTTCTTAGTTCCGAAGGATCCAGGTCTAAACGACACGGGGAATTACACAATAGAAATTTTGACTTCACATGACAAACATCCAAGAACGGTCGAGTCGGTGAGTTTGGTGGAAACCGCTCGGACTTCAACAGTGACAGACCAAACAGTGTCGATGATTCCTGTGCGGACCATAAATACTTCAACCCCCACCACAAAAAAGTTTGTAAACTTTTTTTCCCTTTTTTCTAAAAAGCAAACAATACTTAGCATGGAATGTGTGTCACATTAAAGAAAACATAAAGGAATACCTAGGGTAATAGTTTAGCAAGTATACTACATTTGTACCACGGGATTGTTTTGAGCTTTAATTTTCGGATCATATTGTGACGACACCGGGTTTCTGCCACTTAATACAACAAACATCTTGACATCTGAACTAAAAATGCTGAAAACTATATATATTTATATGTTCGCTGAACGGATCTTGCAACAAATTTTTTGATGCACAAAAGCAACTGGCATGAAGCCGTTAATATGGACACAAGAAGAATCTCCCAGGTCAATAATCGCACACAGTTTTGTACAGTCTGCGAGAGAGGTAACCGTTTTGGTCTGTGTACAAATATGATAGACTTACTGTAAAACTTAAGAAAACTTAGAGTAAATGCGTTCAGTGGAATAACCTTGACACACACGTTTGTGCAGCAATAACTTCGTCACATAACACACAGGATCTACCAGATACTACAAGGTGGGATATGTACACACCATATACAATATAATTAAAGACGTACAACATAGAGAGTATGACCTCAGCAGCAAGGACAGTGTGCTACCTGGCAAATGGTCACACGTAACCGATGAAATACAACCACTTCTCAGTTTACTTCAGTCAGGGTTTTATTCTAACTGTTCATGTAAATGTATCAATAGTAGCAATACACACGCCCGCTAGCATCATAGCTTAAGCAGAATTCGGTTTAAAAATGCAGTGATGTTAAGAGTAATCCACTTGGAGGGCGGGTACAGTTGGTACCCAATGGAATACACGGGCAATTTTGATAAAAGGCATTTTATACCGGATTACAAAACTCTAAACAAAATATTCCAAAATTAAACAACATTTAATGGTGTTTTATCTGACAGATTTTTTATTCTCAGCCTCCGAACTCAGTGTTAACCTTTGAGTTATGACAATCTGGTCAACTGCCTCCGAACTGAGTGTTAACCTTGAGTTATGACAATCTGGTGAACTGCCTCTGATGTGAATGTTAACCTTTGAGTTATGACAATCTGGTGAACTGCCTCCGAGCTGAGTACTAACCTTTAGGTTATGACAATCTGGTGAACTACCTCCAAACACAGTGTCACCTTTGAGTTATGACATTCTGGTGAACTGCCTCCGAACTGAGTGTTAATCTTTGAGTTATGACAATCTGGTGAACTGCCTCCGAACTGAGTGTTTCCCTTTGAGTTAAGACAATGTGGTGAACCGCCTCAGAAGTAAATGTTAACCTTTAAGTTATGACAATGTGGTGAACTGCCTCCAAAAAAAGTGTTAACGTTTGAGTTTTGACAATGTGGTGAAAAGTCTCAGAACTGAATGTTAATCTTTAAGTTATGACGATCTGGTGAACTGCCTCCGAACTGAATGTTAACCTTTGAGTGATGACAATCTGGTGAACTGTCTCCGAACTGAGTGTTAAACTTTGAGTTATGACAATCTGGCGAACTGCCTCCGAACTGAATGTTAACCTTTGTGTTATGACAATCTGGTGAACCACCTCCGAACTGAGTGTTAACCTTTAAAGTATGAGAATCTGGTGAACTGCCTCCGAACTAAGTGTTAACCTTGAGTTATGGCAATCTGGTGAACTGCCTTCGAACTGAATGTTAACCTTTGAGTTATGACTATCTGATGAACTGCCTCCAAACTGAGTGTTAACATTTGAGTTATGACAATCTGGTGAACCGCCTTCGAACTTAGTGATAACCTTTGAGTTATGACAATCTTGTTAACTGCCTCCAAACTGAATGTTGACCTTTAAGTTATGACAATCTGTTGAACTGCCTTCGAACTGAATGTTAACCTTTGAGTTATGACTATCTGATGAACTGCCTCCAAACTGAGTGTTAACATTTGAGTTATGACAATCTGGTGAACCGCCATCGAACTTAGTGTTAACCTTTGAGTTATGACAATCTGGTGAACTGCCTCCGAGCTGAGTACTAACCTTTAGGTTATGACAATCTGGTGAACTACCTCCAAACACAGTGTCACCTTTGAGTTATGACAATCTGGTGAACTGCCTCCGAACTCAGTGTTAACCTTTGAGTTATGACATTTTGGTGAACTGCCTCCGAACTGAGTGTTAATCTTTGAGTTATGACAATCTGGTGAACTGCCTCCGAACTGAGTGTTTCCCTTTGAGTTAAGACAATGTGGTGAACTGCCTCCGAACTGAGTGTTTCCCTTTGAGTTAAGACAATGTGGTGAACCGCCTCAGAAGTAAATGTTAACCTTTAAGTTATGACAATGTGGTGAACTGCCTCCAAAAAAAGTGTTAACGTTTGTGTTTTGACAATGTGGTGAAAAGTCTCAGAACTGAATGTTTATCTTTAAGTTATGACGATCTGGTGAACTGCCTCCGAACTGAGTGTTAATCTTTGAGTGATGACAATCTGGTGAACTGTCTCCGAACTGAGTGTTAAACTTTGAGTTATGACAATCTGGCGAACTGCCTCCGAACTAACTGTTAACCTTTGTGTTATGACAATCTGGTGAACCACCTCCGAACTGAGTGTTAACCTTTAAAGTATGAGAATCTGGTGAACTGCCTCCGAACTAAGTGTTAACCTTGAGTTATGACAATCTGGTGAACTGCCTTCGAACTGAATGTTAACCTTTGAGTTATGACTATCTGATGAACTGCCTCCAAACTGAGTGTTAACATTTGAGTTATGACAATCTGGTGAACCGCCTTCGAACTTAGTGTTAACCTTTGAGTTATGACAATCTTGTTAACTGCCTCCAAACTGAATGTTGACCTTTGAGTTATGACAATCTGGTGAACTGCCTCCGATCTGACTGTTAACCTTAGAGTTATGACAATGTGGTGAGCCGCCTCCGAACTGACTGTTAACCTTTGAGTGATGAGAATCTGTTTAACTGCCTCCAAACTGAGTTTTAACCTTTGAGTTATGACAATCTAGTGAACCGCCTTCGAACTGAGTGTTATCCTTTAAGTTATGACAATCTTGTTAACTGCCTCCGATCTGAATGTTGACTTTTGAGATATGACAATCTGGTGAACTGCCTCCGAACTGAATGTTAACCTTTGAGTTATGATAATCTGGTGAACTGCCTTCGAACTGAATGTTAACCTTTGAGTTATGACTATCTGATGAACTGCCTCCAAACTGAGTGTTAACATTTGAGTTATGACAATCTGGTGAACCGCCTTTGAACTTAGTGTTAACCTTTGAGTTATGACAATCTTGTTAACTGCCTCCGAACTGAATGTTGACCTTTGAGTTATGACAATCTGGTGAACTGCCTCCGATCTGACTGGTAACCTTAGAGTTATGACAATGTGGTAAACTGCCTCCGAACTGAATGTTACCCTTTGAATTTTGACAATCTGGTGAACTGCCTCCGAACTGAATGCTAACCTTTGAGTTATGACCATTTGGTGAACTGCATCTGAACTGAATGTTAACCTTTGAGTTATGACAATCTGCTGAGCCGTTTTCGAACTGAGTGTTAACCTTTGAGTGTTGACAATCTGGTGAACCGCCTCCGAACTGAGTGTTAACCTCTGAGTCATGACAATCTGGTGAACCGCCTCCAAACTAAATGTTAACCTTTGACTTATGACAATCTGGTGAACTGCCTCCGAACTGAATGTTGACTTTTGAGTTATGACAATCTGGTGAACTGCCTCCGAACTGAGTGTTAACCTTGGAGTTATGACAATTTGGTGAATTGCCTCCGAACTGAGTGTTAAGCTTTGACTTATGACAATCTGGTGAGGCCGCCTCTGAACTGAATGTTAACCTTTGCGTCATGACAATCTGCTGAACTGCCTCCAAACTGAATGTTAACCTTTCAGTTATGACAATCTGGCGAACTGCCTCCGTACTGAGTGTTAACTTTGAGTTATGACAATCTTGTGAAACCGCCTCAGAACTGAGTGTTAAGGTTTGAGTTATGACAATCTGGTGAACTGCCTCAGAACTGAATGTTAACCTTTGAGTTATGACAATCTGGTGAACTGCCCTCCGAACTGAGTGTTAACCTTTGAGTTATGACAATCTTGTGAACTGCCTCAGAACTGAGTGTTAAGGTTTAAGTTATGACAATCTGGTGAACTGCCTCCGAACTGAATGTTAACCTTTGAGCTATTACAATCTGTTGAACTGCCACCGAACTGAATGTTAACCTTTGAGTTCTGACAATCTGATAAACTGCCTCCGAACTGAATGTTAACCTTTGAATTTTGACAATCTGGTGAAACTGCCTCCGAACTGAATGCTAACCTTTGAGTTATGACCATTTGGTGAACTGCATCTGAACTAAATGTTAACCTTTGAGTTATGACAATTTGGTGAGCCGCTTTCGAACTGAGTGTTAACTTTTGAGTGTTGACAATCTGGTGAACCGCCTCCGAACTGAGTGTTAACTTCTGAGTCATGACAATCTGGTGAACCGCCTCCAAACTAAATGTTAACCTTTGAGTTATGACAATCTAGTGAACTGCCTCCGAACTCAATGTTGACTTTTGAGTTATGACAATCTGGTGAACTGCCTCCGAACTGAGTGTTAACCTTGGAGTTATGACAATTTGGCGAACTGCCTCCGAACTGAGTGTTAAGCTTTGACTTATGACAATCTGGTGAGCCGCCTCTGAAATGAATGTTAACCTTTGAGTCATGACAATCTGCTGAACTGCCTCCAAACTGAATGTTAACCTTTGAGTTATGACAATCTGTCGAACTGCCTCCGTACTAAGTGTTAACCTTTGAGTTATGACAATCTTGTGAACTGCCTCAGAACTGAGTGTTAAGGTATGAGTTATGACAATCTGGTGAACTGCCTCCAAACTGAATGTTAACCTTTGAGTTATGACAATCTGGTGAACTGCCTCCGAACTGAGTGTTTCCCTTTGAATTTTGAAAATTTGGTGAACTGCCTCCGTACTGAGTGTTAACCTTTGAGTTATGACAATCTGGTGAACTGCCTCCGAACTGAATGTTAACCTTGAAGTTATGACAATCTGGTGAACTGCTTCCGTACTGAGTGTTAACCTTTGAGTTATGACAGTCTTGTGAACTGCCTCAGAACTGAGTGTTAAGGTTTGAGTTATGACAATTTGGTGAGTCGCTTTCGAACTGAGTGTTAACCTTTGAGTGTTGACAATCTGGTGAACCGCCTCCGAACTGAGTGTTAACCTCTGAATCTTGTGAACTGCCTCCGAACAGAATGTTAACATTTGAGTTATGACAATCTGGTGAACTGCCTCCGAACTGGGTGTTAACCTTGGAGTTATGACAATTTGGTGAATTGCCTCCGAACTGAGTGTTAAGCTTTGACTTATGACAATCTGGTGAGCCGCCTCTGAACTGAATGTTAACCTTTGAGTCATGACAATCTGCTGAACTGCCTCTAAACTGCGTGTTAACCTTTGAGTTATGACAATCTGGTTATCTGCCTCCGAACTGACTGTTAATCTGTGAGTTATGACAATCATGTGAGCCGCCTCAGAACTGAGTGTTAACCTTTGAGTTACGACAATTTGGTAAACTGCCTCCGAACTGAATGTTAACATTTGGGAAATTAACCAGTCATATATCGTTTTGTTTTTTCCCGTAATATTTGATTGCTTTAGTTTTTCATCTCAGCTCTCGTCCCGTCTGTCAGCAAATAAATGGGAAATTGTACATTTGCAGCACAGTACTATTTTTTCACAACGCTGTATTGTATTTTCGTACCACAGAGCCGTACGTTTTTTGCACAGAAGCGTACATTTACAGCACAGAAGAGCGTGTTTGCTGCACGGTACTCAGCAGACAGGCCCTCATAGTACCACATAGCTTTTTTATGCCTTTCCAATAATGTGGTTTATTGAGCATTCGAGTTATTCTACAATAAACAACACAACACTTATGTATCATTCTGATATCAGTGTGTCTTTACAACTGAAGACTTCACCATAAAATTATGAAAGACGAACATTATCAGTTCAAGATTGAGTCAGACGTAAGGCCCCAAACATACATTCTTCACTGTGAAGTTATGAAGAAATGAAAAACTGGACATGCAGATAATACTTGTGCCATTACTGAACTAACTGGATGAATTTCTTTCTCAAGAGGTAATTGAGGTCAGTTACAGATAGTACAATATACCAAAGTGAGCAAACACTCGTTGCTTAATGAATTTAATTCTGTTACATACCCAGACTACTTTCATATTATCTACATGTACATAATGCAAATAGATTAAACTTAAGTGCTTATACCGGACTAAACTGTACTTAACGAGTAACATGGAATTGTTTTCTGCAAAAAAACAAACAAACAAAAAAAAACATTTTTTCTCACCCCCCCCCCCCCCCCCCCCCGTCTAAATGCTGTACAAATATGATTGACGTATACTTTAGTAAAATTTTATATTATCTTTCATAATGTGTCATAAATGGATAACAAGCAGACAGAAAAGTATCGAAAAAAATAGAAATACAGGTTTCACTTACTTTCGTCGTCCGGACATCATTCCAGGCAAAGCACCAATGGAAACCTTTAGTCCAGCTTGTAACTTCTAACTTCAGACTAAAAAAAAGTAAAGTAACTGCACCCTGAAGTTACAAGTTCCAACTCGTAACTTCTAACATGAGGTCTCTAATGTCCCAAATACACTCTGTGGGCCCATACGTGTTACTTATGCATGCATGGAAAATTCCATGCTTACAAATCAATAGTTAAATATCTGAACATTAAATTAAAGTGTTTCAAAGTAAAACATATTTACACTATTTTTGCGTCAGAGGCTTAACAACGCAGTTATTTCGTTGTTTTTTTTATGTATTTAATTGGTGTTTTATGTCGAGCTCAAAAATATTTCACTTTTACGACCATGGCCAAATACGACAAAGGAAACATGGCAGACAGAGGAAACCCAGCAGAGCCCGGGGGAAACTCTCCAATACCCGCAGATCGCTGAAGACCTTACTACATAAGGCCGGAGAGAAAATCAGCATGATCTGAACTCACAGCGATCGCATTGAGGAGTGGCTGCTGGGTCATTTCGCCGCCCTGATATGCTAACCAACTCGGCAGCTATTTTTAAAATGATCCGCAACCATTTTTCACACCTTTTACCAACGGATTTCTTTGCATAAGACATCTGGCAGAAATGTGTATATTGAGCTGCTAAGACACGGTTAGGACAAATTTGTCTGCACTTGGGTCATTTCCCAGTCCATGATTTCATTTGGCTCCCTTGCCTGCTCGTTTCATTTTACATAACTCTAGTACGCAGCATAGAAAAAGGTCTGAGACCAACGTAGGCTTGTACAAAGTTAGTGTGCATTACATTAAGTTAAACGGTTCTAACATGTAGAGTGTGTGGAGAAATTGCACTGTATATAGTGCTTATCAAACGATGAGCCTGGTTCACTTATTCATTAAACATATAAAAAAAATGAAAAAACTAGAACCCATGGTTTGGAAAGGATCATGGTTATTTTGCAGTGCTTTTGCCTGGACTGTAAGTTGATAGGCACACGATTGTGGGTCAACTGATCTAACGATGCACTGACGCACCGGGCAGTCTGAGTCACACTGACTAGTGGTTTTAAATGGTACGTCCCACGGATTTATCGGCTACAAACATTAGGTTTTATACGAAGCTGTGTTTAAATTATTTTTATTCTTAGATTTTTATTACCTACGTTCATGGTTGTGAACATGAATGTACTGTAACGAAGTGGATGAAAGGAATTTTCTAGAAACTGGCGTGAACACACCTGTAATACTGAGCCTGATTTTGGTAAATCAGAGCAAGTTCGTGTTCGGCAATTTTGTCTACGGAAGAAAGAAATTCTCACATTTATCGCGATATGTATTGTGCTTCAGAATAACGATGCTCTAGGTGGGTTTACATAGCCAAACAGTAGAAAACCCAATACGGAGACGCTAAAACAAACCGCAGCAGTACACGCTATAACTGAAACATCTTCGGAAATCGGTGACAATGTTCACCCACCTCAGAAATGCCCTCTTAGGATTGTCCGCTTGGCTTCAGGCCCCAAAAATTCCCTCTGATGAGCGCTGATGAACACACTCTTAAAACTAAATTTTCTACTTCCCCTTTCCGAAATAACTCTTTTTTATCAACTGGCTGCCTCACATTAAACATGTAATTATATCATCACGGACTCACCGAGATTTCCCAAAACCATTTAATTGCCATGGAAGCAGTGCACATATGATCACATGTTCACTGGCTAATATTTTTGACAGTTTGCCAAGTCACTGGTGTTGTTCCAGTTATTATTTGTCACAGGTTTTACCTTCCATCAGCAGCTATATGTTTGGGGTTTAACGTCTAGTCAGTTATATGGACGAAGAGGTGTCACTAGGTGTGTACATGTACTGTGTCTCCTTTTGGCAGGGCGAGTCCATACCGCCAAAGTGCTGCCGCCACTGACATATCATGCCGAAGACACTAGACATGACACCTTGGCAAGTCCCCTTACACTGACACCGTACCAACCAGACATGTTTCCTTGCTCTAATCTCTTAGTGCTGAGCGCTAAGCGAGGCAGCCAAGAAGTACCACTTTTAAAGTCTTTGGTATGACCTGACTCGGGTTTTTTTCCTTGTCTTCGACATCGAGATAAAAAGCAAGCTTATGAAATAGAAAAAGTATTCCTGCAGCTCATTGCATTGCTATGGAAGTTGTGGCGTTACGTGTCACAGACGAAAGGCAGTTTTAGGGCAGCGAGTATGGCTGATTATACCGATGTCTGTTTATAGGTGCCAGGTTAAAAAAACAGAAATGTACGATATTTATTTATGTTTGTTACAGATGCATTGTACAACGGAAGGCGGACAGGCGTACATGATTGGTCTTGTCTCACGTGTGGGCCATTGCGTCCACGGCTGCATTGGTGACATCGGTGATCGGTGCTCCGCTAAACAACAGGGAATATTAACAGGCAAAATATACTCAACAAAACTATAAACGCACGAAACAAGTTTAAATAGTTTTCTCTCAGTATTAAATAGCGTGTTAACTATTAATAGCGTGTTAACTCAACAATTTATTATGAACTATGGATTTAATTTCCACAAGATATTGTTGAATTTTAGGGACAATAATCCAGAAGCTATGGCCAGCTTGAAAACAGAATGCTCGGTGTTAAATAACATTTCACAGAACTCAGTACCAGGTGTGTCCACCGTTAGCATCACGGAGAGCGTGAACTGTGATTACCGACCCCTCTGTTTTCACGCTGCCACAGCTCCTGGATTATTGCCCTAAAATGTGAAAATGTCGTGACAATTGAAACCACAATCGATAATGAACACTTACCGTAATTGCCGTTGTTGAGTATATGTACTCTCTCAAACATGAAACACATGTGTTTCACTTGATGATGACAGCATACATGCCGGGTGCTGATATGAACGTCCAGTTGTGAGCTGGTGTCATCGCTGAATAAATAACATGTTCATGTACTATTGCTTTTTTGCTCATATCCTGAGATTCTCCTTATGTGTAGCTTAGCTGAAAACGGCAGCGTAGTAACTATTCTACCTTGAATTCAAGTGGATTTATGAAACAAAACTTCATCTATGCGTTTCATATGTGGCACTCGATTTGCAATGGTAAATTGTAACACACACTAGTTCCACTTCCAAGATCGGGTTGGATTGTCCTGTCACCTGGTGGTTAGGTTGCTAGCGCCGCATAATATGCCCAGGAGCCTATCAGTATGGTGATCGCTGTGAGTTCAAGTCCAGCTCATGCTTTCTACCTGTTCGGTCGTACTGTGGATGTCTGTCACCAACCTGCGGATGGCCGTTCCTGTGCTCCTACCATAGTGCTGACTGTCGTTGCATCAATGAAATATCCTTGAATACGGCATAAAACTTCAATCAAATCAGATAAATCAATCAATTAATCGATAGGGTTCATGTTTCACAACACGAAAGTAGACTTAGATGATCGCTTATAACATATAACATTGCCCACACATCTGATCGCCTTGTGTTTTGTGGAAGTGGCCGGAGAATTATTAGGTAAACGTTTTTACCTACATGAAGATCACGGTTGTCTTCCGTTTGTTCTTATATCTCAAGCACTATATCATGGTCTGAGAAAAATTTCAAAATATGCTACTTTTGACAAAATGAAAAGAAACTTATCACTTTATTTTTTTTTATCTTTGTTAGTTTTTTTTAACCTGTTCCCAATTTCTGCCCACCATAACACTACAATTTGAACAATAAGATAGTTCCCAGTAAACTGTTAAAATGATAACGGGATGGACATATGTACACAACTGAATGTTGTTAAAGCCGTACTTAAGATTGTTTCACTATACTGCGATGAAGTTTGTGAGGTGGAGGAAACCGAAAGCACGGAAGAATCCACTGTTCTTCGCTTGGTATGAAATGCTGTAATTTGTTCTCTCTTTCATTACAGGAGGTTATGCTCCATGTGTATTAGGGTATACGATTCTGATAATGTGGCTGAGGAAATACTTGTTTCAGAAAAAGTAGGCTCAAGTAAACGTCAGTAATACCAGTGTATTTAATTTACATTGAATATAAGCCCCTCCCCCCTCCCCCAGCCTCTACTGTCCTTGTGAGCTTCGTAGCAATAGGCAGTTAGCCTGACCGTCGCGATGAGAGTGGTGTAGTCTTGAATGTTGTTGAACGAGAATAACGGCGATACATAACCAGTGAAATGCGACCTCTTGTTAATTTACCTCAGTCAGGGTGTTAGTCTACCAGCCCCTATAAACGCTTGAACTTAGGCACCAAAAAACACACGGCTGTTACATACAATTTGTCGCTGGTCTAGAAATACAAAAAGTAAGTAGAATGTTCAACACGAAGGAATGAAATATGGTACAAGGACTCCATTTTTCCTGATTATCACTGTATTATCACCATCATTGCTGTACATGTTGCTTTCTCAATGACTGATAATGAAGCAATCTTTCTCAAGCAGGTCGGCTGTTAGAAGCACACAAGCTTGCCACAGTGCACCTACGATTTCATGAGTACTTGACATCACTATCAGAGGTTTGTCCTGACTTTCGTGCATCTACGAAGCCAGAAACGCGGATTTTTTAATCGGGAAAAAAGGATTCCACTCATTGTGATAACAAGAGAGCTACTTATATTACGTGTTTTTTGTATTGTTGTAATGCTTTTGAACGCAAATTGTTCTTCTTGTACATAGAACAGGGAAGGTAACTGGATGGGTACTGGGCCATATGATAATGATTGAGTGTTGGACAAAGTCCCTTTTCAGGTATAAACAAATTGTAATTTCTTGTGTACAGTTGGCTTTATTAACTATTTTTAGGAATCTCTTATGGACTTTGCTACTGTGCATGAGCCTTATACTGAATATCTAAGTCGTCTGTTCTTTTTCTTTCTTTTTGGCAGAAATTCAGACGCTGATACGTTTTAAGCCTTTGAAATGTGCATTTTCCTTTAAGTCAAGGTGTTTGACAGGCGAAATAGTGAAAAATAGTTGAGCACTACGTTTCACACTAATTAATAATTGTTGTAGGAATTGATTTGCAGTTGCCCCCTCGAGTTTTTACGTAAAAATGTGAAATGAAATGTGACATTGTCTGTGTTTTATTTTTTCGTGTCACAACATGTACACTTCAAATTTACTGAACACATTTATGTGTTGAATGACTCAATGAATAAATGATTGAAGTTTAACGTCGTAAACAGTTTTCCAGTCTTATGACGTTGAGGCGCCATTAGGTTTGTGTACATACATTCTGTCTTCTTGTGTCAGGGCGAGTCCATGCCGCCAAAGTGCCGAAAATACCTGGCATGACACCCCACCCATTCTGACACTCCCCAACACTTCTATAACAGGGTTTCTAACACTCCAGCAAAAGTTGTTGTGTTAAATTTCATCACAGTATTTTTTGGTGCGTGTTTAAGGTAATTTTGTGTTTGATTTTTCAGATAATTTTTTGTGTTCGATATTTTGTAAGTCCTCAGGAAAACAACATATCATGACACCAAAATTCTATTCTATTCTGTGAATAGCAGTCGAATAGTATTCTGACCCATATTTCTATTATTATTGCACCTACACATATCATACTAGGTACATCAATGACACTTTTTGCGTACTACCATGTGACGTCAGTAATTTCCAATTCACACAATAGGGGGCACTTCCGTGAATAGCAGTCTGAATACCTGTCTGGCCAATATCTCCCATAATACTACACCTACAGACTCCATACTTTGTAAAATAATGACACTTAAAGCTGGCTGTCACATAATGCATACACTTCCCGAATCTGACAGCAGGAAATGCTTCTGTCAATAGCAGTCTGGCCTATATCTCCACTGATACTGCACCTACTGAAAGCATACTTAATAATTAATGACACCTAATGTGCAATAATGACACTTAATGCGGGCTATGACGCAATTCATAAAATTCCCTATTCTGACACCACGGGGCGCTCTTGTGAGTAGCAGCTTGAATAGCAGCCTGGCGGATATATCTCCGATAATACTGCACCTACAAACGTCATACTTGGAACATTAATGACACTTAATGCGGGCTATTACGTGATGTCAGTAATTCCCGATTCTGACACCAGGGGGCGCTTCTGTGAATATCAGTGTCAATAGCTGTCTGGCCCATATCTCCTTTAATACTGCACCTACAGACATCATACTTGGTACTTTAATAACACTTAATGCGGACTATCACGTGATGCCAATAATTTCCAACTCTAAGACCAGAGGGCACTTCTGTAATAGTAGTCTAAACACGGCTAAGTATTGGACTTCTGCTACTGCTAAGCACAATTCCGAATAACAGAGACATCGCCTCCTCGGATATTAAGACTCTTAGACGACGAGATGTGATAATCCTCTGTACAACACACACTCCCCCACCCCCATGACAACTTGCGCATGACACTCCTATACTTTAACACACCAGTTATTCTATCAAGATTCACAACGCTTATGTTTTCACGAGTATTGACCATGCATTTGAAATATTATGGTAATTTATAAAAAAAAAATTAAAAAATTTATAAAAGTGCCTTGTCTTTTAACAATTTTCGTGCAGTCACATACAAAAACAAAATGTCAACTGTTTACATCCGCACAAAATTTCTTGGGAGTTTAACTCATAATCTTCCTTTTGAGTTTGAACTATACCGACGAGCTAATGGATTTACAAACAACAGCCCGGACGTGATATGTCCGATTTTCGTGAAGTTACCTATCAATTTATGAAATTTGACACATTTCTAAGAAGTTGTTTTGATGAATTTCTCAAAATCCGAACATGTTGCGATGGTGCACACTGGTCAAAGTCTTGTCAGCCACTGGAGAACCCACTCTGCAATTTGGTAGAAGTTCCTTCATTCAGAGTGGGCGAAAACGATTAACTCCCATCTTGGCATATACACAGAGGCCCTCATGAAATTGTGGTTAGTGTGCTACTGAAGATCAAGGCCCTAGGAGTTGTGAGTTCAGTCCACACTGGCTCCTTTTTAGCTGTATTTGAGAAGATCTGCTAGCAATTTGCAGATCGTCGCTTTGTCCGGTTTCACACCATAATGCTGGCCAACGTCTTATACATAAGTGAAATATTATTCAGTGCAATGTAGAACAACAAATCAAATAAATAAATGAATGAAATATAAACCACACAAACCATGCAGCATGAAAAAGTGTTTTTATTCTTTCCATTTTTAAGGCACAGCTTAAATACGTGCTTTTACGCCATTCTTATATGTGCTGTTTCAAAAGTTGGTTACACACATATTGCAATATCCAGTTTGCCATCATGCTAAGCATATGTTTTCAAGAGATAGAGCAAAACACATAAATATTGACAGACACATCGCCTTCCTTACCGGATTTCCCCCACTAGGTATAAACCTCGTCACATGAGCTTCGGGAAAATCAAAATAAAGATTGACAGGATCGACCTGAAGCTTCTGTTTGGGAACAATGACTCGATCGACGTGAAGATTCTGTATTGTAACATTGACGGGATCGACGTGAAGATTCTGTATTGTAACAATGACTCGATCGACGTGAAGATTCTGTATTGTAATAATGACTGGATCGACGTGAAGATCCTGTATTTTAACAATGACTGGATCGAAGTGAAGATTCTGTATTGTAGAGTCTGTATTGTAAAATGACTGGATGCACGTGAAGCGTAGGCACGGAATAATGACTGGATGCACGTGAAGTGTAGATACGGAATAATGGCTGGATGCACATATACAAACATGCATTACCATGAACTGTACTATCTGTCTGGAAGGTGAATTTCCTTGTATAGCGGACATAGAGATTTGTGAGGAAATTTAACTACCCGTCGCATGCACGACAGATTCTGTGCGGATGGTTATCAACAGGACACAGTAGAATAGGTTAAAAGATGTAAGGATTGCCAAAGTTGTAGGGTTCCTGCAAAGAAATTTACTGGACTGATGAAACAATACGCCGTTGGTGGCCCACTGGAAAGAATCGCTTAAGATATTTTGGGACCTTTGCCTGAAACTAACGATGGAAACAAATATATCTTGGTAGTAGCTGATTACTTCACTCGGTGGACAGAAGCATATTCTACACCCAGCTTTGAAGCTAAAGCAGTGGTTGATGTAAAGGTAGAAGAATTCATATCTAAATATGGTATTCCTTCTGAGATACATACAGACCAAGGGAAGCAATTTGAAGAGCATGTATTTCAAGAATTTGTAAGATCTTCAACATCTATAAAACCAGAACGACAGCCTTCAGTCCACAAAGCGATGGGTTTGTGGAACGTTTTAACAGAACTTTGGAAATAGTGTAAAGAAAAGTTGTGGCAGATGGTCAAAGGAACTGGGACAAAGTCATCCCAGTGATAATGCTTGCTTATAGCTCAGCTCATAGCTTATAGCTTATGACAGTTCATCTTCCTGTGGACCTTCTGAACAACCATCTGGACAACCATCTGGTAAAAATTGAGAGACTGATGAAGTTGAACACATACAAACACTTCGCAGCATGCTGTGGACTATTCATGGAAATGCGCGGCAAAACAAGCACATTGCAAGTAAAAGACAAAAGAAGTCTTATGACAGTTGCACCAATTTGCATATGTATCAGTGGTGAATTGGTCTGGATGTATAATAATCGTCGCAGAAAAGGGTTTTCCCCTAAACTACAGAGATCTTGGATAGGACCCTTCCGGATCGTTCAGAGACTTTTTGATTTAGCGTATAAATTCAGAAAGGGCGTTCCACCAAACCAAAGGTGGTCTACCATAACCTGTTGAAACCGTATCTGACGTTAAGCCGAACGTTATTTATTGATTTATTTGATTGGTGTTTTACGCCGTACTCAAGAATGTTTCAATTAAACGACAGCAGCCAGCATTATGGTAAGAGGAAACGGGGCACAGCCCGGTGGAAACCCACGACCATCCGCATTCTGCTGCGAGACCATCCCACGAACTGCCGGAGAGGAAGCCAGCATGAGCTGGACTTGAACTCACAGCGACCGCATTGGTGACAGGCTTCTGGGTCATTACGTTGCGCTAGCGCGCTAACCAACCGAGCCTCGGTGGCCCCGAGCCGAAATTTAAAATAAGGACATAAAAAATAAAATAGAGCCGAAGGTGGCCATAGATGGGATGTTATCACACATGGCATATACGTTGACCTTCAATGGTATTTAACCGGCCCGGATAGCACAGTTGGTAGAGCGTCCGCTTCGGGACCGGTAGATTCAGGATCAATCCTTGATCGAGTCACACCTAAGACTTTAAAAGAGGGAAGTTGTAACTTCCTCGCTTGGCGTTCAGCATGAAGGGGATAGTGCAACGACTGGTTGACCCGTATCAGTATAATGGCTCGGGCGGGGCGGCTTACTTGCCTTCGGTAAGTCGTCTCAGTGAAGCAGCACTAAATAAAAGAGCGGTGGAAATCCGTCCTGCAACAAGGAGGCATATTATTAATGATTCCTTCGTCGTCACATCACTGAAAAATTGTTGAGTACGACGTTAAATCCCAAGCACGCACTCACTCACTCAATGGTATTTATGAAACAATGGACAATAAATAAATTTCTGCTTCTTTATTTTTACAGATCAATCCCCAATTCAATAAATGGCGGATGTGGGCTTGTCCTGTCCGTCCACGTAGATTTAAGGGCAGAAGACAGAGCGTCAGAAGAAAGACCTCCATGGCCCCACTGTGTGGAAGAGCGAATGCACCCATGAAGTAAATGCATCCAGACTGTACTTGCTGAGGTCTCACATGGCTAAATACCGCGGTTGTTTCCACTTTAGACCCAGTTTATTGAGAAGGAAGAGAGGTAGGAACTTCAACGGGATCAGAGAAAGGTTTCAGGAGGGTCGACAAAATCAACTTCGGGGATATCACATCCCCAGGAGACAAAGTCAGCGATTATGTGAGAGGCGAGATGTCCAAATGGGGAATGGTCAAGGACAAGTTCCACCCACCCCTATCCCAGAGCTCTCACGCCCCTTGTCTCACCACCAAGGATCTCCCTGGAACAACGGTTTGGGGACATAAGCGTACTAAAACGAAATCCGAACGCCCAGCTGGCAGCAGCCGGGCGGCTGAGCCACCATCCAGATGCCTCTATGCACAGTCAAGATAAGACTACCAACCTTGCGCCTAAAGTCAATCTGGTGCAGTTGAACTCTCCTCTATGCAGCCTAACCCTTCTTCCCCATCAGCTTATCAATCTTTTTCCAGCGATGTTCTACTTGGAACTGTCTCAAACTATTTTGTCTAAGGATCATCAGCAACAACTCCCAGAGACGCGGATTACGTATGAGCTTGTCCCTACACATATAAGCGTCATGTCCGACATTCGCATACCGTTCGTAGTCCGTAAAGGGCGCTCCAAATCCATAATCGCAAGATCCATTTCCAAACAACGTTTAGCACTAGCTCCCAAAGACAAAGACATGTAAGAAATTATACAAAAAGGAAATAAAGCCTGTAACACACAAGAGAGAAACGGTCATCAGTTTTCAATGATGCTGGACAAACAGTGGATAGTCCAGGCATGAATTCCATATCAAAGTTCAAATTCGTAGTCCATGAATGAGTTCCAGGTCAAATAATAATTAAACAAGGTATATCAGTCGCGTTTTGATTGCAACTGTTCATAAAAGCATCATGCAGGTGCAATGAGCAAGGCTACCTCTACGGTCTCTAGCCCCAGGTTAAGCGGTATTAGATACAGTTCGAAAACGACTGGCGTTACAGACCTTACCCGAACAGATTGTGAGTCAAAAGTAGCGAACGATTACGTCTTTCCCGTTGATATGTAAAGATCTCATACTACAAAAGGCGCCATCTATGATGTTACCCATGACAAGCTGGTCTGTATAAAAGCTGTCTACAGGATAGACGGTTACACTGGGCAACCAGCGCCATCTATGTTGTTAAATACTATGTATGCGATAGATATGTATATAAGGATAACAGCGACGTCTATGTGGTTGATCACAATGCAAATCGCCAGAGAGTGTGAACGCCCTGTCCATACCTGCCAACGAGAGTGTTGTTCTCATTGTAAAATTTGAGAAACTTAGAATGAAGGCGTTTGATGGAGTATCCTTGACAAACTAGTTTTTGAACTAACAACTTGTGACGCACATGAAATTCATCACAATTAACGCAAGATCTGACAAATGCTACGAGATATGTACACGCCTTAAGCAGGACGCATTGGTATATTGCTATCCAAATAAGGATAATTCCCAATATCAGAATTGAAATTATCCTTTTTGTCGTAAAGGCGGCGTGAAAGGAGGCCTTGTTCGTCTTTGTACAGATATAGATCCAAATAAGATGTGTCATCAGGACTATCTGTTGTCTCCTTTAAATCTAATAAAGGCGGATAGCTTTCCTTCACCGCTTCAGCAATATGGGGGTTATTTAACGCCAGTAGATCGTCAATATACCGCTTGGTAAATGAAAAGGATCCACATGTCCCTCCTATGGAAAGTCTTAAACCACTCTCCCCTGTACCATCTCCTTTCATCACCATCAAAATTGGCGCCTTATCCGTTTTCTTCCGTTTCTTCATCATCTGATTCTTCTTCATCATCTGATTCCTTTACACCCTCCTCTTCATCTTGTTCTTCGGAGTCACACCTGAGTACCGGTGACAAGTGACGTACAGGTGTACCAGTAAGGATAGTGGTGGCAGTGGCAGATTCCTACAGAGCCCAACCCATGCGGTCACACCACCTGAATCCCCAATACAGGACAGAAACAACGCTACATTGCCAGAGAATATGTGCCATTTCGGTTGGAATTAAACCAACCACCGAAAGGACATTCGTATGAATTCCCACAGGCTGATCCCAGAGTTTTCTTCCTTGGAGCTCCAAGTTTGTATGTGGATACTTATCCCGCATACCAGTTGCGGTCGGCTCGTCAGCAAGCCCTAAGGATGAATTATGACAGTCCAGTGGAGGTATCATAGCTATAAAGCGGACCGAGAGGTGTGTAATGTCTGACGGGACCATGTATGAACTTTCGGCCACTTGGGTGCAGGACCCTTCTGCTAAGGTACACAAATCCACAGGTACCCAAACTGAGCTACCTACAGAAGAATAAATTTAATGAAATGTATAAAGTTAATATATTTGTTACATTCTTGATTACCTACAGGTATAAATTTTGTGTTAAATACAAACATTTTTAATTAACCTGTGAATTTATATTTCGGCGCGAGGAGGGAGTAGCAGTGGGTGGGATCATCCTTACCACATGCATGATCTCGCATAACTGAATTCAGAGGGGACACAACAATAGTTATCGTGGGCTCCTCACTGTGTTTTCGACCTAAGGCATAAGCTGATATACGAGACTTACTATCCTCAGTCGGTAAGACGGCAATGACATTTTTCCCCATATGCGGCACGAAGAGCGGTGACCTGCTCTATCTTCAACTGCGCGGAAACGCCAAGGCTGGCAATGTCATACGCGATTACTTCTTTGAACTCTCTTCCCATGCTACCATTCTTGGGAGCCGCCATGTAGAATAATTTAATATTCATTTGCAATGACATGGGTAAGTAGTTCTATGTTTATTTTGGATGTTTTTGGTGAATTCAGATACAGGTGGGTGTTTGATTTTTACATCATTGGTAGAGAATACATATTAAATATCTGATACACCTTTTTCAACAATCATCCTCAAATTTCTGGGGAAATCACAGAGCTGATAGAGCCCATCTGTACAAGAGCCTTACCGCAGCACTGTAGGATTACCTAAAAAGGCGTGATCTCGAATGCCACAACATGTGTATTACAGATACACATATTTTACACATGTTGGTTTTTAATGGATAAGTACGACTCTAATCACACATACATCATAGATAACGTATACAAGTGTCCCCGTGCAATTTGTTACAATTTGTGTGTGCTTGTGGTACACACCTTTCACATTTTGTGTACACAATTGTATTTTGTTTAGTACAGACGCAAAAATCTTGCACTTTGGCTGAACAGATCTTGGTGCTGTAAAAGATCCTAACGAATAGACAATTTATCACCTTAAGAAACTGAAGAGAACACATTAAATTACAAACACTTCTGGGCATTTACAGACACTGACTTTATTTAATAACGACAAAATTACAAGAAAAATCAAATACAGAGTTACGTTAAACACACACCAAAAACGCTTGTGGGGAAATCTAACACAACAACTTTTGCTTTTTTATTCAACACAGAAATGATTGGTTAGAGACCCGGGATCAAACCAGGTTCCCGTAATACTAAAGGCTTGCTGGTACTTGCTGCTGCCTCACTTGGCGCTCAGCACAGAGGTGTTAGAGTAAGGAAACAGACTAGTTTGCCCAGTGTCAGAATAATGTGACCGGTTGGGGTGTCATATCTGGTGTCTTCGGCACTTTGGCGGCATTAACTCGCCCTGCCATAAGACGACAGAATGTATGTACACACGCCCAATGACTTCCAAAGGTCATATAACTGAACAATTGTTAACAACGTTAAACCCCAATTATTTATTCTTTGATTTTTTCAACACAGAATGTGTTAAATAAATATGAAATGCACATGTTTATGACACAAAAAAAAACACTGACTATACACACATATATATAGAGTTGTTCATAAATGACACAAGACACCCAAAGACCATTCATACAACATAGATAAACTTACATAAAAATGCCAACGTATTGCATGGACAGTGCTTGTATGAACTTAATCGCAGTCCCAACCGTTTTAAATGTACTAAAACATATATTACACATTTACATTGTCACGTTAGAATCACTCGAGAATAACTACATTGACTAAAGCGAGGCGGTCACAGCGGAAAACACGGGGAGGTAACTGCAAATTAATTCCTACAACAATTATTAATTAGAGTTAAACGTAGTGCTCAACTATTTTTCACTATTTCACCTGACTTAAAGCGCCTTGACTTAAAGGAAAATGCACGTGTCAAAGGCTTAAAAACGTCCTCAGCCTCTGAATTTCTGACCGAAAAAATGGTAAAAGAACAGGCGACTTATATATTCAGTATAAACCCATTCACAGTAGCAAAGTCCATAAATGATTCCTAAAATATGGTTTATAAAGCTTACTGTACTCAACAAACCACAATTTGTTTATACCTGAAATGGGATGTTGGCCAACACTCAATCATTATTGTATAGACCGGTACACGCCCAGTTACCTCCCCTGTTCTACGTACATGACGAAACATTTTTGTTCAAAAGTACATAAACATATAATATAAATAGGTGTCTTGTTATTACAGTTTCTGGCTTCGTGGATGCACCACAGTCTTTTGTGTTTAAGGACAAAAGTCAGGCTCAAAGCCAAGACAGTTATGAGAGAGAGAGAGAGAGAGAGAGAGAGAGAGAGGAGAGAGAGAGAGAGAGAGACGGTCAGGCTAAATGGCTATTGCCACGAAGGTGACAAGATCAGTAGAGGCTGGGGAGCAGTTTGTACTTATACTAAATGGAATTAAGAATTGTATAAGCGCACATAGTGCACGAGATGAAATTAAAATTTTATGAGTAAGCCGAAGTAAGATATAATAATGCATTCTCCTCGCTACAATCAAGCTATTTCAGAGCCTCGCGATATCTTACGAGATTCGCCGTTCTCCAAAATGGAAGAGCGAAATGAACAAAACAACAAGAAATATAAGGCTTAATTTCCACAACTTTACGGTGCAAAGTTTTAAATACAGTTCTAAAATGCCAGCAATTTCTAAAAAATGAGAAAGTAACTCGGACAACTTTCCAGACGCTATGTTCTTCCTGAAATTCCTCCGGTTCCCACGCCCTCTACACTTCGTACATGACCACTTCCTCTTTACGACCTGTCAGAGAATCAACACATGGAGGAAGATATAATAATGCATGTTTGGGTGGGAAGGGTGGGAATGCATTATTGTATCTCACTTCGGTTTACTCATAAAATCTTAAATTCATTGTGTGCACTACATGCACTTGTAAAACTTTTTAATGTTTTGAGTAAACCGAAGTAAGATATAATAATGCATGTTCAAAGTTCTCAAAACTCATTTCCGATTTAATAGGACAGTTCGGATCTCATCCTTGTTTACATCTCTTGTAAAACCTATTAAAAGTAGCTGACCTTGCCCAATTAGCTCTATCAATAATGTTAAGAACTGAAAGCCCCTGAACTTTTGTCCTCGATGTGGCTGCACTTCTTGTTGAATGTCCACATTACAACATTTAATGTTTCTCTTTCATGACACATTTTAACCAGTTTGATAGTGTAGTAGTTACTATCGCCTTATTGGGTTTGATAAAGCTTATCAGCAATGGTTTAGTCTGTTTTTCTTGTCTCAATGGTTCTGTTTTTTGCATGTATGTTCTTAAACAACTTAACACATCTAAACTGTCATTCGCTGTGTTTTCAAAAAAGTTAGGAGATAAGGGAGATTGCCGGCTCTCCGAGTCTTGGTTGTTGCTCTAATTTGGAACTCAATTCTAGTGATATAATCCCTCATTTATTCGATGTGTAACTTTTGTATTTCTGACGCTCTGTCTGCGCTTGCTAATGTCTGCGCTTATGTGTCAAGTCCTTCAGCGAAAGCATGGAGTTATCCCCCTTGTTGTCAATGTATCGTAGGACTTGATCTACATCCCATGTCTCAGAATATTTGGGTACTGGAAGTCTCTCGTTAAAAATAGCTGACATAATCTGCTTCACGATGTCATGCTGTCCTACTCTGACACCCTGAATTCTAGGATGTCCAGCTGAAAAAGCAGGCCTGAATCCATTATAAGTATTAGACTGATAGCCTTCCCTGTACATATCAGCAAGAAAGTCAACTGCATTAGCCAGAGTGGCCTGAAACAGATTAATTTGCCTTGGCTCACACCAGCCACCCCATTTATTTCAGGAGCTGTTGTAAGCAGACCCTGTACTAGCACGTCGCGATTTCCCAAGAAGTTTGGTACTTCTTCTGATATTTGATCTGGCTGGTTACATTGCCGGATATTTTCCACATAGCTAACCTCATCGTTCCAAAAAGAACCAAAAGGGTGTGGCTGGCCTGTGGGGGACAATACCAAGTTTGTCTGTGGAGGTAATACTATTGGTGTTGTCACTAACATTGATAACAGTGTTTGGGTACCACGGTTGTGATTCCCATGTGTGGGGTTATCAGTACAACCTCGCTTATTCCCTGCCTATCAGACATATGGGGGGATATGTATAGCCCTTCAGCTCTTTCCAATTGGTATGAATAGCATCTATTTTCAGGGCATTCGGACCGGGTTTCTAGCTGAAGTGTTTGTTTTTCTGGTGTGTAAATCGATCTGCAAATAGATCCACCTCTACTGGGGGCATCAATATCTCTATTTGATTAAATATTTTCTTGTTAAATTTCCAAACGCTGGAGTCTGCCATATTCCTTGATAGGAAATCTGCCTGTCACCCTGGATATCGATTGGAGTTGGACCTTGCACTCTGCTGATAGTGTTACATCTGCTTTGTCCTAAATGATCGACCTTGTCTTGTGCATTTGGAGATATCGATAGTGTAATGGGACTGGGACCACAGCTGGGATAGAGGATGTTCGTTTCTTTTGTACTCTAATCTCTGGGTTGGTATTAAAATTTTGACTTTTCTAGATTCACAGCAAACCCCAAACAGTCTAACAAATGAAGCAGTTCGTTTCGATATGTCTCTAAAGATTTGGGATTCTGGTTCATTAACATTATATCGTTATATAATTAATGATCCTTAGCCTATTCTTCTCACAAGGGCCATAACTGGTATTATTAATTTCGTGAATTCCCTTGGTCCGGGTCCATACCCGAACGGCGGGCACTGACACATAAATAGCCTTGTATTCCAATGGAATCTTAAGAATTTCTGGTGGTCTTTCTCAATCGGAATGCAAAAATATGCATCATTGAGGTCTACTGTTTATCACCCAGTCCTTATTTTGAAGAACACTGGATAGCATCTGTATCCCTTCAATCTTGAAATGATTATATCGAACATACTGGTTCAGTTTCTTTAAATTGAAAACCGGACGGTTTGTTCCATCTTTTTTTGCTCAATGCTGTAAGGTTCGCTCTGAGCTGCAAAAGAAGCAAACAAAGCCTCTGCTAGTCTTTTGAACTTTTTCTTTCTGTCCAGTTTCTCACAGAAAGTCTCGCCAAATTACTGGCCTTTTGACTTTTAACGAAAAAGGGACCGTTCGTGGTTACTTCAGAACTTGTGTGCTTTCTTCCTACTTTTAAACACTTTGGACAGAATTCCCAAGCGTCTGCAGTAAGTTACTGAAATATTGACCTGTCCCACTAGGCATGCATTTCTTTCAATTAGGCCAAGAAATTCGTCAAAGTCTAATTCCTCATTTTCATCGTCATTATTTTACCTTATTCTGTCCAGATTTTCCCAAATAGCATACAGAGCCCCTGTTAAATCCAGTACTTTTTGTTGTACTCTAACAAAAGCTTTTGTCGACATGTTTCATTGAGTATTCCTTCCTGTCGTCAAACATCTCCTCCCGTGATTCATCTAATTTAGGCGGTTTCCAATCTTTTGAAGTTGGTATTGGATTATCACTCATTATGGTCAGATTTAAAGCATCATTTTCCTAAAATTTATTGAAGTAGGTCTTGATGGACGTCTTCAGATTTTGTGATAACTTTACTCTCTTCTTTGTATTTATATCGGGGTCAAAAGGCTTGTATTGTTGTTTAGTCATATGATCAGTACGTGATCTTTTGGAATTGCTCTTGTCCCCAGTCTCAGAATCTGAGATCTCTGTATTTTGACTGTCAATACATGAGTCTGCACTTGAACTAGGCTTTGTGTGTTTTGGCTTTCTGTTAAGTTCTCTAGGTCGATCATGACTCCAACTGGAGATAGAGGGGTTTGAGCTGGAGCTATTACTGCTACACAGTCCGGACGAGCCGTCCGAGTTGCTCTGCTCCTCTGATTCACTTTATTCCTCAGACTGGATTTCCTGCTGCTTCTACTTTTATCCCTTTACTTGTGTCTACTCTAAGCCTCTCGGCTTAACACTCGGCCTCTCCGCCGTGCATGCTATATCTGTGCTTGCTAAATACCCGATCGATAAATGATTATCTTCATTTCTTATTGGTATTCATGGAGCGAAGCCATTTTGGAGAAGGGAGAATCTCGTAAGATATCGCGAAACTTTGAAATGGCTTGAGTGTACGCGAGGAGAATGCATTATTATATCTACGGAGGTTTACGAAATAAAATTAAATTAACAGTGGAGTTACTCACCATTTGCTGAAGCCTGCTTTTTCATATACAAGTATTTCCCCAGGTAAATTATCAGACTCGCAAAAGAAAGTAGAAATAGAACAGATCTTCCTGTAATGAAAGAGAGAACAAATTACTGCATTTTTATACCAAGCGAACATCAGTGGTTTCTTCCGTACACTTCGGTTTCCTCAACCCTACAAACTTCATCCCAGTCGTATAAGCCACACAATCTTAAGTATGGCCTTAACAACATTCAAATGTGTACATATGTCCAGTGGGTTATCATTTTACGACTGTTAACTGGAAATTATCTTATTGATCAAACTGTGGTTTTAGGGTGTGTAGAAATAGGGAACAGGTTAAAAAAACTAACGAAGATAAAAAAAATATCGTGTTAAGTTTCTTTTGAACATGTCAAAAGTAGCATATTTAGAAAATGTTCTCACACCATGATATAGCCCTCGAGATGACTTGAAGGTAACCGTAATCTTCATGTAGGTAAAAACGTTTGCCTAATAACTCTCCGGCCACTTCCACAAAGCACAAGGTGATCAGATGTGTGGGCAATGTTATATGTTATAAGCGATCATCTAGGTCTACTTTCGTGTTGTGAAACATGAACCCTATCGATTAATTGATTGATTTATCTGATTTGATTGAAGTTTTATGCCGTATTCAAGGATATTTCATTGATGCAACGACATTCAGCACTATGGTAGGAGCACAGGAACGGCTATCCGCAGGTTGGTGACAGATCTCTAGAGTACGATCCAACAGATAGTAAGCATGAGATGGACTTGAACTCAAAGCGATCACAATGCTAATAGGCTCCCGTGCATATTATGCTGCACTAGCAACCTAACCTTGGAAATGGAACTAAGGTGTGTATTTACCATTACTTATAGAGCGCCACATATGAAACGCATAGATGAAGTTTTGTTTCATAAATCCACATAAATGCAAGGTAGAATAGTTACTACGCTGCCGTTTTCAGCTACGTTTCACACCAGGAGAATCTCAGGATATGAGCAAAAAAGCAATAGTACATGTACATGTTATTCATTCAGAGTTGACACCAGCTCACAACTGGGTGTTGATCTCAGCACCCGGCATGTCTGCTGTCATCATCAAGTGAAACACATGTGTTTCATGTTTGGGGGAGTACATATACTCAACAACGGCAATTACGGTAAATGTTCATTATCGATTGTGGTTTCAATTGTCACCAGATTTTCACATTTTAGGGCAATAATCCAGGAGCTATGGCAGCGTGAAAAAAGCGTAATCACAGTTCACGCTCTCCGTGATGCTAAAGGTGGACACACTCGGTACTTAGTGCTGTGAACTGTAATTTAACGCTGAGCATTCTGTTTTCACGCTGCCATAGCTTCTGGACTATTGTCCTCAAATGCAAAAAATAACTGGTGGAAATTAAATCCGCAACTCATAATGAATACTTACCCTAATTATTCAGTTAACACGTTATTTGATACTTAGAGAAAACAATATATATTGTTTCGTGCATTTAAAAATGTGTTGAGTATATTTGCCTGTAAATGTGTAAACGTTGTGTTTCGCAACATCCTTCATCGATGCCACAAATACCATCGTAAAAAAAATGGTCCACACTTGAGAGAAGATCAAACCACGTGTATCTATCCCCCTTCTTTCGTACAATACATCTGTAACAAACAGAAATAAATATCGTACATTTCTGTTTCTTTAAACTGGCGCCTATAATCAGCCATCTGTATAATCATTTATACTCGCTGCCCTAAATTGCCTTTCGTGCGTGACACGTAACGCCACAAGGTCTAAACATCGACATGTTGCACGTTCATACTTTTTCTGTTTCATAAGTTTGCTTTTGCCTCGGTGTCGAAGACCGGGGATCAAACCCTTGTCAGGTCATACCAAAGAGTTTAAAAGTGGTACTTGTTCCTGCCTCGCTTGGCGCTCAACACTAAGAGATTAGCGCAAGGAGACATGTCTGGTTTGCACGGTGTCAGTATAATGTGACTTGACAAGGTGTCATGTCTGGTGTCATCGGCATGATAAGTCAGTGGCACAGCACTTTGGCGGTATGGACTCGCCCTGCCAAAAGGAGATACAGTACATGTACACACTTAGTGACACCTCGTCGTCATACGACGGCACGTTAAAACCCAAACTTGTATGCATATATATAGCTAATGATGGGAAGGTAAAACCTGTGACAAATAATAGCTGGAAAAAACCAGTGATTTGGCGAACAATCAAAAAGATTGGCCAGTGAGCATGTGGTCGCATTCTATGGCAGTTAAATGGTAGCTACCAGATGGCAGCTGATAAGGGGAAATCTCGGTCATTCCGTGATTATATATTTACATGTTTAATGTACTTCCACAGAGCACAAGGTTTCTCGGATAAGGATAAATAGGGAATTAAGTTTTAGGAGGGTGTTCATTAGTGCTCATTAGTGGGGATTTTTGGGGTCTGGAAACGGAACGGACAATACCATTTTCCATGCGGTATGCCTGAATTACGGTGAAACTAAACGAGCAGATGAGGCAGCAAGGTGATGTCACCAACTGGAGAATCGTCACTATGTAGGTTGCTTTGTCTTGCCACGTCTCGGTAGCTCCATTTATATCTGTGGCTAAAAGTGGAAAAGAAAAAGAATGTCTATACACATTCGTTGGTAACAGATGTGAAAATGGTTGCAGATGTTAAAATAACTGCGGGGTTGGTTAGCGTACCAAGGCGGCGCAATGACCCTGTAGCCACTCCACAATGCGATCGCTGTGAGTTCAGATCATGCTGATTTTCTCCCCGGCTTTATGTAGTAAGGTCGTGAGCAACCTGCGGGTGTTCGAGGGTTTCCCCCAGGCTCTGCTGGGTTTCCCATGTCTGCCAGGTTTTAACTGTCGTTTCTGGCCAGCGTCGTATAAGTGAAATATTCTTGAGTACGGCGTAAAACACTAATTAAGTAAACAAGAAATAACAAAACATCTGCGTTGTTGAGCCTCTGGCAAAAAAATAGCATAAAATCTGTTTTTACTTTTTAACACTTTAGTTTAATATTCAGACATTTAACTATTGATTTAAAGAGTGTCATTTCCATGCATGCATCAATAACACATATTGGCTCACAGAGTGTATTTTGGGATATTAGAGACCTTTAGATAGAAGCTACGAGTTGCAACTTGTAATTTCAGGATGCAGTTACTTTACCTATTTTAGTCTGAAGCTAGAAGTTACAAGCTGAACTAAAGGTCTCTATTGGTACTTTGCCTGGAATGATATCCGGACGACAAAGGTAAGAGAAACCTGCATTTCTATTCTTGGAAACTTCGCTGCCAGCTTCGTCAATTCATGACGATTTATGAAAGATAATATAAAATTTTACTAATATATATTTCAGTCGTATTTGTACAGTATTTAGAGGGATACTTTTTTAGAAAATGGGAAAATATTTCTTGCATGTTTGCAGAAAACGATTCAATGTTAAAGACAGTTTTTTCCAGTATAATCACTTAAGCTTGTTCTATTGCATTATGTCCATGTAGATAACATGGAAGTAGTTTAGGTTTGTAGCAGAGGTTTTGCTTACTTTAGCACATTGTACTATTGTAACTGACTTTGATTACCCCTTGAAAAAGAAAGGCAGTTCAGTAGTGGCACACGTATTATCTGCATGTCCAGTTTTTCATATCTTCATAACTTCACAGTGGAGTATGTTTGTTTGGGGCTTTACGTCGTACTCAATCTTGAACTGATAATGTACGACTTTAATTATTTCATGGTGAAGTGTTCAGTTATGAAGACACACTGATATCAGCATGATACATTAGGTTTGTGTTGTCTTTTGAACAGCAACTCGAATGCTCAATTAACCACATGATTGGAAAATTCATGAAAAAGCTGTGTGATACTAAGAGGGCCCCTCTGTTGAGTACTGTGCAGCAAACCTGCGCTTCTGTGCTGTAAACGTACGGTTCTGTGCACAAAACGTACGGCTCTGTTCGGCGAAAATACAGTACAGCGCTTCGAAAAAAAACAGTGCCGTGCTGCAAATGTGTAATACCGTGTGGTGAAAAGTTTTCCCCTCCATCTGCACACAGACGGAACGCAATCTGAGTTCAAAGACTGAAACAATCAGATAGGACGTGAAAAAATGATATATGACTGGTTAATTTCCCAAAGGTTAACACTCAGTTCGGAGGCGATTCCCCAGATTGTCATAACTCAAAGGTTAACATTCAGTTCGGAGGCAGTTCACCAGATTGTCATTACTCAAAGGTTAACATTCAGTTCGGAGGCAGTTCACCAGATTGTCATTACTCAAAGGTTAACATTCAGTTCGGAGGCAGTTCACCAGATTGTCATTACTCAAAGGTTAACATTCAGTTCGGAGGCAGTTCACCAGATTGTCATTACTCAAAGGTTAACATTCAGTTCGGAGGCAGTTCACCAGATTGTCATTACTCAAAGGTTAACATTCAGTTTGGAGGCAGTTCACCACATTGTCATAACTCAAAGGTTAACATTCAGTTCGGAGGCAGTTCACCAGATTGTCATTACTCAAAGGTTAACATTCAGTTTGGAGGCAGTTCACCAGATTGTCATTACTCAAAGGTTAACATTCAGTTCGGACGCAGTTCACCAGATTGTCATTACTCAAAGGTTAACATTCAGTTCGGAGGCAGTTCACCAGATTGTCATTACTCAAAGGTTAACATTCAGTTTGGAGGCAGTTCACCACATTGTCATAACCCAAAGGTTAACATTCAGTTTGGAGGCAGTTCACCAGATTGTCATTACTCAAAGGTTAACATTCAGTTCGGAGGCAGTTCACCAGATTGTCATTACTCAAAGGTTAACATTCAGTTCGGAGGCAGTTCACCAGATTGTCATTACTCAAATGTTAACATTCAGTTCGGAGGCAGTTCACCACATTGTCATAACTCAAAGGTTAACATTCAGTTCTGAGGCAGTTCACCAGATTGTCATAACCCAAATGTTAACACTCAGTTCGGAGGCAGTTCACCAGATTGTCATTACTCAAAGGTTAACATTCAGTTCGGAGGCAGTTCACCAGATTGTCATCACTCAAAGGTTAACATTCAGTTCGGAGGCAGTTAAAAAGATTGTGGTAGCTCAAAGGTTAAAAACAACGCAAACAACATTAACTTGAAATCTGTCATATAAAACACCATTAAAGGTTGTTCAAGTTTGGAATATTTTGTTAAGAATTTTGTAACCCGGTATAAAATGCTTTATATCAACATTGCCCGGGTATTCCAACGGGTACCAATTGTACCCGATCACCAAGTGGATTACTCTTAAAATCACTGAATTTTTTAAACCTAATTCTGTTTAAGCCATGATGTTAGAGGGCGTGTGATATGCTACTATTTATACATTTACCTGAACAGCTAGAATAAAACCCTGACTGAGGTAAACTGAGAAGTGGCCGTATTTCCCCGGTTACGTGTGACCATTTGCCAGCTAGCACACTGTCTTTGCTGCTCCGGTCATACTCTCTATGCTGTACGTCTTTAATTATATTGCATATGGTGTGTACATATCCCACCTTGTACCATCTGGTAGATACTGTGTGTTATGTGACGAAGTTATTGCTGCACAAACGTGTGTGTCAATGTTATTCCACTGAACGCATTCACTCTAAGTTTCTTAAGTTTTACAGTAAGTCTATTATATTTGTACACAGACCAAAACGGTGCGATTATTGACCTGGGACATTCTTTTTGTGTCCATATCAATGGCGTCATGCCGGTTGCTTTTGTGTTTCAAATAATTTGTTTCAAGATCCGTTCAGCGAACATATATATATAGTTTTGAGCATTTTTAGTTCAGATGTCAAGATGTTTGTTGTATTAAGTGGCAGAAACCCGGTGTCGTCACAATATGATCTGAAAATTATAGCTCAGAATAATCCAGTGGTACAAATGTATTATACTTGCTAAACTATTACCCTAGGTATTCCTTTATGTTTTCTTTAACCTGACATATATTCGAAGATAAGTATTCTTTGCTTTTCACAAAAAAGGAAAAAAAAGTTTACAAACCATTTGTGGTGGGGGTGGAGTATTTATGGTCTGCACAGGAATCATCGACACTGTTTGGTCTGTCACTGTTGAAGTCCGAGCGGTTACCATCAAATTCACCGACTCTACTGCTCTTGGATGTTTGTCATTTGAAGTCAAAATTTCCAGAGTGTAATGCCCCGTGTCGTTTAGACCTGGATCCTTCAGAACTAAGGAGCAATCATCGCCGAAATGCACCCTACCGGTATAAGCGTCGTGGTAATACAATTCGCCTTTTGAATTTCTCTTCAGAATGGTTTCATCATTCACTGACCATGCGATTATGGTGCCTCCATCCGGGTCATCAAGTGAATATTTACAACGAAACTTCACTTCCGGTTGATCCAAATCAGCCACAATCTGGCTGGCCACATTTTTACTCACTGCTCCAATTCCTGGAAATGTCGGTAGGCAACAAAATGTACATTGATAGTTCTTGGGTATTTACAATTAAACTGTACCTGTTGATTTACGAATGAAATAACGATCACTAGTTGTTTAGATTTATTAGCTTCCGTTGTTGTTTCACATCGCTTTCAACATGATTTCGAGCATATTACAATAGTATTTGCCTATATCGTTCATCAACAATTTCATGATGGCTCAGTTGAATGCCATGAGCAAATATAAAGAAAAAATTAAACGGCTCCTGGCTCAGCTAGAGTACAATGGCACCATATGGACTAATACTTAGCGCTATAGTATCATCAAATACTACTAGCCAAGGAAAAATATTGTTCTGCTGGGCAAACGCAGTGTTGAAAAATTATGAAATGTTAGATGGTAATTCACGAAAAGATACTTACCGGAGTAAATACAAACCCAGGAAGCAACTAGGACAATCGGCAGATCTGGAATATAAATTTCCACTTTAATAAATTTATTGAAATATCGGTAAGATTTCAACATTGGCGGTGGATTTAATATCCCAGTTATGCTGTGCAAAACTTTCTGCAGTTCGACATGATCACAAAGGTTCATGCAACCGTTTGCTCATACTAAGTGTACTTATTCATTTGAAATTTCAGCATTAACGTATATATTTACGAGGAGATTTTTCAGCTGTCGATAAAAATCTTTCAATAGCAAATGTTGGGATGGTGACATGCTTTATAAGATAGATTTTACTACCTGAATTTCAACGGAAGTAAAGTAAATCTACAGACAAAGCTATGATGCTGGAAATAGATACCGGCGTAGTGCGTGTGGAAAGAAGAACCCTTATGTCTATCTAACAAGATGCAGACAATGCCTCAGAAATTCCGTTTGCTGAGGAAGGATCCGATGTGTCTCAAAGAGACAGAAATATTGAGCTGAAAACATGGTAAACAATGAATGTATGGTAAGTTGTTCTTTTAAAAATGATCCTCTTCTAAGAACTCAGATGGTATATCAGATGTTGGTAATCCGCAAACATTATAGCTCACATGCTACATATATAAAATGCACCACCAGAGAAAGTGGTTGAGGTCCCGGATGTGCACAGTAGTAGTGCTGATCATTCGCATGGTGTACCAATGCTGATAATGATGGTGTAAATATAACCACCAAAGGACAATGGGTCAGTCTTTAAAAATCATTTTTGCACGCTTAGGCCTATCTTATGATGTTGATTTAGAAACTTTTTAACATTGTAAAACAACAGAAGTGAACATTTACGTTTCGTTCCCATCTCTGTTAACTCTAGTTTCTATATCGGAATGCATTTTAGACAATAAAGTTTTAGATACGGCCAAAGTCACATTATGAAATTACTCGTCAGCAATATCATGTTTTACACGCCGCGTCTAATATATTTTGAGAGATATATTTTGAGAGATAAATCTAAACACGTTTTGTGGTGTAGGTTTGTCGTCTTGACAACTTTCAGCATGTTTCACTTTGCTGAAGTAATAGGTTGTGTGGCCCATATGTTGTTCGTAATTTGTAGTGAGGTGTTATCCAGTTATGTTGCACAAGTCTGTTCTGGTCGTTTACCTGAACACAATATTTAGTTAATAAACACGTTTCTGAAAGACTTAAAAAAATGCGTCGTCGTGTTCATTCATAACCAAGCTGTTTAGTATTAAAAGAAATGTCTTTACTATAGTAAACATGTGAAGGTTTTACTGTAAGCAATAGCACGCCATTATTAAGCCAATCAGAAATGTGCCTATAAACTAGACATATATTTTAGTGTATAGTATAACGGTTATAGATGTACAGCAAATGATAATAAAATAAGGACAGGCCTAACTTGTAACATTGATACAAGTTATCAATGACAAACGCTTAAAGAGTCATTCAAAGCAGAATGAAACTCAAATTGTGGTTGGTACATTGTTCTGGAGTAAACAATCAGTGTAAACATTTAAAGCTACCGAGAGAAAAACATTTTAATAGTAGCTGCAAAGCTGTCATTTTTTGACTCAAGTGATAAGACTTTTGATAATACATGTAGGGATGAGGTCTGCAAGTTTACGTTACAATATGAAGGCTGGTGTGCACAATCCAACGCCTTATACATGTACAACGGAAAGAATATACCCCTAACTAAACATCACTGTTGGCTAAAATACATCACCGTAAAACGAAATGCACAACTGTTAGTGACATTCTGTCCGTATAACATGGACTCGGCCTCATTGCAAGAACCAGACAGCTAAACAGACTATAGCTGTAACACCTGCACCGTTAATTCCAATTCCTGCTTTTGGTGAACCTTTCAGTATGGTACTTATCGAATATTTTGATCTCTTACCTAGATCTAAATCAGGGTGTAAGTATCTTTTGACAATATATGGATACAGCTACTATATTTCTGGACGCTATCCCACTAAAACAGATAACTACACCTCAGACAGTTAATAGTCTGTTACAGTTTTTCACCAGATATCGTTTACCTAAGGAAATACAATTTGACTAGGTGTCAAATTTTATGTCTGGTTTATTTCAGAAAGTTATATATCAGCTGGGGATTAAAGAGATTAAAGGAGAATGAAATTTAAATGTCAATCAAATACCATTGAAAAGAGTATGTATTTCCTCGCAGGTGCATGCCAAAAAAAATTTTAATATGTACCTCAAGTTGATAAATTAAAAATAAGGTCAGCACCAAAATCCGCCGTAGGCGACTCCATTTTGCTTAAGAACTAGTCCTGAAGTCTTCTGTGTTAGGAGGAGAATTCCCGTCGGAAACCACCGAAGTTCAGTTTGTCCATTTTTGGTAGGATTCTTCTTCCCAGAAGGTTGGGAACAGTACAGTTCGTTTTCCGCTTGACGATGGGGAAGCCGGAATGTTGGACATAGGTTCCGAGCTTACACGAACAAGCCAGCAGTTTTAACGACTCTCACTGGCTAAGAGGCAACACACCCCTAGCATAAATTACAAGGTGTTAATCGATTGTAAATTATACTTAGTTAAAGTACATATAAAAAAGCGGACTCACCCAAACTACGTGCCATCGATCTCATTTACATGTAGACACCTTCACTTCGGGAACACAAATGAGTTTAGACAAGATTGTCTAGTTTCCTGCTGTTCATCGCTCTTGCACACTGCAATATATCACAAAATATATATAAATAATATATATAGCTGTAATCTCTGGTACATCGCACTTGAGACATTGAATGTATACCCCGTGCCTGTGTTACCTATGTTTCTCTGCACGTACGAACAAGTAGGTCAGCACGTTTGCTGTATTGTCGCTGGCGAAGTGTTAGGTGGTGAATATCACTTTTTCTTTTGTCATGCGCGAAAGTATAGCAGATACCGTAGTCAACGTTACGGCTATTTGATTACACGATTTTAAGTAAATAAGCCCACTCCCCCAACCACTAGAAGAATTGCATCAATACCATGCACTTGAGATCATTCACTTCAGATAAGTGAGTGTAAGTTAGCTGTCCCTTTATCATGGCATTGCTCCCGTGTGGCTGTCGTGTTGGGCGACCGCTACAACACGAATCCGCCAACCGCATGCCCCCTAGCACCATGGCTTAAGCAGCATTAGGTAAAAATGTCGCAGATACGTTAACTGGAATTAAATTACTCCAAATTCTGTATTAGCATCACATTTAACATAGCATAACAATAAAAGACGGCCTCTAATCAGCTTCCCTCGGTTATGGCTTTATTGCAAATTCATGAAGTTCATGTAAATGCTTACCACGTAGCAAATTGCGTACACCCTAGCACTATGGTTTTGTACAATTAGGTACAGAATTTCTGGTGTAGAATAACTCAAAGTGCTGGTTTCCCCTCTGGCCGATAGTGGGAAGGTCCTCTAGCAACCTGCGGATGGTCGTGGATTTCCCCCTGGCTCTGCCCGGTTTCCTCCCACCATAATGCTGGCCGAAGCCGTATAAGTGAAATATTCTTGAGTACGGCGTAAAACACCAATCAAATAAATAAATAAATGAATCAACCTGCAGTGCGTCTCACTTAACATGCTTTTGAATTAACGTCTCCTGACTAAAAGTCACCCTCTACATTGCTTCAGACAATGATCCTGACCTAACGTCGCTCTGTACATCTTCTAACTACATTGCCTCTTAAGTAGAGGATTAACGTCTCTTCCTATGCTAATTTTATCTTACCGGCACACTTTACATAAGCTGTCTTAATGTCCCTCTCTACATTCGCTACTCGCCTACATTGCTTGTGCCTTAGTGTCGCTCTCGAGACTGTTTCAGTTTTAGACTCACTTTCCACATTAATTTCACACTGATCCTGACTTAACGTCGCTTTCTCAGTTTCGTCAGACATAACGCCGCTATTCACATTTTGGACAGTGCATCTAACTTAAAATATATCTACACATATCTTCTGACTAAATGTGGCTCTCTATATAACGTCTGATTTAACATCTTTTTCAACTGTGACATTTTCTTTGACCGAAAGTCGCATGGAAAATACTTGTCATATCATCTTTATAAACAAAATTTGACATATGTGGGCCATTTTATGGGGAGATAGGTTACCGTGGAAGACAACGACTGGTTCTCTAATGTAATCTACATGTGTGTGTGACACCATACAGTTCTGACAGAGAATAGTTATTTATTTATTTTTTTATTTATTTGATGTTTTACGCCGTACTCACGAATATTTCACTTATACGACGGCGGCCAACATTATGGTGGGAGGAAACCGGGCAGTGTACGAGGAAAACCCACGACCATCCGCAGGTTGCTGACAGACCTTCCCACTTACGGCCGGAGAGGAAGCCAGCATGAACTGGACTTGAACTCACAGCGACCGCATTGGTGAGAGGCTTCTGGGTCATTACGCTGCGCTGGCGCGCTAACCAATTAAGCCACGGAGGCCCCCGACAGAGAAAAACAATATTTATAACCTCTTTCGTGTTACTGGACACAGTGGCACACGAGCTTACCGCAATAAACATGTATTTGATGAGGAAATTATAGCAGTAAATAATGTTATCTAAACTCTGTGTGTGTCATTGCTAAAAGCGAAAGAAGCACCTGACTAATGCTTATGTCAACAGAAAGACTACCATTCGACCTACATGTACACATTCAAAGAGAGTCCTCTTTATGGAAGCCGGATAAAATCACCACCGTGCCGTCGAAACCGAGATAATGCAATTTAACATTACGGACTTTAATTTCTGTGCAAGAATGTGGACTTCCAACACATCCATGTGTAAAGATTGTACACGTCACTGACTGAAGTCAGATTTTGTAGCTAATATGACAGATTTTACCAACATCTGGATATAGGCAACTTGATAAAATAAATAACTACAGTTCCGCTTCCTGCGTCCTTAAACAAATCCCCATGGGTATGTAAAAAAAATTACTTCAGTAAGACCAAGCCATAAAATCTGGCATGCCACATATACACTGGCCTGTTCAAATAATCATGACAAATTCAGGACTTTTCTTGCGAATGTAATTTTGTATCTTTGCAACTTATATTAATCTATATTAATTTACCCAGCGAATAAAGAGGTGAGTTTGGTGATTATGGTGGTGTGTGGCGTTTTAGGTGTTCGGGTGGATTGTTGGTTAATTTTGGTGCGGATGGCGCTATGATAAAGACTGTTGACATTGTAATAACGTTTAAGCTTGTTCCAGCTTCCTGTTCCAGCCTGATCTTTTTTCTTTAAACTTTGATGTAAGATTGAATTCGCCCTCTACTCAAACCTGCCCAACTGCCAGTCACTGGTAGTTTATACGATGTGATAAAGTAACACGATGGACAATTTTGAAAAGTCATAATCTTGTCCAAATTAATCGTAAGACTTGGAACCTCGAAACTAATCTATAATTTGTTAAGAACAAGTACCAAGCTCCAATCCATTATCATCCGCTTTGAAAAATGTCTAGAAAAGTGTTTGAACATAATAGACATAACTGTGTCCAAATTAGACACAGGGGTCTGTAACTACAAATTGATCTGTAACTAGACAACGCAAAGCCATGTATCACTTTTGACTGTTCATGCTGGCTTCCTCTCCGGCCGTACGTGGGAACATGCAGCAGCCTGCGGATGGTCGTGGGTTTCCCTCGGGCTCTGCCCGGTTTCCTTCCACCTTATGGTGGAAGGAAACGTCGTAAAAGTGAAATATTCTTGAGTACGGCGTAAAACACCAATCAAATAAATAAATAATATATCACTTTTGATTTATTATGACGAACCTTCTTGAAGCCTCTAAAATTGGACGAAAACAACAAGGATGTAGCCAAAATTAGATATATTGGTTCAAAATTCGGATTTAATTTATAACTTCGTAAGGTAACGGAATGTACCAAGTTTCAATTCAATACTATCATCCCTTTTTTAAAAAACAAAACCTAGACGACTGTGTAGACAAAAACGACCATAAGTTCTTTAAGTTGGACATATATCTTTGAAAATCGAGCGTGAAGTCGCAAAATTGATCGCGATCGGGTTTAGAGTGTTCGTTTTAGTTACCTCCCCTGACGCTTTGAAATGACTAATCGAGTGGTCAGGCTTTTAGACATCATTCTACGACTGATCAGGCCTTACAGACAGTGTATAATCCTGAACGATGCAGATCAAATATCCCACACAAATGCACGTTTGTGCAGAATCAGGTTGCCAGACGAGGGTATGTAACTGGCGGTGTTAATTTACTTTGTCGGACAGATTTATTTATTTATTTATTTTATTTGTTTTACGTACTCAAGAATATTTCACTTATACGACGGCAGCCAGCATTATTGTGGGAGGAAACCGGGCTGAGCCCGGGGGAAACCCATGACCATCCGCAGGTTGCTGGCAGACCTTCCCACGTACGGCCAGAGAGGAAACCAGCGTGAGCTGGACTTGAACTCACATCGACCGCATTGGTGAGAGACTCCTGGGTCATTACGCTGCGCTAGCGCGCTAACCGACTGAGCCACAGAGACCCTAGTAAATTACTGCTGTCGGACAGAATATGTAAATCCAACAGAATGATAGTAGATTATGGCTTACTACAGGACATATACAGATGTATCAGTGAATGATTGGGAACAGTTTTCAGAGGAAGTGTTGTGAACTATTTGCTTTCATTCCCGGATATATTTCACTATAGGATTCGTGGACGTTCTCATGTGCCCTCACCCAGTCACAGTGTTGTGCAACAAAAGTAAGTTCCTCATCAGCGCCTTAGCGCATGACTGCCCCTGCACGTTAATCCTTGATATACCACGTCCGCTGGAGTACTGGGATAGTGCGTGCAGAATTTGACTGCGATCTAGTACATACCATGGGAGATATCAAACAATGTTTTGGGGGTAACCAACTTATGTTGCACGGTTTAGAATACTTAAATAATTTGAGCAATATTTCAATAATGGTTGCCATTGGAAGGCTTGAAATAATTAGTTCATAACCTGTCACACTTACAACGCAATCTGAAAAAGTAAATATAGTAATTAGTAATAAGCATAATAGTTACTTTCAGTTAGAGTTGCAACACTATGCATATTGTGGCGACCACCTTACATACGGTCCATGTATTGCTAAGTCCATCTCCTAGTGTGTTTGCAGGATGGGATACTAGTCATGTTGGGGTCAGTAGAACGTTACTGGGTTTGGAGTCTCATATTTAGTGTCATTTGAGCCAGCACTGAAAAAATACATCAATCACCTTTGGATGTGGCATTTCACCAGGAGATTCTTCCATGATATGACCGAAATAGTACGGAAAATGTCAAATCTCAACAAAAGAAACCATGTCATTAAGGTTTGCCCCTGTATACCATAATGACATGACCCCTATTCCACTTTAAGTAATGTTCTATTGTAAGTTGAGTAAAATGGTTCGCTTTTCTGCAGACCACTCTACTAACAAACCTGAGAGATCGGGTGTTCAAATCCCGCCCGTGCTAATCGGTCAAGGGGGTTGTTTTTCTCGGGTGTATCTTTTTCCGCCAAGGTTTCTTCACCCACAGGTTTTAATTGTCAAAATGCTCATGAAAATTAAGGTGAACATAAAGCAAAATAGAAATGGATTCAGTCGGAATAACTAAGTGCACACTAAACTTGAAAAGAAAATCCGCAAACGCCATTGCTGCATTTGGATTTCCCCTTCACTTCTTGATGAAGAAGTATATGTATGTATATACTTTACATGGTACTGAACAAGTTTTCAGTTACATTTTCATTGTTAAAATACCCATGAATATTCAGTTGAACGTATAAAAAATGGAAATGGTTTTAATAAAAAAAATGTTGCTTAATCTTTCATGTCGGCACGGAAAAGAAAAACATGTATACTTACCTTATGATGTCGCGAAACAGTAGATTGCCCCTATGAACAGTAATCGCCTCTTACGAATTTTAAGTGCACCTTGTTTCTGTCAGTACAGGTATGTATAGATACACATTATCGATGTGGCAAATTGTCTGTCACCTGAAAAGGGTATTATATATACAGGTTGTCAAATTACGTCACATACTGGAACATCTGTGCATCTGTGCACTGCCTCTGACATTAGCTTTCCTTAGAAACTGACAAAGAGGCAATGGAATTCTGAAATCGACCTAAATGTTTACGCAGTGCATGGTAGGTGACACACCCACATTGCATTGTAAGCATTGTATACGTTATCTGGATATATCTATATAAGTATGTTTGCTTATTTTCCAGCCCCCATAATGCTGGCCGCCGTCATATAAGTGAAATATTTTTGAGTACGTCGTTAAACACCAATCAAGTAAATAAATAAAATAACATATAAAATATCCCTAGTACGTTGGCGCCGTCACTTAGCCCTAACGCATTAACACCGTCACTTAATCCTATTACGTTGGCGCCGTTACATTGTCACATTGCATTGCCGCCGTTGCTTTGTCACAGCACATGGCCGAAGTTACTTTGTCTTAGCACATGGGCGCCGTTACTTTGTCACAGCACATGGGCGCCGTTACTTTTTCTTAGCACATGGGCGCCGTCATTTAATCACAAAACACGGGCGCTGTCACCTGGTGGCCCTACGCTGACACCATCACTTGATTGCCTTACACACTGACACCATCGCCGTCACTTAGTTACAGCACATGGGCGCCGTCATCTACTCACAGCACACGGGTGCCGTCATTTACTCGCAGTACATGGGAGCCGTCACTAGATCACAGCAAATGGGTGCCGTCACAGTCTCAGAACACGGACACCGTCACATGGTCGCAACACGCGGACACTGTCACTTAGTCACTATACACGGACACTGTCATTGAATCACCTTATGCTGACACCGTCTCTAGTCACACTACAGTGTCAATTAGTCACAGCACACGGACACAATCACTTAGTCATAGCACACTGACATCGTCATTTTGTCACACAGTCATAAGACACTGACGCTGTCAGTCAGCACTTTGATTTATTTATTTATTCCATACCTGTTTGATGCCGTACTCAAGAATGTTTCACTTATGCAACAGCGACCAACATTATGGTTGGAGGAAACCGGGCAGATCCCGCGGGAAAGCCACGAGCATCTGCAGGTTGCTGGTAGGCCTTGCAACGTGCGGCTGGAGAGGAAGCCAGCTAGAGCTGGACTTTATCTTATATCGACCTCATTAGTGAGAGGCGCCTGGGTCACTGGTGAGAGGCGCCGGGGTCATTGGTGAGAGGCGCCGGGGTCATTGCACGGCGCTGGCCTGCTGATTACCTCGATTCCCCTCGAAATTCACTACTTTACAATTGGAAACATGCGGCTTGGGATAAAGTGTTAGATAGTTTGTATAATATAAACAACAATGTGCATACATTGAGTTTCGACCATGTGGGAAGGTGTTATAGCAACCTGCCAATGGTTGTGAGTTTCCCCTGGACTGTGCCCTGTTTCTTCCCACCATAATGCTGCCAGGAGTCGTATAAGTGAAATATTCTTGAGTATGGCGTAAAACGCCAATTAAATAAATAAATAGTTTCAGCCATGTTGTACTGAGGCCGTACTTGACAGAGAGGTAACTATACTTCCTGGGCCTCAACCCCTTTTGTAAGGAAAAAGTTTTATGAGGAAGACCTAAAGGAAATATATAGCTTTGCATTTTTTTGGCCCTTTATAAAATATGCCATAATGAGATTTCACTTGAACTTACATGTGGCCAGATATTTGTGTAGGTAGACCTACATGTAGGCAGACATGCCCTACCATGTTCTAACATGTATTTAATTCTATTCACCTGTCTTACGTGATACAGCTAGTGAATTAGGGGAGTTTAGGACTTCGAACCATTTTATCGCTGAAAGTATAAAGGTCCTACTGTATCATTAGACCTGTCAAATAGTTATAAAAGAAAGAAAGGGTGTCATTTCTGCATCTAGAACACAGTGAGACAGTTGAATGGTACCAAATGCAAATGATGTGTAACATTTTTCAGAAGTCATACACGACTTTCTTTATCTCTAGTAACAAAAGAGTTCCAGCACGAAAGTCCCTTATTTCCAGGGGGTCTGCAGAGTGCAAAAATGAGAATGGCAGCAAGGAAGTGATGTTTAACTTGCTACTACATGTATTTGCGCATTTTCACGAACAGTTACAATAAAGCCCTGAAATGTTATCGTGTGGCGATTTATCAACTATCAAACTGTCACTTCGGCTGCTTCACTTTCTGTTTCTGTAGTTTTATATGCGTTTCATACCTCAACGGAGGCAAAAAGAGCATAAAAGATATATGTACGTACATGTATAGATATGCATCGAGCATATGCTGTCTGTATGTGACATTGAAAGGTTCAGGATGTCCGACATAAAATGGATCAGATGTGTCTTATTGAATACAGTTGTTTACCCATATCTGATATTTGACAGAGCGGTAACTATACTACCCAGGTATCAACCACTTATGTAAGATCGTAGCAAGGACCGACATAGGAAGATATTTTTCAATTTTATTAAAGACAGAGGACGGTAAAAAGAAAAGATATAGGTGTGCATTTCTAAGGCCTTTTATAAAATATGCCAGGATGGGCTTTCATTTGAACTTACCTGTAAGCAGATATTCATGTAAGCAGACATTCATTTAGGCAGATATTTATGTAAGCTGATATTCATGTAGGCGGATATTTATGTAGGCAGATATTCATGTAGGCAGATATTCATGTAAGCAGACATTCATGTAAGCTGACGCTCAGATTCCTTATTTTTAATAAAGGAGTTATCCAACCGGTCATTTCTGTTTTCATGTAATAGATTTCTTTGTACAATCTCACAGTTTAGTCATAAGTTACCAGCCCAATTTTTAAGACTATTTTTCATGCTCAATGGATCCTTATTTGCACTGACAGTTGGCACGAAAACTCTTTGTGATTATACATGTTTTATGTGTTGGTAGGTAAAATATTGAATAGAGCTCAACCTGAATTGAACTGAATTGTTGAAGAAATAATTTTACAGAAGATCATCAGACAAAAATACCCATTCTGTAAGATTCACTGCATGACATGGCAAAGTGAGCTGTACATGTAGTATAAATTTGTATTGGACATCCAAAGATGCGCCTTAAACTTTTTCTAATCTTATAGTACGAGTTTAACCTGTTTTTAAACTGAAAACACAACCTCTTCAATTCTTGAAGTCAGGACGAAATCTCACTTAAATGACAGGGCGAAGGGAATGTTTCCTAACATGTATTTATTTCTATTCTCCTTTATTACGTGAAACTTGCACGTGTCTGTATGTGTATTGTACAACCCGTGTATAGGGGAGTTTCGGACTTCGAACTCTTATCGCTAAAGGTATAAAGATCCTACTGTATTATTTGACCTGTTAAAGAGTGATATATTTATTTGATTGGTGTCTACGCCTTACTCCGGAATAATGATAATATGTCCAAAGAACAGGAGAGCCTGTGGGAATCCCGTGTCATCCGCAGTTTATGGCAGACCATCCCTCGTACACTGTCAAACATCTTAGGCCACTAGGTTTGACCGCATTTACTATAACAGGGTTATTTTCCATGGGAGTCTGAAAAAAGTTTCATAAAAAGTCATTTAGAGTAGAGGAAGGATAGAGAAATCTGCGAAGCGGAACGTAATATATATTTTTCAGAAGTCATACATGACTGTCTTTATCTCTAGTAACAAAAGAGTTCCAGCACGAATCTCCCTTATTCCTGTTGGATCTGCAGAGTGAAAAAAATCGGAATGGAAAGTGTACATGTCTTTGCGCATTTTCACCAACAGTTACAATAAAGCCCTAAAATGTTAACGTGTGGCAATTTGCCAACTATCAAACTATATGGGACAGTGAAAGGTTTAGACTGTCCGATATAAAATGAATAACATGTGGTTTATAGAATATAGTTGTTTACCCATATCTGAGCCAGGATGCATATGTATTCACACGTTTCTTTCACCGAACCCTGTCACTGTGCAGGTTTTCTGCTCTACATAAGTATCACTTTCCTTACAGAATAATACTGTAAATATGGTGTACTCAGGTTTATAGAGAGTTTTAAGTGAACACCATTCATTTTCGAAAACCGTTCTGTATATAATTTTACTTTTTACATGTGAAAATCAGCTGATGGAGAATTTCTGTACATTTTTTTCGAATGAGATACAAAGTGATTAGCACCCGAACTCCTCCTATATAACCACCCCCCCTCCACTCCCGGCCCTCCCTTCTCTCTTACAGTTGGAAATAGCTAGGACAAATTATGCTACATATACTGATTAGTAGATTCCACAACAAATTGAATCGGTTAGAATTTAAACGAATAGTATAATATTAAAAAAACACATACCAAGAGAATGCGATATTTAAAATGATTTTACACGTCTTTAATAAACAAAACGAACAACTTTTATGGACATTTTTGATTTGACACATTTTTAATCGAAACTATCTTCAAATGGTAAAGACAATTTTAAAATTAAAACCCAATGAAAAAAGCAGTTTAACCGCATAATCTCTCTTAAAGCAGGCCTACAGTATATTGACCTCACAACCTACAGTATATCAATCTCACAACCTACAGTGTTTCGACCACACATTCTACTCTATATCAATCTCACAACCAGCAATATATCGACCTCACAACCCACAGTTTATCGACCTCACAACCTACAGAATATCGACCTCACAACCTACAGTACATCGACCTCACCACCCAAAATATATCAACCTCACCAGAAGGATATCAAAGCCCACAACCTGCAGTATATCGACCTCACATCCTCACATCCATCAGTATATCGACCTCACAACCTACAGTATATCGACCTCATAACCTACAGTATATCGACCTCACAACCTACATTATATCAATCTTACGACCTACAGTAAGTCAACCTCACAACTTACAGTATATCGATCTCACAACCTACAGTATATCGGCCTAACCACCCACAATATATCATCTTCACCAGAAGTATATCAACCTCACATCCTACAGTATATCGACCTCACACCCTACAGTATATCGACCTCACAACCTACAGTATATCGACATCACAACCTACAGTATATCGACCTCACCACCCATAATATATCAACCTTACCAGAAGTATATCAACCTCACAACCTGCAGTATATCGACCTCACATCCTCACATCCATCAGCATATCGACCTCACAACCTACAGTATATCGACCTCACAACCTACAGTATATCGGCCTAACCACCCACAATATACCAACCTCACCAGAAGTATATCAACCTCACATCCTACAGTATATCGACCTCCCAACCTACATTATATCAACCTCACAACCAGCAGTATATCGACCTCACAACCTACAGTATATTGACCTCACAACCTACAGTATATCGGCCTCACACCACCCACAATATATCAATCTCACCAGAAGTATATCAATCTCACAACCTACAGTGTATCGACCTCACCAATTACAGTGTATCGACCTCACAACCTACACTGTATCGATCTCACAACCTACAGTGTATCGATCTCCCAATCTGCAGTATATCGACCTCACAATCTACACTATATCAATTTTACAACCTACATTACATCGATCTCACAACCTACAGTATATCGACCCCACCACCCACAATATATCAACCTCACCACAGGTATATCAATCTCACAACCTACAGTATATCGACCTCACAGCCTACAGTATATCGGCCTAACCACCCACAATATACCAACCTCACCAGAAGTATATCAACCTCACATCCTACAGTATATCGACCTCCCAACCTACAGTATATCAACCTCACAACCAGCAGTATATAGACCTCACAACCTACAGTATATTGACTTCACCACCCACAATATATCAACCTCACCAGAAGTATATAAAGCTCACAACATACAGTGTATCAGCCTGACCAGTTAGAGTGTATCGACCTCACAACCTACAGTATATCGGCCTCCCAATCTGCAGAATTTCGACCTCACAATCTACAGTATATCGACCTCCCAACCTACAGTATATCGACCTCACAACCTACAGTATATCGACCTCACAACCTACAGTATATCGACCTCCCAATCTACAGTATAACGACTTTACAACCTGCAGTATATCAACCTAACAACCTACAGTGTATCGACTTCACAACATACAGTATATCGGCCTTACAACCTACGGTGTGTTGGCCTCACAACCAACAGTGTATCGGCCTCACAACCTACAGTATATTGGCCTCACAACCTACAATATATCGACCTCACAACCTACTGTATATTGACCTCGCCACCTACAGTACATCGACCTCTAATAGACCTCACAACCCACAGTATATCGACCTCAAAAACTGCAGTATATCGACCTCACAACACGTAATGCAGAAGTCACCAGACAATGTTGAGACGTGGGAGAAGCCAGGGTGAGGTCATGCCAAGCACTTATACAATGGAGCTTGCTGCTGTTCGTTTGGCGCTCAGCATTAAGAGGCCAGAGCAAAGAACCAGGACTGACTGGCCTGGTGTCAGTGTAAAGTGACTGGGTAAGGTGTCATGCCTGGTGTCTTTGGCATGATACTATAGCAGCGGCAACACTTTGGCGGCATGGACCACCCCGCCTCAAGAGGACACAGTATACACACACCGAATGACTCTTCGTGGTTATGTAACTGGGGAGTTATTAAGTAGGACGTAAAACCTAAGCACACATACATACCAGCCGTAATGACTGATTGAGTTATTTATTCATTTCATTGTACACCAGGATATTTCACTTGTACGACGGCGGCCAGCGTTATGGTGGGAGGAAACACGGCAGAGCCTGGTGAAACCAACAACCCCCGGCAGGTTTCTCGCAGACCTACCCACGTGCGACCGGGGAGAAAGTCAGCATGAGCTGGACTTGAACTCACGGCGACCACACTGGAAAGAGGCTTCTGATTGTGCCTCGTTGGCAGGTGAACCATAGTGTCACTCCTAATCTAACCGGCCCCGCTAGCTCAGTAGAGCGTCCACGGCGGGAGCGGTAGATGCAGGGTCAGTCCTGGGTCGGGTCACACCTAAGACCTCAACACTGGAAGTTGTAAATTTTTAGCGTGGTGTTCAACATTAAGGGGATAGTGCAACGACTGGTTGACCCGTATCAGTATAATGGATCTATTGATGCCGCTTTCTTGCCTTCGGTTAGTACTAGATAAAAGAGATGTGGGAATCGTCCTGCAAAAAAAAGCACATTACATGCACCCTAAGGACTCCTTTGTTGTCATATGTGTGAAAAATTAAGCATGACGTTAAACCACAGACACTCACTTACTCTGAATCAGTGACATTCGGTCAGGCACTACTGCCTTAACATTATTTGGTGCTGCTCCCATGAGAAATTAGTGCATCGCATCACATAGAGGTTACATCAGCACTAAAGTTTCGTCGTGACCGGAGAGATGTAGCTGGGTAAACAAAAGCAGGGTCTGGAAGTGTTACATAGCAATAAACTGTAACATAGCAACGAACTGTTACATAGCAGCGAACTGTTACATAGCAACGAACTGTTTCATCGCCAGTCTTTGGTAATATCACTTTTCGACTTCGTGCCAAGATTGACAGAGTATAGTCTGCCCTTGGAGCGCGCATGACAGAGAAGTTTTATCAATCATTGACGGGGACGGCATGTGACTGATTTTCAGTACAATATGATAATATGCAATGTGGAAAGCCATCTTAAACGCAAGTAAATTACACATACAAATCGGACCTAGGCTGCATGAATACTTGAATTTTGTCAAAGTCGACTAATGTTGCATACGGTTGAATTTATTCCACGCTTTTATTTATCCCACGTATGACGCGTTTTGTTCATGATCATTGATGCACAAATTGAAACTGCTATCTGGCTTATATGTTCGGCACGAAATAAAGTTTTGGATTTAACATAAGAGACGTGATACGTGTTAATCGCGTGATACTTCTGTTATTAGAAGTTTGTTAATTGATTATACAAAGAAGAGCAGCGTTATCAGTGTAAATTAAAATACATATACATGTTCGCCAAACTTCGCTGCGTGTAGACCACGAGCCAGTGCGACTTGGCAAAGTTCCAGAAACGTTACGTTTTGCTGTTCCCAATCGGGGAGTTTTAAGATTCGAACCCGAAGAGTTAAACTGCATTTAACGTTAACAACAAAAAGTTCGAACTCAAAACTCCAATACTGCTATTGCCCATCCCGTAGAACCACTGTGTTCGTGACACATTACAATAATCTAAGCCTAACTCGTCTGTACAAAAGTCCAACTGATAAACCACTGTATAAATTCTGATGGCAGCAAAACAAAAGTCTTGCAGAAAGTCTCTTCATGCACATAAATTTTCGTTATTACACCAATGGTTTCCCAGATGTATTAACTCTGGTTCGACACTTCAAGAGTCAATTCAATAAGGCGACTCAGAAACCCTTTGTTCAGAATAGTCAACAGTCCACATTTATTAAGTGTATCAAGGATTGTAGTTTCGTCAAAGCGATTTCCCCTTTGTCACCGTCAATGCACCCGAGCAAACAACGATCCATACCATACTTACTTCAGCAAGTAAGCTTTAGTAAATTATACGCCTTTATTTCAATCATTTGATTGGTGTTTTACGCCGTATTCAAGAATATGTTACTTATACAACGGTGGCCAACATTATGATGGGAGGAAACCGGACAGAGACCTGAGGAAACCCACGACCATATGCAGTTTGCTGGAAAAGCCTTCCCATGTGCGGCCGGAGAATAAACCAGCATGAGCAGGACTTGAACTCACAGTGACTGCAATCAGAAGGCTCCTGGGTCATTACGCTGCGCTAAGCGCTAGCCAACTGACCCACGGGGTCCCCCGGTAATCATACGGCTAAAGATTTACTGCACTTAGCCTGAATAAACATTCGATATAAGTCTTAGCCAATGACATTTAGGATCATGCTGCCTAAAAATACCCCAGATATAGCCAATAGACCATTAGTTGATGTTTCGTTACGATATCGTATTCAGGGATATCATGCATAAGCGATGGTGCTACGCGGCGTGTAAATTGTTACTATTTATGTATTTACATGAACAGTTAGAATAAAACCCTGACCTACGTATACTGACAAGAGGCCGTATTTCACCAGTTATGTGTGACCTTTCTATACTGCACGGCTTTAATTATAATTAATTCTATAGATCTACTTAAAATAGGGACAATAAATTTTTGAGCCAGACAATTTCATCAAAACGTGCTGATAAACCCATTACCACAATGTATTGTCTCATAGATTACTTTATCTGCTGAGTGCTGCCTGAAGGGCTAAAACGACGCTCTCATCATTCAAACGTTTTTAACACTGACCGGCGAAGCAGACGGGATTATCGGCCCCCACGTGACTTTAAACTTTAAACTCTAACAGTGACAGGCGAAGCAGATGGACTTATCAGTTCCCACGTGAGCCTCAATGTGACACACACCGGTTGGACAGAGGTTGTCTTTGGGAGTGCAGGGGTCCTTGAGAATGGTGTATTCCGTTCCGGCAATCATCACGGTCTGAAGGGCACTCAGAGTTGTGGTGGAAGCTGGAATAGCCAAAGCTATAGGTACATATAATTGCTAGCATGGCTACACGCAAATAAAATCGTGGGACTGCAAGACTGCTTTACCGGTATTCAATTTTTTTTTATCCCCCCCCCCCTCCCACCGTTTTTGAATGATTGTTTATGGCTTAATGCCACATCGGCAATTTTCCGGCCATATCTTGGCGACACCCATTTTTTTGAAACGTAATTGCTCCACAGATATCAAATTTGAATATTGTTTACAATGTGGATAGTTTTAATTCTATTTACTATTTAGACGCTGTACACGTACTACAATACTGTTGTGATGTATTTATTTATTTGTTTATTTATTTATTTGATTGGTGTTCTACGGTGTCAGCAATATGGTGGGAGGAAACCGGGCTCTGGAGAAACACGCGCATAGACCATACGCAGGTTGATGCCAGACCTTGCCACTGGTATATTTAATAAATGTCATCCTACCAATATTGTGATACATTGAACAATGTCGATCCGCTAAATAATGGTCCTGCTACCAAAACTGCGACACATTATTATGGCTACCGTGATACTTGTAAAGGGCTGGAACACGATGAACAAGTCTTATGCTACAAACAGTTAGATATATAGATCGAGCGTTCTTGAACAAATACACGGATTTATCTGGTAATTAAGAGATACATCCAATAAATGGAAATAACTTACACGCCGTTGCTGTCGGTAGTCCGGTAGTTGCTACAAAATATACGAAAGAAAAAGGAAGTGACGTGGATAATACACTTCTGTCTATCAATTATTCTACTATTATATTTTACGAAGCAAAGGTATAAGCTTTTGAAATAATTCACTTTTTCATTTTTCGCAGCAAGGAAGTGCGTTTTCCTTATGACTTATTATTAAAGGATCAAAAGGGAGGCTCCGTGGCGGAGGTCATGTGTAGTGCAAAGCGGTGCAAAGACCCAGCAGCCTCTTACCACTGTCAGCTCAAGCCCCGCTCATTCCGGATTCCTCTCTTGTCGTATGTGGTAAGTACCTTGCGGATGATCGTGGATTTCCCCCGGGCCTTGCCCGCTTTCCTCTTACCATAAAGCTTGTCGTGTAAGTGAAATATGCTTGTACGTCGTAAAACACCAATTCGGTAAAAAACATCAGCAAGGCACCGATCTTGGGCAAGAAAATGACGAACTTTCCCACGTGTGATACACATAATGTCTCATGCTGACGTGAGCTCAAACTGTACATCGTCATGGTGGCGAGGAAATACTGAGACTGGTGTTTGAGTGAATGGGTGAGTGCTTGGAGTTTACCGTCGTTTTTTACTGTAGTCAATACAGATAGGGAGTTGTCGCCCTTTTCGACTTCCTCGATCTGTGACGTAGGTGCCATGGAAACGACATCAACTGCCTTTCGGTTGGCACGGCAGCTCAGAACATGCGTTGTTGCGAGGTTTTGAGGATCTATTGTGGTATTTATTTCTCTGAATTAGCTCACATAATGTTTTTATGATGTAAACATGATCATTTTATGTGACCTAATTGTACAGTGAGTGTGAATCTGCGTAGGAGTTGAAGCTATCGATAACTGACAGGAGATGTCACAGTTTGTCTAGTTTTCGTGACTTTAACGACGTAAATTCAGATATACGATTGTACGCTAAATATAATATCGCTCTTTGCTGTTAGTTTCACGTGTAAGAAGCCTTGTGAACTGGGCTGATGTATGGTTTTTGCAGGACGGATTTTCACCGCTCTTTTATCTAGTGCTGCTTCAATGAGACGCCTTACCGAAGACGAGTAAGCCGCCCCGCTCGAGCCATTATAGTAATACTGGTTAACCAGTCGTTGCACTATCCCCTTCATGCTGAACGCAAAGCGAGGAAGTTACAACTTCCACTTTTAAGGTCTTAGGTGTGATTCGACCTAGGATTGACCCTGGATCTACCGCTCCCGAAGCGGACGCTCTTCCAACTGTGCTATAGGGGCGGTCGACTGGTATTGAATTACCACATTGGGCACCGCCGGGTAGATCCAGGATCAATCCTGGGTCGGGTCACACGTAGGACCTTAAAACAGGAAGTTCCTCGCTTGGCGTTCAACATCAAAGAGATAGTGTCAGTATACTCGGGTGGGGCCGCTTACTTGCCTTCGATAAGTCGTCTCATTGAAGCACCACTAGAGAAAAGAGCGGTGGAAATCCGTCCTGCAACAAGGAGGCACGTTACACATACATGCATCCGAAGGACTCCTTCGTCGTCATATCACTGAAAATTGTTAAGACCCGTCTCTCGAAGTTGTAATGGAGACAGGGAGGCAAAACAAAATTGTACACGATGGGAGATGAAACGATGGGTTTTTGGCTGATCAAAAAAATAGACGGGATTTTTTTTTTTAAGATCTGGCTAAATTCTGGAAGACAAACCGTGAGAAACGAGCGCCTAAGATTGCATGAACGAATGACTGACTTACCGCCACCTTTGAAAATTGAATGATCTTATCAGAAATTAGAGAACTGTGGAGGATATAATTTACTGAATTCTGAAGGTCAATGCGACAAATCGCATTTTGCGAGAAGGATGTTTTACCTGTTGTTGTTGTACAGGTGCACTGGAAGCAGACCCGGGGTCCCCTAGTCTTGAGGTCCACGCTACACCCTTCTACTGGGCAGAGGTTATCCTTGGATTGACACGGCTTACTCACGATGAAGTGTAAGACACCATTCACGTCAAGCGTATCACTTGTCGATGAGGCTGAAATAAAACCATATTCTCGAAGCTTGACAATATCCAGAATTTTTATGTTCGCTTGTTACTTTTTTTCCCTTTAATGATCACAAAAGAAGAATAATACGACTGGATCTACAATATCTTTTGGTAATACATTATTATTCGTGTTTTAGGTATTCACAGCATTATTAGGTAGATTTTAAAAGGGTAACCTTTCACTACTTTCCCTGATCTGCTTATGAGTTTCGGACGTTTTATGAAAATAATGTATATTTTTACGGCTTCGACAGGAATCGCTTGTGAATGCAATCATGTGTAGCCATTATATTGACAGATTTACTTGTTAGACTATCATGGCTATTGTTTAACGAGAGCTGTGGAGGAAACCGGGGTGCCTGGGGTAAACCACCAACATTTGGCACGTTACTGACGATCTTCCTAGCGAGTGACTTACAGACTTGACGCCACATTGGTGGAAGACAATCGGTCTTCACTGAGTGTTACAGTGAACAGTCACAGAAGCGTCGAAGATCGCTTACTGTTACCTATTCCACACGAGCAGTGATAGTGGGGCAAATCTTCAGTGTTCGTACCCAATGCTGGCGTAAGACCTCAACCTGTACTATATTTATAATATTAAACCGTACCTAACGGTAGTCAGGATCATAAAGCCGCAAGCAAAAAGGCAATGGCTGGATTCAAGCATGATCAAGGGCCTGAGGTTTTCACAGAGTTATTAGTAACGTGGTCCAGGAATAAAGCAGTTAGCCAGATTTTTGTGCACGCAGGGTTGAAGGAGACAACCGTATCGAAATACAAAAGCGAGTATGGTCCCCTATAAACAAAAAAAACAGCATGTGAGTGCTGGATTTGAACATTGACCTCATGCTTGAGGGATTAATCCATTGTCTTTTAAACAATCAACAAGTTAAAGTTCTTACTTACGCATGCTCTTATGACATCTACGCTTCAGATGGACATCAAAGGCTGATTTACCTGAACTTCCTTCCCAGGACTGGTAACGGATGTCACGGTAGATAACATCCCTGTAATGTAAATATGTTTTATACTGAGATTTGAGGAATAAATGAAGGTTAGGTTTACGTGGGAAATAGAGACAATCCGGCATCGTTTCAGTAACTGATATTCGTGCTATGCGGCACTGTTGTGTCACACCTGACTAAAGCTTAGATGGAACAAATCCCTAACTGAGGTAAATTGACAAATAGCCGGATTTCACCGGTAATACGAGTGCCCATTTGCCAACTATCACACTGTCTTCTCTACATATTTTATCAAATTCAGCTGTAGCCATTGTGTTAGGGGGAGGGAGGGGGGGGGGGGGTGTACGTTGCTACCTTTTGATCCTATGCATGAACAGTTCCAATAGAACCTTACTGAGGTACAAGTAGCCGGATTCCATCGGTAATGTGTGTGATATTTGTGAGCTATCACACTGACGTCACTGCTCTGGTTTACTGTCTACGCTGTAATCTTTTGTACTGTATTTCTGGATAAACCAGGATTGTGCTGGTGGCCTAAGCATCCTTTTGCATTTTGCATTACATGTGACATGTAATGACAGCCACAGCATTTTGGGTAATTCTGGACCAGTGAAGTCTTCTAACTGTAATTAACGTAAGTTCATATTGAACCTAATTCTGTTTTAGCCACTGTGTTAGAAAGCGGGTACATTGTTACTTTTTAAGCATAGGCTATAAATGAACAGTTGGAATAAAACCCTGAGGTAATTCGACAACTAGTAGTACGTGAGGCCATTTGCCAAATGTCAGACTGTAGTCACTGTTCTGGTTTTACTATCCACGTTGTTCTTAGTGTTTTATAGGCTACACCACGCTGACCGCGAAGGCCTATGGTTCATAACTATAGCACTAAGTAAACAATAGATTAGCCAAATGGTTGGCCCAATGTCTGGTGTCTTCGGTATAATACTAGTACTTTATCACTTTGGTGGTATGGAATTACCCTGCCACAAGAAGACACAGTATACGCACTCCTCGTCGTCATATGACTGACAAAATTGTTCAACACGACGTTAAACCCCAAGCATTCATTCATTCATCATGCATTAGCCAAGTGTGACGTACCTGCAGAAACGTAGCTGATTTAAACTGAAATGAGTGTGTAAAACTGAAAGCTTGGCGCACCTCACCAGTGGTTGTCAATGCTACCACTGTTGCCTGCCTACATTCACATTTGAAGCAGAGTTCTGTCCCCACGGGCACCCCGTCGATGACACACCCGTCTACCGGGCAAATGTTGTCCCTGGCGGTACACGGGAAAATCCACCAACAGGTGCTCGACCCCCTCCAATAATCACAATCTCTCGGTTTGTCGTAGTCGTTGGAATTTGTGCTAAAATGAAAATTACAGAAGACATATCGTTTTGCGCCTTTTCCATTTGTCAACTTTTAATTTGCATTTTTTGGTAACTTAAGATCAATAGCATCAGTAACATATTGCTATCAACATCACGGTACTGTTTTTACCTAAGACTGCTTAAAGAAGGATGCTATGGGGCGTGTGAAGTGTTAGAATAAAACCTTATCTGAGACCATAGCTGTGACTATGTGCCAGCTACCAAATCGTCCACGATGCTCTGCATTTACTCTCTCTGCTGTATTTTTTTTTTTGACATTCTGACAACACCCCAAACCCACTCGAAGTGGTTGGAACCTGTTACTTCATTCAATACGGGCCAATCGGGGGTAGTGACAAAAACCCTTTTCTGGCTGAACCAGCGTTGCATTTGCCTATTTGCTATTATTATTATAATTCTTAATTATTATTTGATTTTTTGATTACAGCATCATATCAGAAAGATTTAACTACTATTTCGTATCAAGTGTTCAATTTGCATTCTTTGCGTTGGACAATGCAAATAAAACCTGGAATTTTAAGCATTACCTGTTGTTGATAAATCCGCAGGTGCTGTAATATGGGTCAGTGTTGCTAAAACGGAACCGAAATTGTGTACAGTTATTACTAACTGGGAGTACTGGTACACTTTAAGAAAAGATTTAACAATTCTGTTTTAACAAAATGGTATAAATGTATCCGTCATAATAGAGATTTGTATATCAGCTGTACGACAAAATACACCTTCCGGGTCAATAATCGCAAGGCCAATTCCCAAGACGACGTAAAAACACAAACCACCAAAGAACTAAGACAGTACTAGTTTATAAAGTAAGAAATTCTGACTGAATCATGCAAAGAGAAGCCGTCAACAGTTTCCATTGATGATAGAAAGATACCTTTAGGTACACTTTACCAAACTTTAACAAAATTAATAAATTCGTCATTTCTTTTCAGACAATAAGACTAATGCGAGGAGTCATCAGGGATATCATTTTGAAGATATGGTTAAGCACAGCATTAACATTTCTTGGTTTTTCTGTTTTCCTACATGTGGATTTTCTGGGGGGGGGGGTGTGGTTCTACATCTGGATTTTCTGTTTTTTCTACATCTGAATTTTCTGCCCCTTATTGGTCGTCATTTTGCAAGGCAGAATTTGAAGTTTACTTCCACCAGTGTTTTTTCGTATGGCTTACTTGAAGTCGACGGATGCACATAACAGACGTGGTGAAATTGCTGTCAAACTGAGACACAGAGACACCCGATCTATTGGAGAGGATGTATCACAAAACTTCATCTTCATCAAAACAACAACACGCTTTTTAGAGAGGTTTAGGGCTTACAGATTTAAAGGCGCGTAACGGTTTAAAGCCCACATTGCTAGCTGTCAAAGTAGTTCCGCGCACGTAACCTTAAGATGGCGCCGTGGATGAGGGCTGCGAACGTTAAGGTGTAAGTAGTACATGGAAAATTAATTGTGGCCTGAGGTACGCATGCCTATTAAGATGAGAACTGTAAAAGCACAAGTATGCTCACGATGCAGTTTGGTGATAAATCCCTCCACCTGCCTGGTGTTGTCACGTCTGAGCAGTTGCAAATGTTGCTCTCCCAAGCACCCGTGTTAGATTTCTGCGAATCCACAAAGCACTCGACTGGACACAGAGTCTGACTGACATCACACGGGTCGGAGACCTTGAGGTAAATCTTCCCGTGCTCAATAACTATTTCAAATTGTGCCGTTGTTGCCACGGATGACGTCGTTGTTGTTGTGGTTGTTGCTGTCATATCAACCCTTTGGTGGAATGTAGAATTTTACAGCCCGCCCTCTGCAGGACGTTAATCGTCCAAAAAAATTCGAAAAATACAACAGGAAACGTCCAAACTTTTGAACATTTGCAAAATAAGTGTGTTTGAAACTAAATTAGTTTAAATCTAAGCATCTAGTCCGACAATCGAATTCCATTCGTGAACTATAAAAGGAGCGTTCAACATCGGTAGACGCAAGACCCACTTCCAAGACAACCTATGAGTTCCAAAAGAAATGTCTAAAAAGTAACAGTGAAAACTCCCATCTTGAACATTTTACCATTAAAATTGTATCCTGTTGACTGTACAGTGAGTATGTTATATCAAGAATGTATTAGCCAGTTCCGTACCAGAAACAACTTTTACACTTAGTTTACGAGATGACTTTTATATGCTCTCTGGCTCCGTTTCGTCTTGTGCTGACGTCTTCATTTCCTGACTCCTCACTGGTTATAATTTCAGGTATTTAAACAATCAGTCCTTCAACTGATCCAGTAGGCACTCAAAAAACATAATGACCAATGCAAGTCCTCATGTGAAACCAAAGCTGAACCTGCGGCATGCCTGCATTGGATCATGCGTTTAAGGTTACGCATGCGCAGTTGGGGCAACTGGGTCCAAGATTTGCCTCCAAACTCAAGAGTGAATGAAGACTAATTGGATGCTAGTGCCACAAGGGAATTATAGGTTATTCATACTATAAATTTTTGCACTGTCATTTTGCAGCTCAATAATGAGAGCTGGATATCCTGCAAGAAATTCCCCGTAACATTCCACCTATAATATGCATCGTGGTTGCCCATCGTGGTTACCCAAGTGTAGTGTATTACCCAAGTGATCACCCAAATGTAATGCATTACCCAAGTGATTACTCAAGTGTAATGTATTACCCAAGTGATTACCAAAATGTAATGCATTACCCAAGTGATTACTCAAGTGTAATGTATTACCCAAGTGATTACCCAAATGTAATGCATTACCCAAGTGATTACTCAAGTGTAATGCATTACCCAAGTGATTACCCAAATGTAATGCATCACCCAAGTGTAATGCATCACCCTAGTGCAATGCATGTCAAGATACCGCCGAAATATTACCGATTACCTGATAAAAATTTATATAAGCACATTTTATGTTAACCATAAACTTATCGATACAAGGAGGGTTTGAGGTAAATACGACTCACCCGCATAACAGATACAAGTCAATATAAACAAGAGGTAGGTAATGGCCATTGTTTATCCCTCTGTCGTGACACGTAACCATTATTTACAAAAATCACCCCACTACAATTGCTGTGTGATTCAAAAACCTCTGTTTTAAATATCAGACATCTTAAGCAAAGACCCGCTCAGATATGACATATGAACTATATTGGCATTCAGGCCATAGCACTTAGTATTTGGGGAAATGGCTACTGATTATTTCAGCGATTGTACTTGTTGTAAGTAAATCTTTGAAGAATCGAATAACTCCCCACGTGTGTATTACCAGAAGACACACAGCGTGTCAAAACATGGATGAGAAAAAGTGTAAGGTCACAGATGTTAATTTTGTCACGTAGCCTGTCATTTTATCTCAGGTTATCAGCTGGTTTTTCTTTCTTAGAGTGAATGGGTGTGTGTGTGCTTAGGGTTTAACCTCGTGCTCAACAATTTTTCAGGCATACGACGACGAAGGAATCCTTAGGGTGTATGTAATGTACCTCCTTGTTGCAGGATGGATTTCCACAGCTCTCTTATCTGGTGCTGCTTCACTGAGACGACTTACCGTCTCATGAAGAATAAAAGTGTCAAGATTGAATATTCCTTATTAAAACGCTTGTTGTTGTTGTTTTTTATTACTTTTAAGGTGCTTTATATGGGAGTTGTGTTGTTTGGACCTGCAGTCGCCCTTAAAGCAGGAAAGTATTACAATCGTGTAATTAATTACATTTAGTGTCGTTTAGTTTTCCTTGGTGTGATGGGGTGTCAAGGAATCACACTGAAGAAAGACGGATATTATATCTGAAATATGTTAGTGTTAATGTTAGTGTTAATGCCAAGGTAACATTTTCATAATTCATACCCACTGTTGTTTGTTTTTAAACAAAAGTGTCTTTTTCCTCAAAAAGATAACATTTTGTTGCGTTTTTAGCTTTACATGCAATACCATAAAACGGCGACCTAGGCGTATAACCCTGTAGTGCCAAGGATGAGTTTAATGTAATACACACGTAGTGTAACTCCGAAAAAAGACTTCATTGTGACTCATTATTTCGGCATTTTATTTAGCCACCATCAGAACTCTCCTGATCATGGCTAAATAAAATGCAGTTTACACGAGTAGAGTAACTCCAAGAAAAGACTTCATTGTGACTCAATATTTTGGCATTTTATTTAGCCACCATCAGAACTCTCCTGATCATGGATAAATAAAATGCAGTTTACACGAGTAGAGTAACTCCGAAAAAAGACTTCATTGTGACTCAATACTTTGGCATTTTATTTAGCCACCATCAGAACTCTCCTGATCATGGATAAATAAAATGCCGTTTACACGAGTAGTGTAACTCCAAAAAAAGACTTCATTGTGACTCAATATTTTGGCATTTTATTTAGCCACCATCAGAACTCTCCTGATCATGTCTAAATAAAATGCCATTTACAAGAGTAGTGTAACTCCAAAAAAAGACTTCATTGTGACTCAGTATTTTGGCATTTTATTTAGCCACCATCAGAACTCTCCTGATCATGGCTAAATAAAATGCCGTTTACAATGAAATCTTTTTTCGGAGATACACTACTTGTGTATTGGCGTGTAAGCTCCAACATCGATAGTGGCACAGGCTGTTTAAAATCAGTATACGTGACCACACATTCGCATGACATCCTCGTATAATGTCAAGCTGAACCATTATAATGACAAATATAACCTCGTTATGGCTAAACTGTTCTTCTCCTCATGTTTACCACAGTGGCCGGTTTTCCCCTATGGACGTCCGTTCTCATCATCGGTCTCGCTTCAGTTATCTACACAGCCATTGTAAGTGACCGACTCACTCACCGACCAATGCTAGATGCATACAATGTTCAAAGCAGATACACCTGCGATATTTTACATAAGGCCACTTATGTGCATTTTTATTTATCGCTTTATTTTTATAAAACATTTTTAATTTGTCCTTTTTTCTCGATCGTTGGATATCTTCAGTATTATACCGATAAAGGTGCAAGGCGATATTTTCAAGATCAGGAAAGAACTGGAAGAAATTTACTTTCATGGAACAGACGTGGTATTTCCTCATAATTACATTTTTCAAAACGCACGTAGTAGTGTCCTTAACAATGCATACCGTGTTTTCCCACACAGTTACATCTTTAACAATGCGTACAGTGTTTTCCCACACAGTCACATCCTTCACAATGCATACCGTGTTTTCCCACACAGTTACATCCTTCACAAGACATACCGTGTTTTCCCACACAGTTACATCCTTCACAAGGCATACCGTGTTTTTCCCACATAGTTACATCCTTCACAACGCACACCGTGTTTGCGCATAAAGTTACATCCTTCTCAACGCATGCAGTGATTTTCCACCTAATGGTATTCTTCAGAAAGCACGCCGTGTTTCACAATTTAGTGGTATTTTCCACACTGCATGACGTGTTCCCCCATGTTTTGGTACTTATCCCAGCGTATGCCGTGTTTTCCCCCAGGGTGGTATAAAAGCTGTTGTATGGATGGACGTTTTCCAGTCAATCGTCATGGTATCTGGTTTGGTAGCTATCGTCATAAAGGTGAGATTATTACATCTGTATGCCTTCAAGTTACTCAACATGGAAGTTTTGGCTAAGTTAATACATGTTTCTTTTTATGTAGGCTTGCTTGTCGAATTAACGCTAAAAAATAATCAGCTACAAGTAAATCAGATTTGTTTGCAAATAAAACAATAATTTGCAAGGAAAATAGCATTACATATACCTTAGGAACCAACATTACCGTCAAAGGAACAGCATTACATGTATCAGGAGCAAAACATCATTAGTTGCAAGCAAAACGCCATTAGTTGCAAGCAAAACAACATTTTCTGCAATCAAAACACCAATATTTGCAAGCAAAACAACATTTTCTGCAAGCAAAACACCATTAGTTGCAAGTAAAACGCCATTATTTGCAAGGAAAAAATCATTTTATGCAAGAACATAAAAAGCCTTGACATTACACTTCAGAAACAAAATATTTGCATTCAAAATAGCGACCTTTTTCAACATGCAAATTAACAAAGTAAAGTTCTTAAATGATATTCAGTGGTATAAAAACAAATCAAATGCATTTCAACTTATTTGGACATGACAAAATATCCAATTTGCCCATGTTAGAATATGAGTACTTTGTTAACAGATAACAAACGGGTTGTTCTTGTAACATAAGAGCGTATATAAGGAATGATTTATTAATTTTATTGGTGTTTACGCAGTACTCTCAAATATTTCACTTATACGACGGTGGCCAGCATTATGATGGGAGGAAACCGGGCAGAGCCAGAGGAAAACCCACGACCAACCGCAGGTTGCTGGCAGACCTTGCCACATACGGCCAAAGAGGAGCCCAGCCAAAACGGGGATAGAACTCACTCCAACGGCATAGAAGAAAGGCTTCTGGGTCATTGCGTCTAAGGAATTAAATGATTACATAATTGTTTGTATGCATCAGCTATTTAATATAGTGTCATACTAAAATTCTTTGTACTATTTGATTTGTAGTCTATTTTTGACATTGGAGGCCTTCAGAGATTCTGGGATCTGAATTTAACAGCTGAAAGATTCGACATCAGGTGAATATATGCACCAAAGTATTAATAGGTCACGACGACTTGGTCCACATTTTTCCTTGAGTTCCCACCATCCTGACAATGTGAAAACAGGAAACAGGTTCCTAAAAGCACGACATGTGCTCTAAAGTGCATGAAAGATAATTTTCAGTATCAGTAAGGATAAATGAAAAATGAACAAGTAAAACGATATGAAAAAAATTTTTTCCTACTTGACACTTGATGGGCTTCCGTAGTTTTAAAAGTTTTAAAATGTGTTTTACGTCATACGCAAGAATATTTCACATGTGCGACGGCGTCCAGCATTATGGTGGGAGGAAACCAGGCAGAGCTTGAGGAAAACCCACGACCATCCGCAGGTTGCTGACAGACCTTTCCATGTACGACCTGAGAGCAAGCCAGCATTAACCGGACTTGAACTCACAGCGATCGCATTGGTGAGCAGCTCCTGAGTCATTGCCACGAGCTGGCACGCTGGTCTCTAGACCAGGGCGGCCAAAATAGTATAAATATGAAAAAAATTCTGGTTTTGCATACTTTCTAGAGAATACAGTAATTTGTAGCACAAATAAATTTATTAGATGTGCATCACGTGGTTTAGAGTGTTACACTTTCATAATAGTGATTGCTTAGGGTTTGACGTCGTACTCAACAATTTTTTCAGTCATATGACGACAAAGGAGTGCTTAGAGTGCTTGTAATGTGCCTCCTTGTTGCAGGACGGTTTTCCATCGCTCTCTTATCTAGTGCTGCTTCACTCAGACGTCTTACCGAAGGCAAGTAAGCCGCCCCGTTCGAGCCATTATACTGATACCGGTCAACCAGTCGCCGTACTATAACTTAATGCTAAACGTCAAGCAAAAAAGCTACAACTTCCTGCTTTAAGGTCTTAGGTATGTCCCGACGCAGGATTGACCCTGGATCTACCACCCTTCTACCAACTGAGCTATCGGGGCCTATTCGGGCTTAGGATAGACGTCTATCTTAATCCTAGTTTTCCTTAAAGAAATATTGAAAAAAAACTGTGAATATCATATTTGAAGGTAACTTTTTCAGTTCAAATAGAGCTTTTTTCTCTTCTCCCTTTAAAGGTAATCCTAGCCTTATCCGCTAATACAATAATAAACATTGTAGTCCTCTAGGCAATAAGCCAAGGTTATACATGGTTTGACCGCCATGCATATACATGACAGCCAGGTCGTTAGCTTTCCATCTTATATGCCGACATCGATGTCAGTAAAAAGTACGTGGCTCTCCTAAATAGGTGGTGATATGATCAAATCTTTTTTCCGCGTGTTTTCCGTGTATTCATGAAGAAACTAACTAAAACCTTGTGAATATTCTGCTAAGCTTGGGCTACTGTTCAATTCTCTTCTAAAGAATATTTCATTTATACGACGGCGGCCAGCAATATGGTGGAAACCCACGATCATCCGCAGATTGCTGGAAGACCTTCCCACGTACGGCCAGAGAGGAAGCCAGCATAAGCTGTACTTGAACTCACAACGACCAAATTGGTGAGAGGCTGCTGGGTCATTACGCTGCACTAGCGTGCTAACCAACTGAGCCACGGAAGTCCCCCAAACGCAAGATACTCCATACGTATCACAAGTGATTGAATGGCTTAATTATTGTGCATAGTCCCCTCTTGACGAATCAGCGATATGCCGTATCCTGTTGGTTACCTTTATTCTTTTGAGATTGTTCAGAAATGTGAAAAAAGAGGTAGCTGCTGAGTATTGTGCGGGAATTCCATGTCAGTACCGCAGACAACGGCCATATGGTAACGTGCAGGCAATAACCTTGCGGCGCTGTGCAGCCAGAGCGTGCTAACTGCTGGCTACCCATGTAGGTGCCTCATCACAATTGATGTACCAGGGCTCCGATAGCACAGTTGGTAGAGCGTCCGCTCAGGGAGCAGTAGGTTCAGGGTTAATCGTTGGTCGAGCCACACATATGACCTTAAAAGAGGAAGCTGTAAATTCCTTTCTTGGCTTTCGTAAAGAAAAAAAACAACTTTTTTTCGCCCACAGTTACAGTTTCGATCCCACAATCGTCAAACATTGTGGACCTGTACGTTTGGGGGAGCTATGAAATGGTTCACATTCACCTTCAATCAGAGTTCTATCCTGAGATACGTCAGTATTCCTTCATTAAGCGATGCAAGAGAGTGAGTTACTTTTTTCTAAAACTTTTTTAGTGTTTCTGTCCTTTTTGAACCTGATCTTATTCTGCCAAACATATCCGTGTCCAGCACCTGGACCAGTCGGTGATGAGCAGAGGTTAAAGATCGCCAACAAACAATATTTTATCCCTTTCGTGATGACATAAATGTACATATCATCTACTCTAAACGCGATGAAAAAATGTGGAACAGTCTAACCTTAAAGAAGCTGTGCCAGACATTTTGTCCAAAAAATCGTTCTTTTGAATTTTGAACGGCATTTGAACGTTTTTACAAGTGAAGTCCGTAAACCGCCTCAGATCCCCACCAATATTCCGTGCCAGCAGCTGGGATGGTTTACCTAACAAAGTCAGGGGGACGTAAATCTAAACCTAATCGCATAAGTTCCGGCCTATAAAGTGAAACGTGGAAGCGTGTCCTACATGCAGAAAATTACACGATCCAACAAGATATTAAAAATAAGACAAATAAACCACCCAAAATCAAACATATTTAACCAAAAATATACTGCCGATCTGGAATAATTAATTCTTGACAGAGTTGGTTAGAGTGTTCTAACCAGTGCGACCGGTATGAGTTCAAGTACAGCTCATGTCGGTCGTACTCTGTACATTGGACGGTCTGGCAGAAACCTGCGGGTGATGGAGGATTTTCTCCGTGTTCTGCGCAGTTTTCTTCCACCTTAATGCTGACCTGTAACACTCCAATAAATCAAATCAAATCAATCGGACTGTAGACTGACTTGACTGGTGTCCATTATTACCCTGGAAAGATGTCGAAGATGTTATTGACAAAGAAATGTCGAGACTTTGATTCTCGGGGCAATATAGAGACGATTAACTGTATGTTTACTGTTGTACCGCAGAATGATGCTCTGGAGCACTCCTACTTTTTTTATCCTCTCTACCGCCGCTGCTTTTGAAGGACTATGTGCTTTCGCATTTTACTCTCACAAACGCTGCGACCCCTTTGAAGAAGGCGTGATTACGAACTCTAATCAGGTAATTATTCTTTACCACATATACTTACTTACTTACTTACTTAATAACCAAGGCATTTTTCAGGTAGTAATTAAAAAACAGTGGAACAAATATAGACGTAGTATTCAGGCTGTTTTCCACATAGGTGACAGGCGCGCATTTTGTATCACATATACATCTGTATATATGTATATACAATGCTTAAAATTTCAACAAAGTCATACAGTGTCATAAATCTGAACTGAAATTTTCACTATGTACATGTACGTGCAATAATGAGATATTTAAAGAAACATTGTAGGTATGACGTTTATCACATCTTCGTGTGCCTGACGTTAATCGGCAACAGTGCTGTAGAGGTATATTCGGAAGCAAGAGAAAAACATAAAAACATTTCTATGAAAATTATTTCCATAATGTTCCTTGACAGAAATATGAACTTTCTGTATGAACTGTTTTAACAAACCGTTCAACTCGGTTTACTTAAGTTACTTAGATTTGATTAAATGGAAAAATACGATCTGATTGTGTTTATTTTTTTTGAACAGATTTTGCCTTACTTCTTCATGGAGCTGTTTCACGAAACTCCCGGCCTACCTGGTCTGTTCCTAGCTTCTCTTTTCAGTGCCTCCCTAAGGTAAGTTTCTTGCGACTTTCCTTGTAATCAAATAACCGATTCTGTATACATTTAAACGTATAGAAGTGCCCCTGAAAAGAAACCCTATGACCATTGCACGGGGGCATTGGTATCCCGCTGTGATTTTGCAGCGTTTACTTGTTTACTATTATATAGGCAGATTGGACTGCACTCAATTCCAGTATTACAAGATTTGACATTATGACATCATGTTAACGTTTGTTTGTGTCTTCCTTAAACGACTGATTGATTGGTCATTGTGTATCAGCGCGACCTTTGTGACTCTTTCCGTCACCGTAGGGCAAATCGTTTGATTTTGTCATGGATAGATACAGAATGAAAAATGGTTTATTTAATGCCCCAACATACTTTGAAAATTCTCTCGTAAATATGAAAATATTAAAAACAGGTTCAATGTGGATAATATATATTCTGCTATGAAGCGGCCAGGTCAAAATACTCTGATCCATCCCAACGTGTCGTAACAAGACGACGTCGCGGAACAAATAGGGAACGTAACCATGATACCGTAGTTGCGACAATCCAGGCTCTTTTTCGAGTTTCAACAAAGTTTCTACCCCAAGGTGGAACAAAGTAGTGCCTGTTTTTTTTTTACCCATTTTCCCCTGAAAGAAATCCGCCCGAATCTGTTTAAGTTACAATAAACAAAACCTTCAGTTTGCTTTGGTTGAACGTGAGAGGCTACTGAAATTAAGTCATCGCAGCAAATCAATGATCACTCAATACTGTATGATTCTTGGCCAAATTTAACACAGCGCCGTACGGCATTTTTATCGAACATTTGTCGTAAGATATTTTGTACGTCACTATTACCGTACCATTGTCCTATTTCTGCAATTATCGTACATGTACGACATTTAAGTGAAACTGAGCTGTGAACTGTCTGCTACTAATCAGAAAGGACCAAAAACACAATATAGTACTGTGCAAATATAATTTCATCTCGGTACTGAACAGTCAATGACCGAGGTATTAAAGAGAGAAATGCCGCTCAGCTGCTGTGTAATGACCGCACAGCACGGTGATTGTACAGTACAGTGATGTGGACGTTTTGCTTTGTAGGGATTATTGGAGTAAAACGTACATTCAGAACTATGGGACTACATTTATCAAGTATTGTAAGGCTTAAGTAAAAAATTCAAACACAGGTACAGTTGAAAAGTTTGGCTGTAGGAAGCTCAAAATGTTTATACTGATTCATTGACATGCCTATCACAATTTTATTTCATTGCTGTTCTGAGTTTGGCTTTTCAAGCACTTGTAATTGATGTTTTAAGTCTTCACTGGCTTGGTAAATACGAGCCGAGAACTGATAGGAGAAGTCCGGCTTCGGAATGCATAAACTTACATATATTCTTGTCTCCTCCAGCACTCTGTCCTCCTGTCTGAGCAGTGTCTCTGCCTGCACCCTCACAGACTTTGTTCGCCCAGCGTTCCCCGGGATTTCAGAAGCTCGGGCCACGGCTGTTGCCAAATTGATAGGTACACGTCAATCAGTTTACTCTTTGCCCAGTACCAGGGGAAAGATCTTGATAGAAAAATGAAAAATGACGGTATTACAAGCATGTGAGATGTAATTTGAGATCTGGGCAAGTATAAAAGATAAGTTCTCCGATGCAAAATGTCCCTTTATCTACTCTTGACTGAAACACTGTATGTCATATACATGTACAGCTATGTGATCATATTTAAGCTGAACCACTTGCATCTTGTAACGGAACATAGTACAGTAAAAGTCCTACCATTTCCTTTCGTCATCAGTTGTGGTTTTTGGATGTGTCGCTATCGGACTGTCCTTTCTCATCATGCAAATCAGCGGAACTGTGACAGGTAAGTACAACTGAGTAACATCTATAATGGGGGACCTTTTGAGCTGAAGTGTTTCAGGATGAAGCTGTGTGTAATTCCTACCTTTCCGATGACGTCTTGTTGAGAATAAAGTATAACCCATTCAAATATCAGATGACGAGAGACAGAAGACTCCAAAAGACAGTTGTGGTGATTCTATCCCACAACCCTTTGTTGTGGGCAGAAACCTCCTCACCTCACGGACTCATATAGTGCATATAGTGTACTTGCAATTATTGATCTGAAACCGTCCTCCGTGGTAGACGAATCTTGGTATGCATCATCTAGATCTGCCACTCTCCCTCTGACCCCAGATGCACTCTTTTTACTGACCTGTTGACACCCCTCCCCCCCCCCCCCCGCCCCACCATACCCCCTGCACACACAAAGCGATCTTAGGTGTCAGTGTAACACAGTATCTTAGGGTCAATGTAACATAGCGATCTTAGGAGTCAATGTAACATAGCGACCTTAGGAGTCAACGTAATATAAAGTAGGAGAAACTGGTTCAACCGCTGTAATGCTTTATAACAGAGATATATGTATGAACGTGTAAACGTCGGAAATATTTGTGTGGATAGAGTGTAGAAACATCAATAAGAACTTGCATGAAATATTGGTTTTAGTCACACGAACACCGTTCTAGCCCAAATGAGAAACGATGACACCTGGATAAGTGCTTCAGCGAATATCATACGTAAAACCCACGGTAATTTTTCAAAAGAAATATTTTATTGATTAATGTCAATGAAGTCCAGATTGTTGGACTTTGTACCATTCGGTCATCAAGTTCTTTCAATTAATTAAATCATGGAATTAATATGTTGTGTGTTGATAAAGTTGTCTGTTAATATTAGATCGCTACCAGTCTTATCGGAGCTGTCGACGGGCCTACATGTTCCATTTTCATCCTTGGGTCATTGGTACCGTTTGCAAACCGCCACGTGAGTCCGCTTTCTTGGTGATATAAGAGTGCCCTTTGCAAACGTCTGTGAGAGCCATCGTCCTTGTAATTATTGCCCCGGACATTCGTTATAAATCAACGTTCTTGGTGTCATTTAATCCAATTCTGCAAACCGCTAAGAGATCACCTTGGTATTAATGGTGTCTTGTGCAAATCTCTGTGTGAGTCAAGGTTCTTGTTGCTACCTGTACCGTGACCAAAACGTTACATGAATGTTGTCGACGTAGAAAGTGTTTTGTCCGAAAAAAAAGTTCCGTCAATGATACAGGTGCTTTTATTTCCTTCGTACTTATTGTTACATTATGTATTTATACAAATATGGCTGTTTAAAATATCGTCAAATGTAGAACAGTCCCCCGGGTGTTGTACATTTACATTTTGTTAAATCTATTGATTTTTTTGTAATTGTACACATCGCATGTATTTCCACTTCCCTTCAGGGCGCCCTTGCTGGGGGCATTGTAGGTATTGCCACCACTTTGTGGGTATCTTTAGGATCAAGCTTTTCCGGAAAGAAACATCCGTGGCTTCCACCTGCACCAACTGACGGCTGCGCAACGAACATTTCCGGTTTTACTACGACTACAATTGATTGGATAAACGCATCGGAAATCACTCCTGTGTACACTCATCTTCAAGCAGTAACAGAATCACAAGAGTATGTTGGATTCATATTTGAACAAAGATGCTTTCAGATAAAGCTGCAAGTAGCAGTTATCTCAGTAACTAGCGTTCTTTTGCTATTTTCGTTTGATAACTTCAATCTAAATTCACTGTTGAAGTCCTCAGCCAAACCCACCTTATTAACCCGAAATATTTAGCTTTACAGATCTGAAACTTTTAGTTTACTGACATGAAATATTTAGCAATCGTGAACCCAAACATTTATTTTAAGTGACTAGGGAGCATCAGTGACAAAAAAACGTTCAGCTTTAATAACCTCAACCATTAAAGACCTTAGTGTCGTCTCAGCATTCTTAACCATTTAGCATAAGTAGCGTGAAACATCAGTGAGTGGAAGAGGATAGCCTTAGTGCCGTGAAAACGTTTGGTGTTAGGGACTTGAAACATTAAGCTTCAATTACCTAAAACATTTACCTTCACACACCTGAGTGAGTGAGTGAGTGCTCGGGGTTAAACGTCGTACTTAACAATTTTTCAGTCATATGACGACGAAGGAATCCTTGGAGTGCATGTGATGTGCCTCATTGCAGGACGGATTTCCACTGCTCTTTTGTCTAGTGATGCTTTACTGAGACGCCTCACCGAAGGCAAGTAAGGTGCCCCGCCCGAGCCATTATACTGATACGGGTCAACCAGTCGTTGCACTATCCCCTTCATGCTGACGGTATGCATGTCGAAGAGGACGGTATACCAAGTGTGCTATCGGGGCCGGTTTTACACACCTGAAACAATGCTCTTGTCTTTGCAGGTCGCCCCTTGATACATGATACTCGCTGTCATTCCTTCACCACACACTCCTAGGAATACTTGTCACATTTATCGTTGGACTCATCGTTAGTCTCATAACGGGTAGGTATAAAAACATAACATGAAAAAAAATTTTGAAAGGAGTGTATGAAAACAAAATTCCGAGAGGCTGTGAGTTGAATAAAAACAAGCTCTCATTGGATTGAGGTTTTTTGACCTTATTTGATTTTATCAGTACAACTTTGCAATGGTTGGGGCCTCCGTGGCTCAGTTAGTTAGCGCGCTAGCATAGCCTAATGACCAAGGAGCCTCTCACCAATGCGGTCGCTGTGAGTTCAAGTCCAGCTCATGGTGGCTTCCTCTCCGGCTTTAAGTGAGAAAGTCTTCCAGCAGCCAGCGGATGGCCGTGGCTTTCCCCTGGGCTTTCCAACCACCATAATGCTGACCGCCGTCATATAAGTGAAATATTCTTGACTACGGCATAAAACACCAATTAAATAAATAAATAAAATAAATAGATATACAGGGGTCATGTAAAGGGGTTCCTCTGTGGTCGTGCGCGGGAAAGTCTGTCACCAACCTGCGGATGGTCGTGCGTTTCCCATTGGATCTGCCTGGTTTCTTCCCACCATAATGCCGGCCGCCATCGTATAAGTGCAATATTCTAGAGTACGGCGTGGAACACCAATCAAGGAAATAACTAAATAATGTGAAGTGAGAGGGATACAGCTTACATGTGCTAACAATATACATACAAAGCTAATTATAACAAAAGATTTTCTTCAAATTTTTTATGGAAAAGACCTCTAAAAATCGAAGAAGACATTACTAAATAGGCAATTTAAAACTATGCATAGATATACTTTTATTTATTTTTTTATTTTATTTTTATGAAGAGTTAAAGGCGTTCAAACATTTGAATTCTAAGGTGGGCTTTATGGACCACACTATCAGAGATAAGGAACTCTGAATCACAGGAAGTTTTTCCAACTCTAATCACGACACCGAATGTCGGAATCAATTTTTACCAATGAGTAAAAGATTACTGAAATAATGTTTCCTTCCTTATGGTGAACGCAAAGAAGAAAGGTAATGTGACGTCATAGTTCACAGATACCATCACGATGGCCCATAAAGCCCACCATAGTATTCAAATGTTCGAAAGCCTTTCAACACTTTAAAAAAATATCTTTTGCACGCAGTTTTCAGTTGTCCCTTACTTTACATTTTAGATTTCCTTTAGTTTAAATAGTTACAATTTATTGCCCAAGGCCCTACAAAACCGAGCACGGTAAATCCGGCCTACATCTCCTATCTGGTGAGGAGATTTTATTACTCCAAGGAGCGGCTTGCTGATCTAGACGAGGAACTGAGGAATCTTCACGACATCAAGCTTGACCTCTACGTTAGGGTAAGGGCATTTGTGATGCATTAATTCATTCTTGACTTTGCATGGCTGGCAATTTTTTCGTTCCTTCCCATCTTTCTTTCACTTTCGCATGCTGGTCATATTTTCTCTCCTCAATGCCGCTGTAACCAGCCGAACTTTTGCATTCGCCACAACACAGCGATATTTGTATAGCGTAAAGTTTATTGTATAACTGTCGGCTTCAATCAAATACATCTAGGTATTATTTTATACCAAGGCAAAGCATGTCTGTGAGTGTCTAGTTTCCTTCCATCATAACGCTGGCTGCCACCTTGTAAGTGAAATATTCTTGAGTATGATGTAAAACTCCAATCTATCAAATAAACAGATAAAATATATGTGCGCCTGAATGGGCAGGGTGCCAGTTACATGTACCGTAACTTCTCAATAATCACAGACACTCGGTAATTGAGACCCATTGAAAGTAAGCCTGGAGACTAGACAGGTCTCCCGCAAAGCGCTCATAGCAAGGATGACATCGGCGTGTCCGCTAACTCAGCTGGAATAAAGGCCTATAAAGCCAGCCTTTCCTGGCAACTTATACAAGGAAACTCATGGCGTCATTTTTCATTGTATGCGATTGTTTAAAAAAAAATGAAACAGGGACCAGTGTAGGTGACAGCTTAACGCCAATTCGTTTTTCCAAGAATATCACCGATTTTAATGAACAAGCTTGAACCGTGGTATAGCAGTTGAACAAGACTTGAACCCGCATATTGTGATCACAAATAGCTCGAAAACATGATTGCTTGCAAACAAACCAATCAAAAATCTGCATAAGAGGCCTTCACTCAGTACTTGCTTTTGATATATACCATAGAATGTAGGCGTCAGGTTCCCGTTACTGGTAACTGTACTTACTGTATAAAACTTATTACATTTACGATATGTTGTAGTTGCAGTGCGCTCTTTGGCGGAAAATGAAACAATTATTTTCAATGAGCATAGTTGTCTGTCGCGTATAAATATCACAGGCGAGGAGAGAACATATCTTTACGAAACGTAAAGAATGTCAGTGCAATTGAAATACCGTTGTGTAGGCCATTACACCGCTTTCATAATGTCAACAAGTCGACCACGTGTTGCCTGTCAGTGTCAAAGTTCACATCGCGCCGCAACACAAAAGCGAAACAACGGACTTTCATTGCACGCTAAAATACATAAACACATTAACATATAATTCAGAGCCAACAAATGATCTTTAGCCTTTACAATATGTGCTCAGCGCAGCCTTTACTCTACTTTCGGTTTCACTTAAAAACAATTATATATCATCAGTGCAGCTTTCACTGAACAACTGTTGGCTTAGCGTGCTAGTACAGCACAATGACCCAAAAGCCGTTTACTAATCGCTGTGAGTTCAAGTCCTGCCCATACTGCCTTTCTCTCCAGTCGGGCATGGGGAGGTCTGTCAGCTATCTGCAAGTGGTCGTGGGTTTTGCCCAGGATCTGCCCTGTAGACTCCCACCATAATGCTGGGCACCTTCATATAAATCAAATATTATTCGCTTAAAACGCAAATCAAATAAAAGAAGAAATAAATAGAACTATATACAAGTATATATGTAGCTGAACGCTACTGCAGTTTCAGCCTGGTTATATCGTAAAAACAGCGAATAGGACTTGGCCCACAGGTCAAACGCCGCTTTAGACTTCAATTTTGCTACAGACTCTTACAGGTTTTAAGAATATCCTTTAATTTCAAGGCCTGCCAGCATATAGTCTGCCAGCATATAGTCCTGGATTTCCCCCGAGCTGCCCGGCGTCAGTCAAGTGAAATATTCTTGAATAAGGCATAAAACTCCAATGAAATCTATTAAAAACAAGCTATAAGATACCTGTCGTCTACATGTGCTCGTCGGTCGCACGAGGTGCAATCATACGTTCGTGGAAAGAATTCTCGAAAGTGTTTTTTTTTTTTGGCCTTTGACTGTTACCGGGGATATGAGGGGAAATGAGCAATGAATGGCTCTGATGAGGCCATTTGGGTAGTCTTAGGTGACATTTTCTCCAGATCACTGCAGCCTCTCTACAATATGATAACCACTTTTACCGCGCTCTCCTTGTGGAACTGCAGCACGTAGGAAAGTTCAACCAGTGATCTGCTTCGGCTATTTCGGTTTCCTCCGGCTATGCAAATAACAGCCCCGGTATGTGCAAGTAAAATATTCCTGAGTGCAGCGCACAAACAACCAATCAAACGCGCAAACTTAAGTTGTCAAGGGCTAAGTGGTAAGACTGATTGCCCTGCTACATGTAGGCCCTAACGTTAATTTTTCGGTCTGTTTACTTGTTCTCCGCCTCGACATACCAACCGTGTTCACTTGTAGGCCCTGGAAAGCTTTTAATCGCCATGTCCAGTATAGCGGTACTAATCATGAAAGAAAACAAACAGATACATAAAGATAAGGACACAGGGTGCTAAACTGGAACAAGAGATTAGACTTTTACATGTAACACATGCATTGTCTTATCAGTTTACATTTCAGACTGAGGGCACTATACAACCGGCTGATGAAGAGCTGGAAACGTGGAACGTCACAAATGGGCCGTTACTTGATGACAAACTGATTATAATCTCTCAGAAAACGATTAATAAGTAGAAAAATAGGTATCGTTATTTTTGTCACGTGAGTATGTAGACGGAATAGAAAGGATACACTGTAGCCTTGTAGAACATGGTTTGAGCGTGTTACCACCATGGCGTGCTGTGGACACACTGGTAGCAGAAACGTTAAAAACTTCCGAATAACAACAACGTAATAAAAACGTCCGGTAAATACTCTTGTACTCTTGAATACTCTCAGTACAACTATTTAAACAGGTCTGTGGTAGAAAGAAAAAGCTAGCATATGCCAAATGCCCTAGAGATTAGGATTTCCATATGGAACTGTTTCCTAACAACAACGCAATGGTGACGAATGTGTTGGCGTTTTTTCGTTTGTATTTAATACAATCTACTATACCGAAAAGTCTTTTACTGACTTGATCGTGGCTAGTATACTATTTTTGCAGGAAACCGGAGTGAACCACCGAATTTTAGCAAGCTACACTGGTGAACTTCGTCCCATTGGTGCAAGGTATTTGTCCCCAGTGAACACCATGTAAGATATCGCCTATTCCCACCAAAATATTGGGAACAAATGAAATAGTGGAAAGTTGAAAATTTGCCGTACAAGATAGTGCTCAACCCAAGTTTTATGTGACCTAGAGATAAAAAACACCTTAACCAATCGACCACGACCCGTTCCCCCAAACACCATTTAAACCGTACGAAATTACCCTCATAGAGAGTGAAAACGTTAAAATAAGATATCACAAATTTACATTTATTCATGCAGGGTATATTCCGATCATGTATGAACCAATTAAGGGGCCTCCATGATCTGGTGGTTAACCTGCAAGCGGAGCGTCGTACCAATGACCGCCGTGAATTAGCCCAGTTCATGCTGGCTTCCTCTCTGGTCAGTCCGCAACCTGCGGATGGTCCGGGTATTCACCGGACTGGGCGAGATTTTCTTTAACCAAAATATTTGGCTCCGGCGTAGAGGTGGCATTTTGTGAGCACGGCTTGAAGCACCAATCAAAGTTAAAACAACAATCGGTGAATCAAGATACATGTACACTGTAGTGTTCCAATATTAACTCATAGCACTGTGAAAGCTGAACTGTTACATGTAACAGGAACTATTCATTACCACTAGGAAAACATTTATCTTGTATTATCAAGTTAATTGACTACACAGAAGAATTCATTGCCACGTCCTTCTTTGTCATCGGGGAACTGTTGAAAAGAAAAAACAAAATCATTGACTGTCAACAGGGTATTGTTCATAATCAAATGTTGCCTCAACAAAGTTTTTACTTTCATCATCAACGAACCGTTCATGGACAATAGAGAAACGTTCGTAGTCAACACAGTACTGCATGATCAAAAATCTTCTGTCCCGAGTTAAAAATGGTCTAAAGATACACTCCTGTTCCGGACTCCGGAACAAGAATGTCTTGCAGGAGATTATTTCAAAAATATTTCACTTGTGACCACAACTTTTCATCCAAAGCCCATGTTTGGGAAAAGAAAACAAGACACGCATTCCAGCCTGTAGTTATGCATTACAGCCAAAACGATGACTTGGTGTCATAATTACATGAATCTGCTTACACATGCACACTCAATGTTATACATCAAATGGCTCTTTTTCTGGTCAGGAAAACTCCAAGACGCTTTCTTCATTTTATTCCCATCGTTTGAACACTCGTAGGTTTTGTACTAATCTATGCGTCGAAACAGACACCAGCCACAAAGAACGCACCAGGTCAATAATCGCATGGCCAATTCCCCAAAACGACGTATAACACACACCACCAAAGTAAAGAACGAAATCAGGACGGAGTGGGATGTTTCAATGTTCAGTGAGTTGCTTGAACTTCTCATTATTAACATCTATGTGAAATTCTGGGAAGCCATATCTAAACAGTGTAGAGATATTCCACCTATGACAGGTCTAGGCCTGTTGTCATATGAATACTATTAAGCTGCCGTCCTCACCAGGTCGGAACTTTCTCATTCACTAAACGGTGTATCGATGATCTGCTGGTTTTAAACAATCCATATATAGCAAAGGTTATGGAAGATATTTATCAACCTTCGCTAGATTAAAGAGAAACCACAGACTCTCCAAATGCTACATCTTATCTGAAGCTATATTTGTACAAAGACCAAAACGGTTTCCTCTCTCGCAGACTTTAGCACAAGAGGGATAGTTTCAATTTTGACATTGTAAATTATCATTACTTGGACAGCAATGTACCGAAGGGTCCTGCACATGGCGTGTACATATCTCACTTTCTTAGATCATGCGTGGTGTGTGGCAATCTCAATGAACGTCACTGCATAATTACTAGTGTCGAAGTTATCCCATCATACACCAAGTTTTATGTTCTACAATGAGTACAATTCTCTGGTAAAGTAAATATGGATAGAGCGTCCAGAATCTTTGGCCCTCTACTTCATGATTGTGTCTACTTCCGCTTAATCCGAGACTAGGAACTGCATATTTTATCGGGTTGAATAGGACCACCACTTTTGGATATATAAATATTTGCAGTCAAAGTCTTGAAACTAGTAACTATACAAATAAAACCATTGCCAGACTGACTCTAAGTGATATTTCAGTAATACCATGTCAGTCTGATATCATGACAGAAACCAGAAATTTTTATTATGACCTTTATGACCTTTAAGTAGAAACGATGAATTCTTGAATGTGGACCGCCATGATGTACTTGACAGTTGCGACACGTCTGTTCTTAAGCTGAGGCTGTTATGTCAGCATTACTTGAAGGGGAGACAACTCACGCACAGGGATTGGAAAACTGAAAAAAGGTAAAGGCCAGGGTGTTTCTGCCTTTGCAACTGATTTCTTTAATTCTTCTGAGTAGATATGGGTGTATTATTTATTTGAACTATAAATACATGTTTTAGGAAGGGAGAACTTTCCAGTTCTATGAAAGATGGCTTTATTTCTTTATTTTAAAGGGAGATAAACAGTGTGAATTCTTTAAAAAGGCGATGAAATACACTGTTGAAGAGTGTGTATAAGGTCGCTTTATTGAGGAATTTCTGGCAACAATAACCAAATGCCCCCCTTGTATACATGAAAGACGTTTGTGATGTGGAAGAAAAATTATACGTTTGTCAAACTTTGAGCACAGCCTATAATTGTTTCAATACAATATACTCATTGACTTTGTTCTATGGAACGTCTTCTGTTTTACACTCCAAGAGACGAGAATCTTTTCTTCCAATTCATACCTGTATATTTCTGAACATTCTACAGATTGTCTGCTAAGAGAAAGAATGCGGGAAGTATAATTCCATTTTTGAGAAAATCATGCCTTCCACTGTCATATTGTGATAGATCAGTAATGACATCACATTCTGACATGATTTGAGAAACTAGACACCAAGTAGAGATGATAAATTATTGAATGTTGACCTCCAGAATTGACAGTTTCTGTCCCTAAGTTAAAGACTGACATGTGGGCATCATTTGAAGAGGTGATACCAAGTGAGGTGTCGAGGTGTTGAATGCCCCTGAGAAAATGAAAAATAAATAAATGTTACAACTTCAAAATCGATAATAATATCGGGTGTTTCTGTTATCATAGCAGATCTGTTACAGTAAATAATTTTGGCAGTACCTCAGGGAAAGTCGCAATGTCTTGTCACCGAAGAATTTAGCAATTTTAGGAAGATACTAGCTTTCTTAGAGGGAGGCATTTCACAACTAACACATTTCCAGTCTGTTTTACCAGTACCAAATCTGCACGTACATCCTGAAAGCCTGAAAGTTCAGTGCTAACTAACTTAAATTTTTGATCGGTTTGGGGATTAATCTTTCCACAGAGCTGTAGTTGTGACAGTTCCAGATGGATCAGTAATAACATCACAGTCTGATGTATTCAAGATAATACCTGAAAAAGGTATTCATTTTATTTATTTGATTGATGTTTTACGCCGTACTCCAGAATCCTTCACTTATAGAGCGACAGCCAGCAGTATGGTGGGAAGAAACCCAGAGCACATCAAAAATCCTTGAAATTATCTTGAGGCTGAGGCGTTTATTTGCCAGTAGTTCCATGACGTCTTCCCACAACACTGTGAATATGAGTCTATGTCTTGGAGATCGTTTTATGGGCAAAAATATTAGAACCCTCTGTCATATCATTGATTATTCAGATTAAAATTATATAGACGGCCATCTGTATGATAAAATTCGAAAAGGCTTTTCACTATGTTTCATGGTGTTTTATATTTATTTTTTTTTTTTTGTGTTTTACGTCGTATACTCAAGAATATTTCACTTATACGACGGCGGCCAGCATTATGGAGGAAGGAAACCGGGCATTGCCCGGGGAAAACTCACGACCATCCGAAGGTTGTTGACAAACCTTCCCACTGGTGCTTTATAGATTTAGTGGTTACATATTTTTAGTTTTCAATTTTTCTTGTATTTTCAAAACTAAATTATTAAATTAATAGTGTAGTTCTGAATAAAAAACTGCTTGTGAATAGTAAAGCTATTTTTGCGAGAAACTCTCTAGTGTGAATGTCCTATTGGTAGCTTTTCAGTGTTGCCTATAATTGTAAATTACCTTCTACTTTGTTTTGGGAATATTGTATTCTATTCAAGGCTATTTGAGACGAAAGGCTTGTCTTCCAACTGATACCCGATGTCAATTATGGAGCCCTCCTTGTTGTGTATTTCAGAATGATCTGTACATTGTCTGCTGAAAGAATTATGCGCAAAGTACAATGGTTTTTTTTTTAAGAAAAATATGCCTTACATAGTCAACCCTGAGAAACGATGGGAACAGGATTTGAAAAGAAATTTCAAAAGTGGCAATTCAGTTCAACACGATGCCGCTCATAGCAGTGGGTTAAGCAAAATTAGACACAATCACGAAGCACATCGCCAGAGATTCTGGAGTTTACCAGAGATTCTGGACGCTCTGTCCATATTTACTTTCAAGAGAATTATACTCATTGTAAAACTTAAGAAGCTTGGAGGGAAGGCGTTTGATAGAAAAACCTTGACACATTAGTTTTTGCAGTAATGTCTTGATTGGAATCGCCACACAAAAGGTAAGAGATGTACACGGCATACGCAGGACCCTTCAGTATAATGCTGTTCAAGTAATGATAATTTACGGTGTCAAACTTGAAACTATCCCTCTTGTCGTAAAGTATATGAGACAGGAAACCGTTCTGGTCTTTGTACAGTTATAGGTCCGGATAAGACGTACCATCTGGAGTGTCTGTGGTTTCTTTTAAATCCAGTGAGGGTGGGTAATATCTTTCACAGCCTTTTCAATATATGGACGGATTAAAGCCAGCAGGTCATCGTTGTACGGTTTGGTGAATGAGAAAGATCGGGCCTGGTGAAGATTAGTGCTTAATAGAGTTTCTGCATAATTATAGTCTTCATAAGAGAACAGCTATAGGTCAGCCAAAAGTCGGGCACAATTTCTACCGATTGGAATATATATACACTGTTGATATATGGTTTCCCCGAAATGCTAACTGATCATTTGAATAAAGCAGAAATAAGGCGAGAATGGGACAACGATGCCTGGATAAGCTTCCTAACATCTAATGCGAAAGGTGTAATAATTCTTTTGAGTTCAAGTTTTAGACGTACTAATACATGACGTACATGTACCAGTAACACTATTCAGCCTTTATGGCTCAAATGGAGATAGACCTAGTTTAAATAAAGCAACACCTAGTTTAAATGAAGATAGACCTAGTTTTTATAATGGAATCGTGGAAAAAATTAATCAAATAGCAAACTCTTTTGTTATTATATGTGGAGGATGGAACTTTTAATGGATTCAAATAAATATACCAAAAAATTACATAAATACCAACAACCCTAGAGCCCGAAAAAGAGTAATGAATATTATCAAGGAACAAAAATATGTGAATGTCTGCCGTGCATCATATCAACTAGAGAGAAAATATGCCTGGCGACGTAAAAATCATAAAAAAATAGGCCAGGTTATATTTTGTCCTGATATTTTTAATATATCCACAAAAGCCGAGATTATCCCAGGCTATCGTGGCAACCACTGGGCTGTTAGATTAAGATGTAAATTTGTTAACTGAGACAGAGGAAAGGGTTACTGGAAACTAACAGGGTCCTGGTCTGAAAGATCCTTAATACATTAACCCAGTAAAATGTTGTATAAAGCAAACTATCGACGAAAACATACCTCTGCCATATTGTAGAAAAAAATCTCCTAAATATCCATAGATCCTCAGTGATCAGCTTTTTTGGAAGTTTTACTCGTGAAAATAAGAGGAGAAACTATTAATTACTCATCACTGAAGAAAAGAAAAGAAACGCTACGAGAAAAACAAATTGAACAAGAAATAAAAAAAATTGAAAACGAGATACAGACGTACTTTTTACAAGTACACGATACACTAATCGAACAGCTTTAAAATCAAAGTTTGAGGAAATAAGACACAGAGAATTAGAAGGCATTTGGACTAGAATGAAATTAAAATTGTAAGTGGTGAAAGACCAGTAATTATTGTCGTTAGAGAAGAGAAATTATACTAATAGACTTATCTAAACTTATCAAAATTGACCCTAGACAACGGAGGTGACTGAACAAAAACAAGAGCACCTACAGGGCCTCAACAAATAACAACTCAGAAGACTGACAGATATCATGGCGCAAACACAAGGATTTATAACTATGGAAGAAATGACTAACTGTTTGAAGAGTATGAAAAACGACAAAAGTCCTGGAAATGATGGATTTTCTGTAAAATTTTATAAAATGTTTTGGAAAGAGATAGGATACGTTGCTCTCCGATTGGCCAATGCTTTTACTAAAGATGATAAGTCAGTCTCTCAAAAACAAGGCCTAGTAAGACGTATCCCGAAACCTAACAATCCCAGACATAAGGTGAACAACTGAAGACCTATTACTTCAAATTCATTTATAAATTAATGAGTGCCTGCACAGCAAATAGACTTAAAAAGGTCTTAACGTCTTAATGTATGAAGACCAAAGATCTTTCATACCTTGTCGATACATTTAAGAAAATGTACGTCTGATTTATGATATTAGGTTTGAAACAAAGGACAAAGATATTCCGAGGTTAATCTTATCATTTTTTTTTCAAAAAGCATTTGATTCCATTTCTTGAAATTTTATTGATGAGGTTTTATAAACAATGCATTTTGTACAAGATATAACAAAATGGATACTTCTCTTTCAAGATAACATATCCACGGAAATTCTTCAAGATGGCAGCATCTCCTCATGCTTTCATATTTGCAGAGGCTGCAGACAATGGGGCCCTATCTCTCCATATATATCTTTACTATAGGCCGAAATACTTGGTTGTATGATCAGAGATAATAGCAATATTAAAGGTATATCAATTAACAGCACTGACCAGAGGCTAGATCAATATGCCGACGGCACCCAAGTAATCTTTGGCGAATCAGAAGTCTTTCATAGAAACGTTGGCAAGTTTGAATCTTTTTAACATTTACTCGGGTTTAAAAGAAAACATTGAGAAAATCAAAGCTGTTTTAATTGGTTGCCATTCTGCTTTACAAATGAAGCACTGTCAAAATATAAAAATAGACTGGGCAACAGATTTCAACAAGTTTAAAATAAATTTTTCAAATACAGATTTTAATAATATGTGGAAAATAAACTACCGGTGCTCTACCGGAAGTCTCTACCGGAAATGAAGACTGCAGACTGCACTATACGGTCACGTGCTCTACCGGAAGTCTCTACTGGAAATAGAAACCACGCCATCCTCGTCATATATTTTCTAAAGGAAGGAGTTCAACTAAGTACTGTAAGTTGCTAACAGAATATAAGCGAAATATCATAGAAACAGTAGGATATATACGATGTTGTAAAGCCCACTGCTTAAATCCGACATTTCACCGGAAAATGTGCAAGTCTACACTTGATTCTACCTTTGTCCTCATTTTTTACAGAACGATAGCCAGCTCATCAAGATAATCCTCAAAACACACGGAATGTGCAGAGTTTTTCAAAATTATTTAGGCTATTTCTGCAATATTTTACTTTCAGAATTTTCCTTGTTACTTTCTGTTCTACATCGTTCTTAGATAAACAATACTCGTTATGATGTCTATGTGTGGGAGAGAAACCACTGGAGAGTTAAAATTAACCACTTTGCCAATGTGTTCAGTTACTATTCTGTCACGTGAAATATCTTGGTGCATGCAACTGATAGATGTGGCGTCTCCCTCACAACCTATAGTCTTTCGCTTGCGCTGTCTCTCAAAGTCCATATACATGTAACATCCATCTAAGACATACGAAACTGAGGACCCTGAAAACAAAAAAAATACCTGACAGATTTTAATTCTTGCAGTTGCAGAGATATAGCAGTTGTGACAAGTTCATTTAACATAGTTGACCGTTTTTCTCACCTGAATCTGTATTACAAATATTTGCAACGTTATACCATTGTAAACGGATTCCAGGTCTGACATTTTGATTTTATGCACACATGTAGCACGGTGATATTTTATGTACATTCCTTGTATAATGAGGTTTATTTTGTTCAAAAATGATGGTTGTCTGGGAATCACATGTTAAGTGGTTACGCGAAAAACCTTCCTTGTAGCAAATGGTTTTTCTTCGTGAAATATGTTTATTCACGACGCATTTTTCAATGAGCGTTTTCCCGGTGCTACATGCACATCTATGCTTGGGGGACACAAAATACATTTTCTGTATTTGTGAACCTTGTCTATAATATATGCAATCGATGGTCACACAATTTCAAGAGGTTGTTTTAGATTTACTGTGTATTTGTAAAACAAAAGTTAAAATGTTAGTAATGGTATCTAGTAGTGTTTAAGTATACATGCAGGATCATGGGGCATTTACTACTGAATGACAAAAGGTCAATAAAATACCATGTAACAAGACAGAGGTTGCAACATTATCTTGCTTACCTGATTAATTCTTTTCTATCGAAACGGGTAAGCGTCTAGTGTAGAAAATATCTTGTGAATATCTGCATATTTCTGTGGATATCATAGAGGAAAACTTTGTTATTCATGATGTGTATGAACACTTGACACTTGTATATAACTCTTGTTCTGTATTGTTTGAGGTGCATTCGTCAACCATGCTGACTTATCTTCCTTGGAGTACCGTACTACTCTGAGATAAGATAGTCGCCAGATTAAGTCATTCAATCATTGTTCCTCTACTAAAAGACACTGGTGTTTAGTCAGAAAATAGTGCCATCCATCGATGCAAAGCTCCATGAGTATCAAGGAAAAGCACATCTTTACGCAAAAGCCGGGTCACTTAACATTAATCACTGCGGATGAATAACCAAATATCACAATATATGCTGTCTAAACAGGCGTTCGTATATCAACCGTCAACTCATAAGGACGTTCCAGGTCCATAATCGCCAGATATGCCAACGTAGTGTAACTGCGTCTACTATCTAAGCATTTACGTTAACAGCCAGATTAATAACCTAATTGGGGTAAATTGACAAGAGGTCCGATTTTCGGCTTCTTTCGTGTGACCACTTACCAACTAACCCTATCACGTCCGCACTGAATTACCTCCCTTGCATCACTAAAGCACATATCATGTAAAGTGGGATCGGTGTAAGCCTACACACACATGTACTTCTTGAAGAGATATTTAGATTTCCTCAGAGTGGCTGAAAAATTATACCAGCGGCTGTTTAGATTACTTCACAAAATTGAAGTTTGCTTTGAAGGTGGATCTTCAACTAGCATACCCCGCTTCAACTTCAAGATTTGACTTTAGCCATATTCACACGCCCCACCTAACCACATTTTACTCCTCAAGCAGTTGAAGAGTGCATTTAAGGGAGGTTGTTCGCTAGAGCCTTAATATAATCACAACAAAACACCTTTGCCGTGGTAGTGAATAAGTATTCAAATCAAACCAACAGCATCTTCCTGAGAGTGAAAAGTGGACAAGGGATATGTGCAACAATTCTAAAGCAGCAAGAAACTATTTAAACAACGTTTAAATGCATGGAAATGTGTCATGTATTTAAGCACCAGTAGGTTTGTTGTCAAAAGCATATATATTATAAGAATCAAATGATGATTTGGCATTCCCATGGTGTGCTAATCCATAAGTATTCAAAACACCAAGAGCACCTTTTAGAAAGTGAAAAGTTGAAAAAATGAGGGAACATGTATTGCAATTAAAAATAGCAAGAAACTTCTTGGAACTAGACTGCTTTGATTCAATACAAACAACATTTTCCTGAATTTGTGAGAAAATAGGCTTTGGTTAAACATTTCAAAATATTAATACACTAGTGCATTAGTGAGTATTAAAAACACACCAACAGCATCTTCCTGAGAGTGACAGATGATTGCACTACTGACATTCTCTGTAAGGATTACAGTGCTATTTCATAAAAATATAATGTACCCAGCATACGAGAATTCCACAGCAATTTCCATATTTGTACTTTAACGATCAAAAAATAACCCTGTATTTACTGGCTCCAAAGCACATTTTACCTTTAAACCTCTAAAAGACATCCTGTGGCACAAAATAAAGCCTTCTCAAGTCAATACAGATTTTTCTTGAGATTTTTGGTAAGGCTGTGCTCGTTTACAATTACATGATAACACTTTTTTGAGAATCAAATCTACTGATTTACGCAATGTCATCTGATAAGACAAAGTTCTATCAAGAGCCCACTAAAAACTGCATTTTCCTTACAACAATTATGCATTCCTAATTACATGGTAGAAGACGAGAATTACTAACCATGATCTGTCTGATCGTCTGCGACTGTAGCGGTCGTAGGTAATTAGCAATGCTGTTCTAAGGAACATAACTCTTAGGTGTTAAACAGTAGGAGAATCCCGCAACATGTGCATTGCCACTGAGTAAAACGATCGTTGAGACTGGATGTACGCCAGATTGGTCGTCTCGTCTGTGTTACAGGTAAGATTCAGAGGTCATCTGCCCCTCGGTAACACACCGTTTAGTTCTTGTTGGTTTGTAGTTCCTAGCTGATCTATAAAAACTGATATAATGCGGTTAACTTTGAAGATATTTTTGGAAGAATAGTTGATAAATCTAAATAATTTGTCTCGTTTCGTCTTTGTTAGACCATAGGAAGGGCAACACGACCAGGAAGATGGCGTAATCTGCGTCTTAATTACGTATACAAAAGCAATCATTCAATATATTTTGACTACAGACAATGAATGAGGATTATGCAAAATAGCGGTTACAAAAAAAAACATTGATAGCTAATAAACTTGAGCTAATCAGCCCAGAAATGTCACGGAGATCTCCGAAGACCCCAGTCATCGACAATGACGTCAATGATGCGGTCAGTATAACCGGCATTTTGACATGCACTTGAGTGAGTGCGTGCTTGAAGGGAGAACTTCTGGGTTACGCGTTCTGTGACGTGTTCTGTCTCGCTTAGAAAGACTGGAAGACTGCATGGACGATTGCTGGTCGGGTTGGTCGGCATTTTTTTTTATATTATATTTTGAAAGTAAATTAAAAGTAATTTCAGGCCCGCATAATCTGAATGCTAATTTTTATATCGCGGGTCCAATTTTCGTCACCTGCTTCAAGGCATACATATCCGATTTTAAATGCTCTTTATAAACTTTGTTGTTTTCATAACCAAGTTCTTTTACACTGAAGTCAAATATTCCTTCTTGATTCTGGATCCAACGTTAAATTTGAGTAAATTTACGAAATTTAAACCTATACAACTGAAGTTAAAAGGCATTCATTTTCTTTCGCTACTGTGGCGAAGAGACGCCAATTTTGCTTTCGCCACACAGAAACTATATTAGCCAAAACTAATGTGGCGAATGGCTAGCCCAAGCCTAGCGACTAAGTAGATAGTCCTAGTCTTATGATGAACGTTTTTCTCAGCCAAATCTGTATCACAAATGTTTGCAACGTTATGCCATTGTACACGGATTTCAGGTCTGGCATTTTGATTTTATGCACACATGTAGCACGGTGATATTTTATGTACATTCCTTGTATAATGAGGTTTGTTTTGTTTGTTCAAATATGATGGTTGTCATTTACTTTTTCTGTATATGTGAACCTTGTCTATAATATATACAACCGTTGGTCACACACATTCAAGTTGTTGATGTAGATTTACTGTGTATTTGTAAAACAAAAGTTAAATTGTTAGTAATGGTATCTAGTAGTGTTTAAGTACATATACAGGATCATGGGGCATTTAGTACTGAATGACAAAAGGTCAATAAAATACTATGTAACAAGTCAGAGGTTGCAACATTATCTTGCTTACCTGATTAATTCTTTTGTATAGAAACGGGTAAGCGTCTAGTGTAGAAAATATCTTGTGAATATTTGCCTATTTCTCTGGATATCATAGAGGAAAACTTTGTTATTGATGATGTGTATGAACACTTGACACCATATGCTTGTTCTGTATTGTTTGAGGTGCATTCGTCAACCATGCTGACTTATCTTCCTTGGAGTACTACTCTGAGATTAGATAGTCGCCGGATTAAGTCAGTCAATCATTGTTCCTCTACTAAAAGACACTGGTGTTCAATCAGAAAATAGTTCCATCCATCGATGCAAAGCTACATTTGTATCAAGGAAAAGCACATCTTTACGCAAAAGCCGGGTCACTTAACATTAATCACTGCGGATGAATAACCAAATATCACAATATAAGCTGTCTAAACAGGCGTTCGTATATCAACTGTCAGCTCATAAGGACGTTCCAGGTCCATAATCGCCAGATATGCCAACGTAGTGTAACTGCGTCTACTATCTAAGCATTTACTGTAACAGCCAGAATAATAACCTAATTGGGGTAAATTGACAAGAAGTCCGATTTTCGGCTTCTTTCGTGTGACCATTTACCAACTAGCCCTCTCTCGTTGGCGATCTGATTTTACCCTGATGCTGCAGTCTTTTCATGTGTAAGACAAGATAGCAGCCTAATACACGACTGGCGAAATTTTCAGCATCTTTATAAAAGATATGCACACACCACTTGTCTAACATTAACACCCCAATAGTGTTGGGTGCCTTGACTCTGTCATTCAGTTTCAGAATACATACAATATACATGTATGAACACGGGAGTTACTAGACTCCTCTTCGCGAATGTTCTATCATGGTGACACACCATTTCAGTTAACTTTTTACGTGTTTCCTCATATGGATTACACCGAAGCAGATTATATGATTTTATGAGTGGCTGGCTGAAGATACAGTGAACACCTTACTTGTATGTTGCTCGGGTATCAGACTTTGTTGTGGTGGGAAAAAACACATCCATGCATTTTAACAACGATTTGTAAAGAGTGAATGTTTGTGAGAAATGAAAATTAATATTTGACATCAAAAAAAAGCTACAAGCAATTTAACCTTTCTCATTTTAAGGACGATTTTTTTGCCTGAAATGTAAGGAATAGAGGTGAGAATATAAACTGTAAAAACTTTCTTGTCATTAGAAACCCCAAGGAACACGTAGGCACTGAATTACCTCCCTTGCATCACTACAGCACATATCATGTAAAGTGAGATCGGTGTAAGCCTACACACACATGTACTTCTTTAAGAGATATTTAGATTTCCTCAGAGTGGCTGAAAAATTATACCAGCGGCTGTTTAGATTACTTCACAAAATTGAAGTTTGCTCTGAAGGTGGATCTTCAACTAGCATGCCCCGCTTTAATTTCAAAATTTGACTTTAGCCAATTTCAGACGTCCCACCTAACCACATTTTATTCCTCAAACAGCTGGAGAGTGCATTTAAGGGAGGTTATTCGCTAGAGCCTTAATATAATCATAACAAAACACCTTTCCGGTGGTGGTGCATAAGTATTCAAATTAAACGAACAGCATCTTCCTGAGAGTGAAAAGTGGACAAGGGATATGTGCAACAATTCTAAAGCAGCAAGAAACTATTTAAACAACGTTTAAATGCATGGAAATGTGTCATGTATTTAAGCACCAGTAGGTTTGTTGTCAAAAGCATATATGTTATAAGAATCAAATGATGATTTGGCATTCCCATGGTGTGCTAATCCATAAGTATTCAAAACACCAAGAGCACTTTCCACAAGGTGAAAAGTTGAAAAAGTGAGGAAACATATATTGCAATTGAAATAGCAAGAAATTATTTCAGAACTAGACTGCTTTGATTCAATACCAACAACATGTTCGTCAATTTGATGGAAATTAGGCTTTGGTTAAGCATTTTAAAATATTAATACACTAGTTCATCAATGAGTATTAAAAACACACCAGCAGCATCTTCTTGAGAGTGACAGATGAACCAAGAATATATAAAGCACTTTTAGAAAGCAAGAAACTATTTAAGCCATGTTTATATGCATGAAAATGCTACATATATTTAGGCACCAGTAAGTAATGTGTAGTAAAATGCACATATTTCATACGAATCAAATGTTGATTTAGCATTAGCATAATAACCAGCAAGCATTCAAAATACCGAGATCACCTTCCTGAAAATGAAAAGTGAAAAAAGTGGTGGAATATGTAGAGAGATTCAAAAATAGCAAGAAACTACTCTGTCGCTAGACCGCCTTATTTCCATGCCAACAACATGGTTCTTGATTAGAGAGAAAAATAGCCTTAAGTAAAACATTTCACAAGAGTGATACACTCGTGTGTGTTAGTCCATTACAATCATCACTGATCATCCAATTAGTGAAATCACATTGCAAACTCAGTGACAGTAGAATGAGGGTATATTCCAAAAACAGCATCAGTTGAAATCGGAAAAAAACACGCACAGCACATCCCCGAAAATTGATGGTAGGTAAATGGCTCGTGATAATATATTCCAAACCAGTGACACAGTTAAACAACTCACACCTTTCTTAATCATCGCCGTTATGGAAGTGTGTCTGAATGAAAGGGCACTCTTTAGATAATCACAAATGGAGAACGGATGCAAGCAGAACATTGCAGAAAGACACAGAAGAGATTTTGCATAGAAGCAACACATTCGTAGACACTTTTCAACACAAACTCATTATGTCACGGCAAATGAGAAGAATGTCATTGGAGATTTGTTGTCACCACATGAACCAATGATGACACCGGTGAAATACAGCGTAGTCTCTATTACATTTAAGAAGAGTCTCACGGGAGATTTGTCCTTGTCATGAACGTCGCTTGGCGCGTCAGCCGTGCGATTCTTGACCTGGAACGTCCATCTTGGCTGACGGCTGGTTTACGCATATCTGTTCTGACGCTCATATTCGCAAGTAACAGATTAATCACACTGAGTACGAAATGCAGAGTACATGTAGTCAAGTCACAATCGAGAACTGTTTCATTGGAGATTTATCCTTGTCATGACAATTGCCAGGGCCATCAGAGTGCAAATGTACCGTAGTCACAGCACATTCAAGAAATGTTCCATTTAAGAACAGTCAGCGTTGTCACACTACCAGAGGCGCGCAAATTAAGCGTACGACCGCTGTGTAGCCATGGTATACGCGAGAGCAGAAATGGCGAAGACACGCTAGGGACATGACACACCCTGAAACAGCAAATGTTTGAAATTATTGCAGGCAAAAGAAATTTCAGACACTCACAAATGACACACACAAAATATAGAAGCTCTCGTAAAATTAATCAATCAATTAAACCACGCACTCTTGTCAATTTTCCTCAGCCATGCCTTAAGTCCAACTGTTCATGTAAATGCGTAAGTAGTAGCAATTCACACGCCCCTTGGCACGATGGCTTGAGTAGAAATAGGTAAGAAAATCAGTGATGTTAATTGCAACATAGCAGACGTCACTGGTCTAGAATTCCTCAAAATGCCGTGTTGTCATCACATTTAATATGTTACACACATCGTGACTGCAGGACTGCTTTTGCGCCAAGTTTTATACCATCAACTTTTGAAATGACAAAGTTATCTGGCAAACCTGTGATCAAAGATGCTCATTAAATTATGTAATAAAAACGCTTTGTTATGCACATGCTGGCTTCATGTAACCTGCAACATTTCATGTGTTGTAGCGCCAGCTTTCAGGTATAGGAAATTTGAAGCAGTTGTCACTTTGTAAGGTTAATAAATCACTATGGTGGCAAAGCTACCTATGAAACATTACAGTAGAAACATTAAGGCAGAGCATTGGTCAATATGGCTTTGTTTCTCAGCACATAATTTAACATCACTCGGAAAATCCCCAAATCTTTGAGTGTATAAATCAATTATCAGCGGCTTATGTTATAAAAGATGGCGAATTTTGACTACAATGTCAAAGCTTCCATGGTTAAGTACATAACGCACACTGTATTTTTGTTAGCTACAGTATTTTTTTAGTTTTTTCCACAGCATGAAAAATATCACTTGGAAGAGCCATACTCAATGTGACAAGCAAACCACTAAGTGTGTCTTTCACTCCTTCACCCTAATTTTCTTCAGATTTACAATGAGTATCATTCTCTTGTCAGTAAATATGGACAGAATGTCCAGAATCTCTGGCGCCCTGGTTCATGACTTTGTCTGTTCCCGCTTAACCAGCGTCTAGCGCCTTTATATTCATCGTTTTGAATTAGATCGCCACGTTGCATGTATAAACACATGTAAACATATTTTATTATCGACAACAATTTAAATAACAATTTCACTCATTCGCCTAGAACATACCTCGCGTCTTTCAAACACCATGGACAATTGTTTACCCCTTATCTATGCATCATCCCGTCGTAGTTTCTTACTTTGTACATTTTAATGCCTTTATGATTTGTGTTACAGGTCGTTGTGCAAGTTGGCCTTTGGGATCACTGACATGGAACGTCCTTACTGACAAGAGTTTTAACCCATAGATTATCTGAAGGTGAGAAGATTTCAGTTTGTGTTATCTCCCATTGTCTAACTCTCCTGTCAGAAGGTGCAAAAAGTCCCCTACATCCGGGCATTCAGAATTCGCGGTGCAGGTACGTTTCTTAGCTTATTATTTCATTGCCCATTCATTTATGATTTATGAACATTTGTATGATCCACTAGTCATATAATGGATTTGTGAGAGGTCGCCTAATGTCTTGTTGTGATGAGATCAGGATTATGAGCGATATTGCTGTGCCTGTTAATATTTTTACTTGTCATAATGTGTTTTCGTCAATGTGTTCCAAAATAAAGATGTCTCCACGTTCCAGCTGTCACCTACGCTTATAAGACTTGCTGTCCATTAAGATTAATATATGAAGAAACTTCAGCCAACTACCACCCTGTTGTAAGTGCTCTGTTTTTTCAGTCTGTATTGTATGTTTTTATTGCACATGTATGCAATCTTTCCATTGAAGTATTGTTTGAAGTACTTGTGTATTACAGATTGATTATATAGCCTAAGATTATAGCCCTGTTAGATTTTGTTTAACGAGATCTTAGTTTCATTGAAATAAATTATACACGAAGGTTCAGTTATAGGAACAGTTTATCTATTTTTTTCATTAGTGTTTTACGCCGTACTCAAGAATATTAGGTACGGCGGAGTATGACCGGGAGAAAACCAGGCCGAGTCCTTGGAAAACCCACGACCATCCACAGGTTGCTGTCAAAACCTGCCCACAAATTCAAGTGGTTATTTTAGATTTACTGTATATGGTAAAACAAAAGTTAAACTGTCAGTAATGGTATCCAGTTGTGTTTAAGAATACTTACAAGATTAAGGTAATACTGAATGACAAAGTCCATTGATATACAATGGATCAAGTCAGAGGTTGCCATATTATCTTGCTTAACTGGCAAATTCTTTGGTTCACGAATAACAAAATGTCACAAGACATTCCAAATGTAATATAGTTAAATATCATCAAGAGACCCAATCAGTTTCACTCTCTTGCCTGGGTAAACAGCTAAATTCATATGGTGCGCAAGGTTATAGTTTTTTATGTAACCACCATTAATCGAATTATTTGACAGTTTTAAATGTAGACATCTTTTAGCCTTGGCAGAAAAAGACTGTAATAAAACTGATAGAAATGGATTGGAAATCAGAGGGACAGGGTTATGAACTAGATTGCACGAGTCTCTGGCTTGTCGTCTTGGGATTGTTCTTTTTTAATGTGATGACAAAGAAGCCTTTTGAGCTATTTGAGAGCAATGATGCCTAATAAACTGCAATGAACAACACTGCTGTCATCACCTAATACAGTTTTAGCCATGATACTAGGGATAGTGTAAGTTTCTACTCTCTAACCACTTATAAGAACAAGTAGAAATAGTGTTGATGATCTGCCATTACTCACATGCTGTAGTTTTTATATGTACAAGACACATCCTAGCATCGTAATAAATGACTGGCCAAGATTTCAGAATTTTAGCAGATTCTGTCCACACAGCATTTATATTACATTTACATCCACACAGCACACTTTGTTGGGTTTTGTAACCTTGGCATTGAGTTTCAGGATCCATAAAGTGTATGACCTTGGAGGAAATCAAATTCTTTTTCCCAAATGTTCTTTCATGGTGTGACATCATTTCAGTTAACCTTTTTACGTGTCTTGGTATATGGACCACACTTAACCAGTGCATATCAATTTATAAGATTCAGAGTGGCTGACTGAAGATGTTGATCAACAAAGACACTGCACGTCGACCATAATAATTGTTTCCATTGGTGCAAAAAGCATATATTTGAACAACGATTTGTGAAGGATACACGAAAATTAACATTTCACATCAATGAATGCTTAAGCAACTTTAGCTCATTCATAAGTCTTCGGCTGAAATCTGGGTGAGAATGTTACCTCCAAAAGCTTTCTTTCTTTGTCAACAAAGTTTCATTGCAACACAGTTGTCATTCCAAGGAACAAGGCCGCTTTCCTGCCTTGTCACACTGCAACATGTACCCCGTACAGTGAAAATACTTTTGAGGGGTGAAACAAGTGGGATTTTACCTGTTGCAGGTAAAAAGATGCCATCAAACTATGAAAGTTGAAGCAATGTTCACACTCTTAAAGATGTCTTTTTCAGCTTACGAAAATGCCTGGTTGTACGCCTACAACCACATGTACTTCTTTAAGAGATATTTAGATTTCCTCAGAGTGGCTGAAAAATTATACCAGCGGCTGTTTAGATTACTTCACAAAATTGAAGTTTGCTTTGAAGGTGGATCTTCAACTAGCATACCCCGCTTAAATTTCAAGATTTGACTTTAGCCATATTCACACGTCCCACCTAACCACATTTTACTCCTCAAGCAGTTGAAGAGTGCATTTAAGGGAGGTTATTCGCTAGAGCCTTAATATAATCACAACAAAACACCTTTGCCGTGGTAGTGAATAAGTATTCAAATCAAACCAACAGCATCTTCCTGAGAGTGAAAAGTGGACAAGGGATATGTGCAACATTTCTAAAGCAGCAAGAAACTATTTAAACAACATTTAAATGCATGGAAATGTGTCATGTATTTAAGCACCAGTAGGTTTGTTGTCAAAAGCATATATATTATAAGAATCAAATGATGATTTGGCACACCCATGGTGTGCTAATCCATAAGTATTCAAAACACCCAGAGCACCTTTTAGAAAGTGAAAAGTTGAAAAAATGACGGGAACATGTATTGCAATTAAAAATAGCAAGAAACTTCTTGGAACTAGACTGCTTTGATTCAATACAAACAACATTTTCCTGAATTTGTGAGAAAATAGGCTTTGGTTAAACATTTCAAAATATTAATACACTAGTGCATTAGTGAGTATTAAAAACACACCAACAGCATCTTCCTGAGAGTGACAGATGATTGCACTACTGACATTCTCTATAAGGATTACAGTGCTATTTCATAAAAATATAATGTACCCAGCATACGAGAATTCCACAGCAATTTCCATATTTGTACTTTAACGATCAAAATATAACCCTGTATTTACTGGCTCCAAAGCACATTTTACCTTTAAACCTCTGAAAGACATCCTGTGGCACAAAATAAAGCCTTCTCAAGTCAATACAGATTTTTCTTGAGATTTTTGGTAAGGCTGTGCTCGTTTACAATTACATGATAACACTTTTTTTGAGAATCAAATCTACTGATTTACGCAATGTCATCTGATAAGACAAAGTTCTATCAAGAGCCCACTAAAAACTGCATTTTCCTTACAACAATTATGCATTCCTAATTACATGGTAGAAGACGAGAATTACTAACCATGATCTGTCTGATCGTCTGCGACTGTAGCGGTCGTAGGTAATTATCAATGTTGTTCTAAGGAACATAACTCTTAGGTGTATTACAGGAGGGGAATCCCCAACATGTGCATTGCCACTGAGTAAAACGATCGTTGAGACTGGATGTACGCCAGATTGGTCGTCTCGTCTGTGTTACAGGTAAGATTCAGAGGTCATCTGCCCCTCGGTAACACACAGTTTAGTTCTTGTTGGTTTGTAGTTCCTAGCTGATCTATAAAAACTGATATAATGCGGTTAACTTTGAAGATATTTGTGGAAGAATAGTTCATAAATCTAAATAATTTGTCTCGTTTCGTCTTTGTTAGACCATAGGAAGGGCAACACGACCAGGAAGATGGCGTAATCTGCGTCTTTATTACGTATACAAAAGCAATCATTCAATATATTTTGACTACAGACAATGAATGAGGATTGTGCAAAATAACGGTTACAAAAAAAACATTGATAGCTAATAAACTTGAGCTAATCAGCCCAGAAATGTCACGGAGATCTCCGAACAACCGCAGTCATCGACAATGACGTCAATGACGCGGTCAATATAACCGCCATTTTGACATACACGTGAGTGAGTGCGTCTGGGTTACGCGTTCTGTGACGTTTTCTGTCTCGCTTAGAAAGACTGGAAGACTGCATGGACGATGGCTGGTCGGGTTGGTCGGCATTTTTTTTTGTATTATATTTTGATTTTTTTTTTTTTTTTTTTTTTTGATTGGTGTTTTACGCCGTACTCAAGAATATTTCACTTATACGACGGCGGCCAGCATTATGGTGGGTGGAAACCGGGCAGAGCCCGGGGGAAACCCACGACCATCCGCAGGTTGCTGGCAGACCTTCTCACGTACGGCCGGAGAGGAAGCCAGCATGAGCTGGACTTGAACTCACAGCGACCGCATTGGTGAGAGACTCCTGGGTCATTACGCTGCGCTAGCGCTTTAACCGACTGAGCCACGGAGGCCCCGTATTATATTTTGAAAGTAAATTAAAAGTAATTTCAGACCCGCATAATCTGAATGCTAATTTAATTATCGCGGGTCCAATTTTCGTCACCTGCTTCAAGGCATACATATCCGATTTTAAATGCTCTTTATAAACTTTGTTGTTTTCATAACCAAGTTCTTTTACACTGAAGTCAAATATTCCTTCTTGATTCTGAATCCAATGTTAAATTTGAGTAAATTTACGAAATTTAAACCTAAACAACTGAAGTTGAAAGGCATTCATTTTCTTTCGTTACTGTGGCGAAGGGACGCCAATTTTGCTTTCGCCACACAGAAACTATATTAGCCAAAACTAATGTGGCGCATGGCTAGCCCAAGCCTAGCGACTAAGGAGATAGTCCTAGTCTTATGATGAACGTTTTTTCTCAGCCAAATCTGTATCACAAATGTTTGCAACGTTATGCCATTGTACACGGATTCCAGGTCTGACATTTTGATTTTATGCATACATGTAGCACGGTGATATTTTATGTACATTCCTTGTATAATGAGGTTTATTTTGTTTGTTCAGATATGATGGTTGTCATTGACATTTTCTGTATCGTTGGTCACACACATTCAAGTTGTTGATGTAGATTTACTGTGTATTTGTTAAACAAAAGTTAAATTGTAAGTAATGGTATCTAGTGGTGTTTAAGTACATATACAGGACCATGGGGCATTTAGTACTGAATGACAAAAGGTCAATAAAATACTATGTAACAAGTCAGAGGTTGCAACATTATCTTGCTTACCTGATTAATTCTTTTGTATAGAAACGGGTAAGCGTCTAGTGTAGAAAATATCTTGTGAATATCTGCCTATTTCTCTGGATATCATAGAGGAAAACTTTGTTATTGATGATGTGTATGAACACTTGACACCTGTATATAACTCTTGTTCTGTATTGTTTGAGGTGCATTCGTCAACCATGCTGACTTATCTTCCTTGGAGTACTACTCTGAGATTAGATAGTCGCCAGATTAAGTCAGTCAATCATTGTTTCTCTACTAAAAGACACCGGTGTTTAGTCTGAAAATAGTGCCATCCATCGATGCAAAGCTCCATGAGTATCAAGGAAAAGCACATCTTTACGCAAAGGCTGGTTCACTTAGCATTAATCACTGCGGATGAATAACCAAATATCACAATATATGCTGTCTAAACAGGCGTTCGTATATCAACCGTCAACTCATAAGGACATTCCAGGTCCATAATCGCCAGATATGCCAACGTAGTGTAACTGCGTCTACTATCTAAGCATTTACGTTAACAGCCAGAATAATAACCTAATTGGGGTAAATTGACAAGAGGTCCGATTTTCGGCTTCTTTCGTGTGACCATTTACCAACTAGCCCTCTCTCGTTGGCGATCTGATTTTACCCTGATGCTGCAGTCTTTTCATGTGTAAGACAAGATAGCAGCCTAATACACGACTGGCGAAATTTTCAGCATCTTTATAAAAGATATGGACACACCACTTGTCTAACATTAACACCCCAATAGTGTTGGGTGCCGTGACTCTGTCATTCAGTTTCAGAATACATACAATATACATGTATGAACACGGGAGTTACTAGACTCCTCTTCGCGATTGATCTATGATGGTGACACACCATTTCAGTTAACTTTTTACGTGTTTCCTCATATGGATTACACCGAAGCAGAGTATATGATTTTATAAGTTGCTGGCGGAAGATACAGTGAACACCTTACTTGTATGTTGCTCGGGTATCAGACTTTGTTGTGGTGGGAAAAAACACATCCATGCATTTTAACAACGATTTGTAAAGAGTAAATGTTTGTGAGAAATGAAAATAAATATTTGACATCAAAAAAGACTAAAGCTACAAGCAATTTAACCTTTCTCATTTTCAGACGCTTTTTTTGCCTGAAATGTAAGGAATAGAGGTGAGAATATAAACTGTAAAAACTTTCTTGTCATTAGAAACCCCGAGGAACACGTCCGCACTGAATTACCTCCCTTGCATCACTAAAGCACAAATCATGTAAAGTGGGATCGGTGTAAGCCTACACACACGTGTACTTCTTTAAGAGATATTTAGATTTCCTCAGAGTGGCTGAAAAATTATACCAGCGGCTGTTTAGATTACTTCACAAAATTGAAGTTTGCTCTGAAGGTGGATCTTCAACTAGCATGCCGCGCTTTAATTTCAAAATTTGACGTTAGCCAATTTCAGACGTCCCACCTAACCACATTTTATTCCTCAAACAGCTGGAGAGTGCATTTAAGGGAGGTTATTCGCTAGAGCCTTAATATAATCATAACAAAACACCTTTCCGGTGGTAGTGCATAAGTATTCAAATCAAACCAACAGCATCTTCCTGAGAGTGAAAAGTGGACAAAAAATATGTGCAACAATTCTAAAGCAGCAAGAAACTATTTAAACAACGTTTAAATACATGGAAATGTGTCATGTATTTAAGCACCAGTAGGTTTGTTGTCAAAAGCATATATATTATAAGAATCAAATGATGATTTGGCATTCCCATGGTGTGCTAATCCATAAGTATTCAAAACACCAAGAGCACTTTTCACAAGGTGAAAAGTTGAAAAAGTGAGAAAACATATATTGCTATTAAAAAAGCAAGAAATTATTTTAGAACTAGACTGCTTTGATTCAATACCAACAACATGTTCGTCAATTTGATGGAAAATAGGCTTTGGTTAAACATTTCAAAATATTAATACACTAGTTCATCAATTAGTATTGAAAACACACCAACAGCATCTTCCTGAGAGTGACAGATGAACCAAGAATATATAAAGCACTTTTAAGAAGCAAGAAACTATTTAAGCCATGTTTATATGCATGAAAATGCTACATATATTTAAGCACCAGTAAGTAATGTGTAGTCAAATGCACATATTTCATACGAATCAAATGGTGATTTAGCATTAACATAATAACCAGCAAGCATTCAAAATACCGAGAGCACCTTCCTGAAAATGAAAATTGAAAAAAGTGGTGGAATATGTAGAGAGATTCAAAAATAGCAAGAAACTACTCTGTCGCTAGACCGCCTTATTTCCATGCCAACAACATGGTCCTGAATTTTTAGAGAAAAATAGCCTGAGGTAAAACATTTCACAAGAGTGATACACTCGTGTGTGCTAGTCCATTACAATCATCACGGATAATCCAGTTAGTAAAATCACATTGAAACATCGGTGAGAGTAGAATTTGGAAGAGGTATCATTGGGATTTGGCACCAACACTTCATATTCCACAACGATAACGAATCGCATTCAACATCACATGTACAGCACTTGTCACAGGAGTCACGGTTCGACACAAACATTTCATATTTCTCAGAGATAACGACGAATGAGATCCACGGTATATTCCAAAAACAGCATCAGTTGAAATCCCCGAAACACGCACAGCACATCCCAGAATATTGATGGTAGGTAAATGGCTCGTGATAATATATTCCAAACCAGTGACACAGTGAAACAACTCACACCTTTCTTAATCATCGCCGTTATGGAAGTGTGTCTGAATGAAGGGGCACTCTTTAGATAATCACAAATGGAGAACGGATGCAAGCAGAACATTGCAGAAAGACACAGAAGAGATTTTGCATAGAAGCAACACATTCGTGGACACTTTTTAACACAAACTTATTATGTCACGGCAAATGAGAAGAGTGTCATTGGAGATTTGTTGTTACCACATGAACCAATGAATAACACCGTTGAAATACAGCGTAGTCTCTATTACATTTAAGAAGAGTCTCACAGGAGATTTGTCCTTGTCATGAACGTCGTTTGGTGCGTCAGCCGTGCAGTTTGACAGGAGATTTGTCCTTGTCATGAACGTTGCTTGGCGTGTCAGCCTTGCGATTCTTGACCTGGAACGTCCATCTTGGCTGACGGCTGGTTTACGCATGTCTGTTCTGACGCTCATATTCGCAAGTAACAGATTAATCACACTGAACACCAAATGCAGAGTACATGTAGTCAAGTCACATTCGAGAACTGTTTCATTGGAGACTTATCCTTGTCGTGACAAGTACCAGGGCCATCAGAGTGCAAATGTACCGTAGTCACAGCACATTCAAGAAATGTTCCATTTAAGAATAGTCAGCGTTGTCACACCACCAGAAGGGCGCAAATTTAGCGTAGGGCCGCTGTGTAGCCATGGTATACACGAGAGCAGAAATGGCGAAGACACGCTAGGGACATGACACACTCTGAAACAGCAAATGTTTGAAATTATTGCAGGCAAACGAAATTTCAGACACTCGCAAATAACAAACACAAAATATAAAAGCTCTCGTAAAATTAATTAATCAATTAAACCACGCACTCTTGTCAATTTTCCTCAGTCATGGCTTAAGTCTAACTGTTCATGTAAATGCGTAAGTAGTAGCAATTCACACGCCCCTTGGCACGATGGCTTGGGCAGAATTAGGTAAGAAAATCAGTGATGTTAATTGCAACATAGCAGGCGTCACTGGTCTAGAATTCCTCAAAATGCTGTGTTGTCATCACATTTAATATGTTACACACATCGTCACTGCAGGACTGCCTTTGCGCCAAGTTTTATACCACCAACTTTTGAAATGACAAAGTTATCTGGCAAACCTGTGATCAAAGATGCTCATTAAATCATGTAATAAAAACGCTGTGTTATGCACATGCTGGCTGCATGTAACCTGCAACATTTCATGTGTTGTAGCGCCAGCTTTCAGGTATAGGAAATTTGAGGCAGTTATCACTTTTTGAAGTTAATAAATCACTATGGTGGCAAAGCTACCTATGAAACATTACAGTAGAAACATTAAGGCAGAGCAGTGGTCAAAATGACTTTGTTTCTCAGCACATAATTTAACATCACTCGGAAAATCCCCAGATCTTTGAGTGTATAAATCAATTATCAGCGGCCTGTGTTATAAAAGATGGCGAATTTTGACTACAATGTCAAAGCTTCCATGGTTAAGTACATAATGTACACTGTATTTTTGTTAGCTACAGTAATTTTTTAGTTTTTTCTACAGCATGAAAGATATCACTTGGAAGAGCCATACTCAAAGTGACAAGCAAACCACTAAGTGTGTCTTTCACTCCTTCACCCTAATTTTCTTCAGATTTACAATGAGTATCATTCTCTTGTCAGTAAATATGGACAGAACGTCCAGAATCTCTGGCGCCCTGGTTCATGACTTTGTCTATTCCCGCTTAACCAGCGTCTAGCGCCTTTACATTCATCGTTTTGAACTAGATCGCCACGTTGCATGTATAAACACATGTAAACATATTTTATTATCTGCAACAATTTAAATGATAATTTCACTCCTTCGCCTAGAACATACCTCCCGTCTTTCGAACACCATTGAAAATTGTTTACCCCTTATCTATGCATAATCCCGTGCTAATTTCTTACTTTATATACGTTAATGCAGGTCGTTCTGGAAAGTGGCCTTTGGGATCACTGACCTAGAACGTCCTTACTGACAAAAGTTTTAACACATAGATTATCTGAAGGTGAGTAGATTTCAGTTTGTGTTATCTCCCATTGTCTAACTCTCCTGTCAGAAGGTGCAAAAAGTCCCATGCATCCGGACAGCACTTTTCACAGGAGTTACGGTTCGACACAAACATATCATATTTCTCAGAGATAACGACGAATGAGATCCACGGTATATTCCAAAAATAGCATCAGTTGAAATCCCCGAAACACGCACAGCACATCCCAGAATATTGATGGTAGGTAAATGGCTCGTGATAATATATTCCAAACCAGTGACACAGTGAAACAACTCACACCTTTCTTAATCATCGCCGTTATGGAAGTGTGTCTGAATGAAGGGGCACTCTTTAGATAATCACAAATGGAGAATGGATGCAAGCAGAACATCGCAAAAAGACACAGAAGAGATTTTGCATAGAAGCAACACATTTGTAGACAGTTTTCAACACAAACTTATTATGTCACGGCAAATGAGAAGAGTGTCATTGGAGATTTGTTGTTACCACATGAACCAATGATAACACCGTTGAAATACAGCGTAGTCTATATTACATTTAAGATGACTCTCACAGGCGATTTGTCCTTGTCATGAACGTCGTTTGGCACGTCAGCCGTGCGATTTGACAAGAGATTTGTCCTTGTCATGAACGTTGCTTGGCGCGTCAGCCTTGCAATTCTTGACCTGGAACGTCCATCTTGGCTGACGGCTGGTTTACGCATGTCTGTTCTGACGCTCATATTCGCAAGTAACAGATTAATCACACTGAACACCAAATGCAGAGTACATGTAGTCAAGTCTCATTCGAGAACTGTTTCATTGGAGACTTATCCTTGTCATGATACATAACAGGGTAATTAGAGTGCAGATGTACCGTGGTCACAGTACATTCAAGAAATTCCATTTGAGAATTGTCAGCGTTGTCACACTACCAGTGGAGCGCCAAGTTAGCGTAGGGCCGCTATGTAGCCATGGTATACGCGAGAGCAGAAATGGCGAAGACATGCTAGCGACATGACGCAGTTTGAAACAGTAAATGTTTGAAATTTTTGCAGGCCAAAAAAATTTCACACACTCACAAAGGACACACACAAAATATAGAAGCTCTCGTTTCCGTTGTGATAAACATTGTTCTGAATATTCAAATAAGTATGCCGCTGTTAATACTGTGTACGTCTACTAGCCGTCACTTTCAGATGCACTTTAAGGAGTTTTCGCCTAGTTGATTCTGTTAGAGTGAACAGAATGGGACTCCTTAATCTAACTTGTCTCCTATAACTGATTCCCTAATTGGGAGGTGGCATATTTAGTAATTTCGCAAGGTGGCCATAGTGTGAAGCACCATCTCACTTACAGGCCAACAATCTCTGCCTCCATGATTGCTAGGATAGTGTATGGTTAAAGGAATGCTGATGTGATATGCGTGTGTTAATCGTGAGAAGCGGGTGAAAGCTTTGTGAGCATACATTTGCCTGTGGCACAGATGTGTCTGATTGTACAACACCAAATCAACCTCCTGGACAGGTTTTGACTGTCAAAGTTTGTCACGATAGGCGGTGTTAAAGAATTAACTGAAGATTGACCACTTCACTCTCTTTTCTTTCATATTAATTGAAATTAAAACAGAATTAACAAAGTGGTGATTAGAACTTTCTATATCTGTAAGTTTTTTTTACTCAAGGTTTAACGGCACTGCCTTCCGTCAGTATACACGAATCTCAGCACGTTGCCAATCAGGGATTGTATGCCAGGTTGCCAATCAGCAGCCAAAACAGAAATGGAGATGCCGGATGGGTTCGCAAACTCCTACCCCATTTTTGTCTGTTGGATTAATAATTCAATTATCTTTGCCACTGTTTCTGTCAGACATCATCTCACAGACTTTTTATGGTTGGTGACATTCATTTTGTCCTTTCTCTTTGTTTCTCTTTGTGAAGTACAACAACAACAGCGCATGCATCAGCCCGTGACATTTCTGCACGCGGTTTATCTAATAAGCAACACTTATCTTGTGTTGCAAGATAATCAATATGTAATGCACACATGGTACACTAACTACCCATAACCATCCCCCCCCCCCATCCCCAACACACACTACCACCACAACACCACCACCAAAGCTGCTCAGTTGAGCAAAACAAAGCCGAAAAACTTTGGCTTCTAATTTTTTCTTTCTGATTTCAGCAAATCACCGGTATGGATAAAACATCGCCGATAATCTTTTTGCTCTGCTTGGTCATGATGCGTAAGTATATCTATTTTTTGTCTCAAAGATGGCTTCTCGAATGACCTGTTTATTAAATCCATCGTCTGACAGGTGACCTAAAGACTTACATAGACTGCATACATTTTCTTATGTAAAAGCATAGGTATGGTTTTTAGACTCAGGCAAATTGTCGAAGGATTATAATTCACCAGTTACTTGTGTTACTCTCATTATAGTATATCGCCCAGTGAATAGGTAGTGTGAAAAGAGACCGGTAAAACACTGATCATAGACATCAGTGAAATATTTTGTGTATTTCCAACAGTGAACGGAAAAGAAATTCCTTGAAGATGCATCGTGATCCTGGTACTGCGCGCTGCTATATAAGTTCCATCATTCTTTATATTTAAACTGTTATGTTTTCAAGTACTTTTGCAAGTTTCACCAAATTTACAGTACTTTCGCATCTTCTTTCAGTTGCAGAATGTTCGGAGTCTTCTAAGAACTTCGAAATAGGTCATTGTCTTCCGGCTGATAAGGTTATCCTTCCCATAAACCTCTCAGAGGAGGCAAAAGCAGCTTCATCCTCCTTAACCTACAGGTGTGCTAACAATAACCATATTTATGGTAGCTGGTATTCTGATAGCAACTACGCTGGAAACAAGTCGAACAACGTCAGCATCCAAAACAACGGTTCACTGGTACTTTACCACCCTGGAACTGATTCATGTGCAACAATCAGTGTCACGCTTCATGTCCACGAGGAGAGTAAATACGCCATAGATCACCTCACTTCAAAACTGAACAGATCTGGTAAGACCGATTTATAGTTGAACATCGTGCTCGTCCTTGAGTAACAACAACAGTAATGTTACTGTCAACCATTACGCGTACAAATATGGCTACTATTACCATTAATACGGTCACAAACAAACAACACGGTATCCATTTCTCTTTTTATTTGAGTTGATTTCACCACTTTTAACTATAGTTTTCTCGTCGTATATGTCATCGACAGAACGTCTAGCTCTAGATCAGTCATTTTGTTCTTTGAAACAAACCCTTCTGAAAGAGCAGTCTGATAACAAGGTCTGTTCACGTGAGGAAATGTCAAAAACCCTATGGACAAACCTTTGGCCAATCAGATTTAAGGAAAAGGGAGCTCATTGTACTTGCGTGCTTAAAAACTAAATAATTATATTTTTGTAACGTTCACGGTTTTAACAGTCTTGCCATTATGATATGTGTATTTGTGAATAAGACATTGAACTTTTATTATCCAGGGGAGGCTATATGTGAAAACAACACGGTGCCCAAGAATGAAGACAACAATGGTATCGGTAATGCAACTTTACCTCATGTAACTTTAGTTCTCTCGTCGTATATGTCCTCGACAGAACGTCAGGTTTAAGGAACAGGAAACTAATTGTAGTTGTGTGCTTAAAAACTGAATAAAAATATTTTTGCAACGTTCACGCTTTGAACAATCTTGCCATTATAATATGTATATTTGAGAATAAGATATTAAACTTTTATTATCTAGAAGAGCCTACACCTGGAGACGACGAGCTGCCCAAAAAACCTCCAGGAGAGACCAACACTGGTGCCGGTAAGTTCTTCATATCTTCACTGAACTAAAAATTTAGTGGACCTGTACTTAAACAAACGTAGTAAGGCGGGAATTTGGCCAAACCATGACCACGCTGGTTTGCTGTCGTGTCTAAAGTTTTCGAATCCCGTTCTGGCTACCTTTATTCGTTTATTCATGTTTGTTATGTGTTTTGTGAGGGACGGTGGTTACACCATTTGCCCCGGTATCCTCCGACCATAAACCATTCTAAGGTCAAATACCTGATAAATTCCTGAATAACGCGCTAAACACTAATCAAATAACTGTTAAAATTGCTGCATTATTGTTTTCTGAACACTGATTTGATTTGAATTTCAGGCATTGGAACGATTGTAGGAATAGTGATTGTGCTGGGGCTGGGGCTGGGGCTGGGTGCACTGGTTGTGTTCCTTGTCTATTTACGCCGACGCGGACGCGATCTTTGTACTTCGCTGGTTTCATCTACTAATAAAAGAGACCGCCATCGTTAAAGTAAAAACATTCTAGAATATGGCGTTATTTATTTATTTATTGGGGGGCCTCCGTGGCTCAGTCGGTTAGCGCGCTAGCGCAGCGTAATGACCCAGGAGCCTCTCACCAATGCGGTCGCTGTGAGTTCTTTTTGAGCTCATGCTGGCTACCTCTCCGGCCGTAAGTGGGAAGGTCTGCCAGCAACCTGCGGATGGTCGTGGGTTTCTCCTGGGCTGTGCCCGCCGTCATATAATTGAAATATTCTTGAGTAAAACCACAATTAAATAAATAAATAAATAATTATTTATTTATTTGATTGGTGTTTTACGCCGTACTCAAGAATATTTCACGGCGGCCAGCATTAGGGTGGGTGGAAACCGGGCACAGCCCGGGGGAAACTCACGACCATCCGCAGGTTGCTGACAGACCTTCCCACTTACGGCCGGAGAGGAAGCCAGCATGAGCTGGACTTGAACTCACATTGACCGCATTGATGAGAGGCTCCTGGGTCCTTACGCTGCGCTAATGACCCCGTCGTATAAGTGAAATATTCTTGAGTACGGCGTAAAACACCAATCAAATAAATAAATAATCATTTATTTATTTATTTATTTGATTGGGGTTTTACTCAAGAATATTTCAATTATACGACGGCGGCCAGCATTATGGCGAGAGGAAACCAGACAGAGCCCGGGGGTAATCCACAACCATCCGCAAGTTGCTGCCAGACCTTCCTTGAGTGAACCAAACAATCAAATAAGGCAATGTGCTTCTCAAATTTTTCAATGTGATTTTCTCTACGGCGTTCGCTAGCTCAATTAACATAAGGGTAAATCTGTCCCTGACCAATGAACGTCAGAAGACCGCCACCAGTTCTGGATTACCAGATGGGGAATGGGATCATGCCAGAAGGTTTATCAGGCGTTCGTGGTAGACGGGTGGTAATCATATGGGGCGTCACAGTTCCCTACACCCAAATAAACTTGCTTGCCGTTATAAAAATTGCGAATAAGTCTCGAGATAGCCGATAAATTATTAACACATGAATAAAACACATGCTATATAAATTAGCATATGCTAAAGACTGCCATGATGAATAATTGATTAATGGCTATTTCTAATTCGCTTTGTAACAACAATTATTATTTGAATTACTCGACATTTTGATAACAATATTCATTACCGCTCAACATGATTTTCATTGCAAGTACAGAAAGCATAACGAGCCATGTCCATTTTATTGGTATGTTTCAATTACACGGATAAAGCTGTTTCCCTCAACAATTATATGTTAATTAATACGAACACTAATTAATGCCGACATCTTGTAATTTCTACTAATCAGTTTGGGTTTCCCGGCTGAATCAATAAAACAGATTCCATGCAAAATTTTGTTCAGTTCAGCATGGTATACCCATACTTATACGGTAAGTCCAGGCCCAGCAACGAAGTAAACGAGAGCTGTAAAAAAATATACGCTGTGAATCAGCAAGATCGGCAAACGCATTTTGAAAACAACATAGCGCCACAAATAACATGTTCATACTAAAAGGAAAATGTACCAAAACTTAACAATACACCAATATAACACCTGACTGCTTTATATCTGGCGCATAATGTTGACGTAGTCCTGGAAGCCCGATGGCTGATCCTGCTCAGTTTGCGGAGTTTTGCAATACAGACTCCGTAAAAATTACCACCCATACCGTGGCGTACTTAAGGCACACCTCTCCCTTATCAAAGCCATCAAACGACTGACATTAGCTCTTGGTCATTAGATGAACTGGATTTAAGTCAAAAGGTCTATCAAGCGCTTGTGAAATACAGACTGTTCTCACTTGGGGTAGTAACCGGCCCGGCCCGGATAGCACAGTTGGTAGAGCGTCCGCTTGGGGACCGGTAGATCCAGGATCAATCCTTGATCGAGTCACACCTAAGACTTTAAAAGAGGAATTTGTAACTTCCTCGCTTGACGTTCAATATGATGGGGATAGTGCAACGACTGGTTGACCCGTATCAGTATAATGGCTCGGGCAGTGCGGCTTACTTGCCTTCGGTAAGTCGTCACTGTGAAGCAGCACTAAATAAAAGAGCGGTTGTAATCCAAGGAAGGCACATTACACGTACATGCACCCTAATGATTCCTTCGTCGTCATATGACGTCGTCAAATTGTTGAGTACGACGTTAAACCCCAAGCACTCACTCACTTGGGGTAGCGTTGTTCACTACACCCAAATAAACCTGCTTGCCGTGATGTAAACTGCGAACAAGTCTACAGATGTGCGTTAAATTCTGAACACGTCAGTAAATAAATTATCCCTAAGCATTTGTTAAACAGACTGCGACTTGGAAACTGCACAGTACCATCGATCCGTGTCCTCATGTCATTGGCGTTAGCGCAAGTGACTTTGTGTTATGGTGCACACATTTAATAACTATAGTCTACTTGTTTGGACTATAGTTTGGATATAAAATCATGCTCGCTACCAAAATGATCTTTTGTTAGAGGCACGTAACACCACAAACTCTACACATTATACGTTGCTAAAACGTGCGAGCAATGTCACTTATCGGTAACAGGGTTTAGATTAAAGTCGATAGCCTACCCAGAAACCTCTCACTAATGCGATCGCCGTGAGTTGAAGTCCAGCTCATGCCGGCTTCCTCTCCAGCCGTACATGGGAAGGTCTGCCAGCAACCTGTGGTAACTATTGCGAATGGTTTTGCAGACAGCTGAATATAGACGATTGGTTTAAAGAAACAGACTATAGTTCGCTTAAGGATAAAAGCTAGATGCTAAACAAATCCATATGAGTATGTATAAAATATGTATCAGCACAGAGAAATGAAAATAGAAATCGGTGGGAACAGTAGTGGTATAGAGAATGGAGCAATCCCAAGTGGGGAGATCCTCATATGGTACTTACTATGGTGTGTGGACATCGAGTTTTCAGTGATAAAGCTTGAGTAACGGGTTAAGCTCAAAATAATAAAAAAAAAGTTTCCCTTAAATATACGCTAGGCCACGATTATGAATTATTGACTCTGTTTTATAATTCAAGCTCGATTTGTAGCAATACTTATTATCGATAAACATATGACACATTATTTTCATTGCAAGCAGTTAGACAGCACAAAGAGTTATGTCCCTTATATTGATGACAAAATTTCCGCGATACACTCTAAAGCAGTAATCTGTTAATTTTAACAGATGGTTTGTTATCTGGTAAGACAGGCATTAAATAGAGATGACACAATTATACCAACTGTATAATTATTTCGATTTAAGATAATACCGATAAACTGTGATTCGTAATCACTATTAGTCTCAATGTAAGAAAAGTCGTCCGTAATTGTACAGTTAGGGATGGTGTTATTTATGTAGAAAACTAGACCACTACCTATTCTTACTGACCTGAAAAGAGAGATAAGATAATACCCAGGGGTATGACATAAGTACAGTGTTCGGTGTATGGAACAAGTCAGCTTTCAGAGATTCCGATAACTGAAAAATTAAAAGGCACGTTGGAACATGTTCATAGAATTTCTGCGAAACCGCATACAAAGAAAAACAGGATAAATAGGACGTTTAACATTATAGTTTCTGCCAAGTTCCACTGTCAGATATCAGACAATGAATATGTAAGTGTTCTTGTGACATAGTCCATTCACTGTTAGACTGACAATCTGCTGTACGGTAGAATGATAATTAGCCCCTGCGTTTTGTGTCAAAGTCGGGCGTGTTTGTGGTTTCCTCACTCGTAACGGCTATGAGCGTTTTATGTAGCGATGTCACCTTTACATCTATCAAAGTTGACCAAAAGCTGACCAGTGAAGTTTAAAGAGCAAACCAGTGTATTAAGTGAGTGTTAGCTTACGGTGTGTGGTAAATCACGCTCGCTGTAGATACGCAGAGGCGTACAATGTGGAACAGCGGAGTATGATGTTCTGTATTAACGTTATTTTCAACTCAACTGTTCAGAAAGTTTGATAGATTCCGTTACTATTAGTGATAAAAAGATTCTCAAAACAGGATAGTTTTCTTAAAGAAGATGACAGACAAAACTGTAAAATATATATAGTTCACAGTTTAGTAAGGCCGGCTGAAATTTAGCTATTCTGATTTGCCTGTGTTGGTCAATCGTAGTATGAAATGTATCTCGGCGTCAAAAACAGACATTCGCATGCCAGCCGTCAACCAAAATTGACGTTTCAGGTCAATAATAGCAAGGCCAATTTCAAAAAAAAAAAAAAAATTCTACACAAAAAACAAATGATTAATAATTAGGACGGACAGATTGAGAAGGGATTGTTTCAGGATTAGCTGACAAACGAAGTGAATGTTCAAATTAAATCTGGTTCAGTGTTGTGTGATATACTTGGCACAGTGTTCGCTCTGATGATGTTGTCTGTATATAGAAAGTATCGCACTCGGCGAACAAGACCGCCTCGTTGGCCTAATGTTTAGAGCGTCCGCCTCGAAGTCTGGAGACTCAGCACTAAGTGGTAGGCCCGGTGTGACTGGGTGGGGTGTCATTTCTGGTGTCTTCGCCATAATACTTCAGTGGCAGCAGCCCCTTGGCGGTATGGACTCGCCCTCCCACAGAAAGACACAGCATACTTGCACACACCTAATGCCTTGTCTTGCCGGTTTTTCTCGCTCTATTTAGGGAAAGGAACTAGAATTTTCTAGAACTTGTTTCCAGTCCCGTCGTGTATAATGTAATAAAATATGTTCAGTTCAACAGGCATGCATTTTATTGTTTAAAAGCGTCGTACTAGTAATAGCTGCATGCGATGCGTGTTGATTCTCCCTAGAAGTGGTTCTCAATGATGTATGAAAATGACCCGAACACTAAGTGTATATTCAGGTTTAAGGCAGTGGTTTCCTCCCTTTGATCGTAACTTTCCCTAAACGAAAATTCTAGAAATGAACCTACGGCCTGCGTTGAGATAACATCTCCCTTATATTTGAGTAAGGAAGCCGTTCGCGGCAATGTGTGCTTTCCAGGATGTAATAAGACGTCACTTTCTAAACAGCTCTTGAAAGAAAAGGCAGGCATTTTATTCCTTCAAAGCATACTAATAGTTGCACGTTTTCAGCGTCCATCAGTAAGCAGTAATTAGCTCCCCTGGACTGTGATCCATCCTAACCCAGATATGGACCCACGTTATTTGTTGACATTCTACTTCTTCATAGTTATCAAGGCCTATGAAAAAGGCCCTAATATTCCGTGTATACCGTGTTCACCTAGTGAGAAAGCATCCATAACAATTTGGATACAGGTTGACGGTCACAATAAGGACCTTTTTACGACAGCAGTGGGGAGGTGTGCTTACCAACGCCAACGGTAGGTCGCTAGTAGCCGTATCACCACCTGTCTCCTTGTGTCCTCTCGCCCACAATTACATACTTTCACCATTAAAACTCATACCTACCCAAAGTTTTTTAAAATTTAAATTATTTTGATATCACACAGACACCTGTTCACCAAAATGGCTGGTTGACACCGAAAAAGGATTTCACACCATAAAATACGTCGAACTACATTCGGAGTAGTGATCAGAGCAATCACTTGGGTTGGTACGCGCATACGTTGTCGACAGTGTTCCGCTGGCTTCAGTACAGCACAGACACATGTGGAAGTTAGTCAACATTCTGCTGGACGTTACAGTACACGGGATTTCCACAATATTCTACACAGTCTGTACAGTGGAAATATGTAAATAATCATCGAGATCTTACTGCTGCGCAACACACAAGGTAAATTTTTGAAGGACAATTCTTTTGCCGACCACGTGTATATAGTGCTCCCCAGGGCCCACTTGGACGAAGCCATCTTAATCACGTAAGATTAAGAGATTTTAACATTAAGAGGGCTTCGTGCAGTGCTCCGTTGGCTATTCTGTGGTAGAAATTGCCGCGCTGACTGACAGGCTTCCATTTAATTTGGCTACCAGACAAGAAGCTGTGAATGAGAATAAACTAGCCGGTTTACACAAAAGACACACGTAAGCGATTCAATTGCAGAGTGTAATATCTCCATGGTACACTGACAACAGTAAGAGATACTTTAGCTCACTAGATCAAGGTACAGTGGGGCGTGTTATTTGTTACATGTACAAATCTATCATGGACTTGCACAGTTTAGAATAATACCTGAAGTAAACTGACAGAAAGTTTTTAAAACTGACTGCTATAGTACTGATGAAAGATTCTTGCGTCAACGAGCAATCATATATAGCATGATATTAACCGGACTTCGCTTTCCACATGTCTGCAGTCCTCCTTACTTAACATCCCGTTCTACAATGCTCCTGACTTAAAGTCTTCTGCACTGGCTCTGACTGAACGTCGCTATACACATTACCTCTGACTAAATGTCGCTCTACGTACTTTGCTTTTGTCTTCACGTCAGTGTCTACATTGCTTCTCATTTAACGTCGCTCGCTTCATTGCTTCTCACTTAACGTCGACATTACTGCCACGTTAACATAGCTACTTAACGCACACCCTATCAAACTGCAGTGTTCTGGCTTCCTCTCCGGCCATAAGTGAGAAGGTCTTCGACAACCTGCGGATGGTCGTGGGTTTCCCCCGGGCTCTGCCCGGTTTCCACCCACCAGAATGCTGGCCGCCGTCGTACAAGTGAAATATTCTTGAGTACGGCGTAAAACACCAATCAAATAAATAAATAAATAAATCAACCTGCAGTCCGTCTCACTTAGCATGCTTTCGAATTAACGTCTCCTGATTTAAAGTCACCCTCTACATTGCTTCAGACAATGATTCTGGCCTAACGTCGCTCTGTACATCTTCTAACTACATTGCCTCTTAAGTAGAGGTAGCCTCTTAAGTTAAGTAGCTTAACGTCGCTTCCTATGCTACTTTTATCTTACCGGCACACTTTACATAAGCTGGCTTAATGCCCCTCTCTACATTCGCTACTCGCCTACATTGCTTCTGCCTTAGTGTCGCTCTCGAGACTGTTTCAGTTTTAGACTCACTTTCCACATTAGTTTTACACTGATCCTGACTTAACGTCGCTTTCTCAGTTTCGTCAGACATAACGCCGCTATTCACATTTTGGACAGTGCTTCTAACTTAAAATATATCTACACATATCTTCTGACTAAATGTGGCTCTCTATATAACGTCTGATTTAACATCATTTTCAACTGTGACATTTTCTTTGACCGAAAGTCGCATGGCAAATACTTGTCATATCATCTTTAGACAAAAGGTTATAAACAAAACTTGACATATGTGGGCCATTTTATGTGGTAATAGGTTACCGTGGAAGACAACGACTGGTTCTCTAATTTAATCTACATGTGTGTGTGACACCATATAGTACTGACAGAGAATAGTTATTCATTTATTTATTTATTTGATGTTTTACGCCGTACTCACTAATATTTCACTTTTACGACGGCGGCCAACATTATGGAGGGAGGAAACCGGGCAGTGTCCGAGGAAAACTCACGACCATCCGCAGGTTGCTGAAGACATTCCCGCTTACGGCCGGAGAAGAAGCCAGCATGAGCTGGACTTGAACTCACAGCGACCGCATTGGTGAGAGGCTTCTGGGTCATTACGCTGCGCTAGCGCGCTAATCAATTGAGCCACGAAGCCCCCCTCCCCTCTCCCCCCGACAGAGAAAAACAATATTTATAACCTCTTTCGTGTTACTGGACACAGTGGCACACGAGCTTAGCGCAATAAACATGTATTTGATGAGGAAATTATAGCAGTAAATAATGTTATCTAAACTATGTGTGTGTCATTGATAAAAGCGAAAGAAGCACCTGACTAATGTTTATGTCAACAGAAAGACTACCATTCGACCTACATGTACACATTCAAGAGAGTCCTCTTTATGGAAGCCGGATAAAATCACCACCGTGCCGTCGAAACCGAGATAATGCAATTTAACATTACGGACTTTAATTTCTGTGCAAGAATGTGGACTTCCAACACATCCATGTGTAAAGATTGTGTTGCTACACGTCACTGACTGAAGTCAGATTTTGTAGCTAATATGACAGATTTTACCAACATCTGGATATAGGCAACTTGATAAAATAAATAACTACAGTTCCGCTTCCTGTGTCCTTAAACAAATCCCCATGGGTGTGTAAAAAAAATTACTTCAGTAAGACAAAGCCATAAAATCTGGCATGCCACATATACAGTGGCCTGTTCAAATAATCATGACAAATTCAGGACTTTTCTTGCGAATGTATCTTTTGTATCCTTGCAACTTATATTAATCTATATTAATTTACCCAGCGAATAAAGAGGTGAGTTTGGTGATTATGGTGGTGTGTGGCGTTTTAGGTGTTCGGGTGGATTGTTGGTTAATTTTGGTGCGGATGGCGCTATGATAAAGACTGTTGACATTGTAATAAATTTTAAGCTTGTTCCAGCTTCCTGTTCCAGCCTGATCTTTTTTCTTTAAACTTTGACGTAAGATTGAATTCGCCCTCTACTCAAACCTGCCCAACTGCCAGTCATTGGTAGTTTATACGATGTGATAAAGTAACACAATGAACAATTTTGAAAAGTCATAATCTTGTCCAAATCAATCGTAAGACTTGGAACCTCGAAACTAATCTATAATTTGTTAAGAACAAGTACCAAGCTCCAATCCATTATCATCCGCTTTGAAAAATGTCTAGAAAAGTGTTTGAACATAATAGACATAACTGTGTCCAATATAGACGCAGGGGTCTGTAACTACAAACTGATCTGTAACTAGACAAGGCAAAGCCATGTATCACTTTTGACTGTTCATGCTGGCTTCCTCTCCGGCCGTACGTGAGAACATGCAGCAACCTTATGGTGGAAGGAAACGTCGTATAAGTGAAATAGTCTTGAGTACGGCGTAAAACACCAATCAAATAAATAAATAATATATCACTTTTGATTTATTATGACGAACCTTCTTGAAGCCTCTAAAATTGGACGAAAACAACAAGGATGTAGACAAAGTTAGATATATTGGTTCAAAATTCGGATTTAATCTATAACTTCGTAAGGTAAAGGAATGTACCAAGTTTCAATTCAATACTATGATCCCTTTTTTAAAAATCAAAATCCAGAAGACTGTGTAGACAAAAACGACCATAAGTACTTTAAGTTGGACATATATCTTCGAAAATCGAGCGTGATGTCGCAAAATTGATCGCGATCGGGTTTACAGTGTTCGTTTTAGTTACCTCCTCTGACGCTTTGAAATCGAGTGGTCAGGCTTTTGGACATCATTCTACGACTGATCAGGCCTTACAGACAGTGTATAACCCTGAACGATGCAGATCATATATCCCACACAAATGCACGTCATTTGTGCAGAATCAGGTTGCCAGACGAGGGTATGTAACTGGCGGTGTTGACTTACTTTGTCGGACAGATTTATTTATTTTATTTGTTTTACGCCGAACTCAAGAATATTTCACTTATACGACGGCAGCCAGTATTATAGTGGGAGGAAACCGGGCTCAGCCCGGGGGAAACCCAAGACCATCCGCAGGTTGCTGGCAGACCTTCCCACTTACGGCCAGAGAGGAAGCCAGCGTGAGCTGGACTTGAACTCACAGCGACCGCATTGGTGAGAGACTCCTGGGTCATTACGCTGCGCTAGCGCGCTAACCGACTGAGCCACGGAGGCCCCAGTAAATTACCGCTGTCGGACAGAATATGTAAATCCAACAGAATGATAGTAGATTATGGCTTACTACAGGACATATACAGATGTATCAGTGAATGATTGGGAACAGTTTTCAGCCACAGTGTTGTGAACTATTTGCTTTCATTCCCGGATATGTTTCACTATTGGATTCGTGGACGTTATCATGTGCCCGCACCCAGTCACAGTGTTGTGCAACAAAAGTAAGTTCCTCATCAGCGCCTTAGCGCATGACTGCCCCTGCACGTTAATCCTTGATATACCACGTCCGCTGGATTACTGGGATAGTGTGTGCAGAATTTCACTGCGATCTAGTACATACCATGGGAGATATGAAACAATGTTTTGGGGGTAACTAACTTTTGTTGCACTGTTTAGAATACTTAAATAATCGCCAACAAATGTGTCATAGTGAAATAATTTGAGCAATATTTCAATAATGGTTGCCATTGGAAGGCTTATTGAAATAATTAGTTCATAACCAGTTACACTTACAACGCAATCTGAAAAAGTAATTATAGTAATTAGTAATAAGCATAGTAGTGACTTTCAGTTAGAGTTGCAACACTATGCATATTGTGGCGACCACCTTACATACGGTCCGTGTATTACTAAGTCCATCTCCTAGTGTTATGCAGGACGGGACACTAGTCATGTTGGGGTCAGTATAATGTTACTGGGTTTGGAGTCATATTTAGTGTCTTATGAGCCAGCACTAAAAAAAATACACCAACCACATTTGGATGTAGCATTTCACCAGGAGATTCTTCCATGATATGACCGAAATATTACGGAAAATGTCAAATCTCAACAAAAGAAACCATGTCATTAAGGTTTGCCCCTGTACACCATAACGGCATAACCCCTATTCCACTTTAAGTAACGTTCTATTGTAAGTTGAGTAAAATGGTTCGCTTTTCTGCAGACCACTCTACTAACAAACCTGAGAGATCGGGTGTTCAAATCCAGCCCGTGCTAATCAGTCAAGTGGGGTGTTTTTCTCGGGTGTATCTTTTTCCGCCAAGGTTTCTTCACCCACAGGTTTTAATTGTCAAAATGCTCATGAAAATTAAGGTAAACATAAAGCAAAATGGAAATGGATTCAATCAGAATAAATAAGTGCACACTAAACTTGAAAAGAAAATCCGCACACGCCATTGCTGCATTTGGTTTTCCCCTTCATTTCTTGATGAAGAAGTATATGTATGTATATACTTTACATGGTACTGAACAACTTTTTAGTTACATTTTCATTGTTAAAATACCCATGAGATATTCAGTTGAACGTATAAAAAATGGAAATGGTTTTAATAAAAAAAATGTTGCTTAATCTTTCATGTCGGCACGGAAAAGAAAAACATGTATACTTACCTTATGATGCCGTGAAACAGCAAATTACCCCTATGAACAGTAATCGCCGCTAACGAGTTTTAAGTGCACCTTCTTTCTGTCAGTACAGGTATGTATAGATACACTTAACCGATATGGCAAATTGCCTATCACATGAAAAGGGTATTATATATACAGGTTGTCAAATTACGTCACATACTGGAACATGTGAGCATTTGTGCACTGCCTCTGACATTAGCTTGCATGGTAGGTGACCCACCTACATTGCATTGTAAGCATTGTATGCATTTTCTGGATATATCTATATATAGACACTCTCTGTATACCCCTTGTCTGTCTTACCACTGCTTCTCGGCAGATAGGTACAAGTAGGTCAGCATGTCTGCTGTATTGTCGCTCTGCGAAGCGTTTTGTGGTAAATACCAGCTTTTCTTTTGTATACATGCTCTAAGGTATAATTTGTGGTCAAACTTACGGCTATTTCATTTCACGATCTTTAGTGAACAAGCCTTCTAACCGAACCGCTAGAAGAATTGCATCAGTGCCATGCACTTGAGATCATTCACTTCAGATAACTGAGTGTAAGTTAGCTGTGCCTTTATCATGGCATTGTACCCGTGTGGCTGTCGTGTTGGGCCCCCGCTACAACATGAAGTAGCAAACTGCATGCCCCCCCCCCCCCTAGCACCATGGCTTAAGCAGCATTAGGTAAAAAAGGGAAGGTCTGACACCAACCTGCGCATGGTCGTGGGTTTCCTCCTGGCTCTGCCCGGTTTCCTCTCGGTTTTAATGCCGGAATACAGTATAATTAAAGACTTTTCTCTTTTCATATACAGTGTAATTAGGTCTATAGCGTCTAACGTATGCCAAAGTTTGTTTTGCAAATCAAATGCACGACTAACCATACCTGGCTGGTATGCGTAATTTCACTTTATCATTCGTGTATATTATCTTCGCATTGGACAAAAAATCTACATAATTTAAGAATATTCACCCAAATAACATGAAATAATGTTCCACATAACTAGTAGATCTTTTCCACTGGTACATTGGTCTACACATGTGACATTTGAGAGAGTCTTTATTTTGATATATGTTTATTGCGTTGAGGGTGTGTTACATGTGCTTACTGGCTGATGGTAACCCTAGCCTTTCCCCGTGCTACGTTTAACGGGTTAGACCTTTCATTCAACGTGTATGCCTTGGCCCTAAAAGAGACGTTCAATTTTGCTCAAACTCAAGGGGAATATTCTGTCTTCGTCTGCAAGTAGAAGGGAAGCACGGCTTTTGTGAAAACCTTGTGAATTTTTGCTGCACTGATATGAGGCTGTATAATGTAATCACACAGAGATGTACGCTTTCACACAAGGCTGTGCTCAAATATCCACATAACGCCGTGTCTGTATAGTGTAACCACACAGAGATGTACGTTTTCACATGAGGGTGCGCTCAAATAGCCACATAACGCCATGTCTGTATACTGTAACCACAAAGAGATGTATGTTTTCGCATGAGGCTGTGCTCATATGGCCACATAACGCTGTGTCTGTATAGTGTAACCACAAAGAGATGTATGTTTTCGTATGAGGCTGTACTCAAATGGCCACATAACGCCGTGCCTCTATAACGTAACCACACAGCGATGTACGCTTTCACATGAGGCTGAACACATATTCGCTTAGATAGGTATTAACGTGACGCTCACTTGTATAATGCTGGGCTTACATCCTAATACATTTTTTAGCACATGGGCCTGAACAGTAAATGCAAATACTCACAGTGGTTTACGGCCAAAACAAAGATTGGAACCTTGCCAACCGATCTATGACCGTAACATAACACCGCTTCCCTGTGCATTCGACTGAAACCAGCGGCGGCGTATTACATCCAGAAGAATAACTGTCAGTCGAAGAGTTCTCTCAAGTAAGACACCTGGATGTGTATTCTAAGGGAAAACAACTACAGCATGTTTTATTCTTACTGTTCAAGTAATTGCTTAACTAACAGCAAATTTCACGCATCTGTCATCATAACTAAAGAAGAATTATCTAAGACGTGCAGTGATTTTATTTGCAATTTGTTTAATGTCACTGGATGACTGAAATTGCAGTGTTTGTCATCACATTTAACATACAATAACACTGAAACAAGGGACTAAGCCCCCAGGATGATTGCCCCAGGGGCTATCCCCGTAATGCCCGTGTGAAAATTCCCGTAGACAAAATGCCTCGGTGGACGAAAAGCCCCAATGAACAAAAATAAAATAAAAGCGCTTTTGATTGACGAAAAAGTTGTTAAGTACGACGTTAAACGCCAAGCATAAATACACCCACACACACGCACACACACACACATAAATATATACTTTAAACTATGTATTTTTACTCACCATATTGCGGGTAGCAGTGCTCTTTTACAGCGCGAGGTAAAACCTATAAAACAATAGGGACAACGGGAGAGAGCAGTGGACATGTGGCTCTACTGGTTGCCTTGTAATACCACGGACATGACAACACAATGCTTTGATAGTGGGTGTGTAATTTGCTACTATTTAAGCATTTAAAAGAAAGGGAAGAATAAAGCCTGAATTGAGGGAAGTTGACAAGGGAAAGAGTATTTCACCGGTTCGCTGTGACCCTTTACCAATGAGCATACTGTCGTGACTACTCTAGTTTCCCTTTATGCTGTAAGTGTTTTAGTTTACATTTGCAGGGAATTCGCAGATTCCCTTGATTTCAATGCCTTGGTGGTTGACAAGGCGCGTGTGATGTTTTCCTCCAGTTATAAAACTGGCCGCCATTGTATAAGCGAAAAATTGAAAAGAAAAACAAAAAAAAAACCATCCAGTCAAACAGTCAGTTAGAGTAAATGATTACGTCTTAACGCTACTCCAGCAGTACTATGGCAACATCGCCTCAATGGCATCACACGGGGGAGGCAAACTATGATGACAATTCTGACCCGAAAATCTCAAAACTGATTTTCAAGACAAACTTTAGAACTAGAGGTTAAACTTATGTTCAGGAACAATACCAGAGTTAAGTCTAAGTCTGACTTAAGTTTAAACATCTTCGTGGTCTTGTGGTCTAGGAAGTGTTTTCAGGCTCCTCATCTGGTTGAACCAGAAGACATCTGTAACCCTAAGGAGTTTGAAAAAGAAAACATCTGTAACTCTTAAGTTGTTTGAACCAGAAAACATCTATTACCTCATGTTGGTTTAACCAGAAAACATCTGCAAATATCCAATCCGGACACCAAATCGTACATAGACAACATGTAATATTACTGTTTTGTGTGTTTCATTTGAATTTACCGCCTCCATGGGTTGTGTACGTTGTGGAATGGCCTTCCTAGAAGTTCTTCTCACCTCCCTGTTCGGATACAATACAACGTTTGTCGTTACCTGGCTCTCTTTGCCTCTTTCTAGCGGACTCACGTTTTATTTAAAGTTAGGCGTCGCGTTAAACAACTGTTATTAGCCGAGAGCGCAACCCGGTCGCTAATACCACTTGTGTCTAATTTCATATCGCAGGGCGTACAAACGGTAGTGACCTTGACCTCTTTTGGCCTCACGGCAAGTCACCGCAGTAAAATCTTCACTCCCTGAATTTGACACTTGTCCTATTTTAAGTGTCTATGAGGAATACGTCTTAAAGGTATATGATGTACACGTCTTAAAGGTATATGAGGTATATGTCTGAAATGTCTGGGATTTGATTTATTTATGTAATTGGTGTTTTATGCCGAACTCAAGAAAATTTCACTTATACGACGGCGGCCAGCATTATGGTGGGAGGAAACCGGGCAGTGCCTGGGGGAAACCCACGACCATCCGCAGGTTTGCTGGAAGAATTTCCCATGTACAACCGGAGAGGAAGCCAGCATGAACGACTGCATTGGTGATAGGCTCCTGGGTCAATAAGCTGCGCTAGCCATCTGAGCGCCGGATGCCCCAGTGGCCCCGGGATGTCTGTGAGGTATACGACTGAAATGTGTATGAGGTATATGACTTAAATGTCCATGGGGTATACTTCGTAAATGTTTATGGTTATGTCTTAAATGTCTATGAGGTACCCTTTAAATGTCTATGAGGTATATAACTTAAGTGTCTATGAGGTATACGTATTAAATTTCCATGAGGTCTACGTGTTAAATGTCTATGAGGTATGGTTTAAATGTCCATGGGTGTATGTCCAAAATGTCTATGAGGAATACGTCTTAAATGTGTGAGGTATACGTCTTACAGGTCTATGAGGTATACGTCTTACATGTCTATGAGGTATACGTCCTACATGTCTATGAAGTATTTGACTTAAATGTCTATGAGGTATACGTCTTCAATGTCTGATTTATATGTCTGAAATGTCCAAGAGGTATATGACCTAAATGTCTGTGAGGTATATGGCTTAAATATCTATGAGGTATACGTCTTCAATGTCCGATGTACATGTATATGTCTGAAACGTCCATGAGGAATATGACCTTAATTTCTGTGAGGTATACGTCTTAAATGTCTATGAGGTATACTTCTTACAGGTCTGTGAGGTATACACCTTACATGTCTATAAGGTATACGTCCTACATATCTATAAAGTATTTGACTTAAATGTCTATGAGGTATACGTCTTCAATGTCTGAGGTATATGTCTGAAATGTCTATGAGGTATATGACCCAAATTTTTATGAGGTATACGTCTTACAGGTCTATAGAGGTATACATCTTACATGTCTATGGGGTATACATCTTACATGTCTATAAAGTATTTGACTTAAATGTCTATGAGGTATATGTCTTCAATGTTTGAGGTGTATGTCTAAAATGTCCATGAGGTATATGACTTGAATTTTTATGAGGCATACGTCTTAAATATCTAAGAGGTATACGCCCTACATGTCTATAAAGTATTTCACTTAAATGTTTACCAGTTATGCGTCTTAAATGTCCAAGAGATATATGCTTAAATGTCTGTAAGGTATATGTATTAAATGTCTATGACGTACATAACTTAAATGTCAATAAAGTAAACGTCCTAAATGTCTGAGGTGAAACCTGTTGATGATCGTGGAATTCCGCCAGGCTCTAACCGATTTCCTTTCACCACAATGCTGACCGCCCGCATCGTAGAAGGGAAATATTTTTGAGAACCCCGTAAAGCTGCAAATCAAAAAATAATATTTCCAAACAAGTGATCCTTAATTCTGCAACATGTTTTGCTACTTATATGTTTTATATTTCTTTTTTTTAAGTCTTTTTACAGCAAACTGAAAAAGAATGCACTCTGCTTCCTTTTATAGAAAGATCCGGTGAGTCGCAATTAATGGCATTATTCTTACTGTTTTATTCCTTTCAGCCACCAGCAATGCAGTTACGATTATGCTGGTGAGGAAGGTCATTGTGGGTACCCTGCCGAAGTCACTCATTGGAACTGTACTCGCACTCTTTGGAGTTGCTGTTAGCCTCGGGAAAATAGTTTACGCTGGAATAATGAGCTGGGTCAGTCATAATTTAGCAAACTTCTTCCTAATAATGGCGGTTGTGTTAGTTGCATTGCTTACCTCCCCTTACCCTCTAGTTCATTCGGCCGCTAGGAGACAGGAGAGAAACCCAGACATTAGACTGGAAGAGTAAAACCAAGTAACGTTGGACACCATTTCTGTGAAAGTCATGTTGTGGTCTCGGTTTTTTTCACATCATATTTTGGACATGCGCTCTTCCCACCTCGGCTACGTGCACAGTTCTCACTAACATCACGTCCATAACCAAGTCCATTGGGATCAATGACTCGTTTGCCATCGTCACCACAATGTCCGTGTGTATTATCATCATCCGTCTGTTATACGGCGTGATGTTCGATACATGCCCTTCACACAATTTTGCGCTTTGGCACAAATCGATTTTTGTGTTTGAGTACGGACGGTCTAACTTAAACAAAATTTATGTCGCCAATTACGCTGCCTGTGCGTCAGGTCAGATGTTAATGCAAATGTGGACAGGCTACTTATATGATAGAAATGTGACGGTTGGTACAACATGCGAAGGCACTGAATGTTTCTATTGGTCATTCTTCTCTTTCCTTTGTGTAGAGATTATCATCAGCGTTATTCAGTGTATAAACTACGTCATGACAGTTCTGGTGTCTGAAAAGGCGTAAGCTGCTTGCGACAGAAAAGATTCTGTTTACCATAATCCCAAAAATCACATACTCAAATGAACGCAGATAACACTAGAGTAGACTTTTTAACACGGAGTATGCAAGTAGGCTATATAATCTTTGAAAGGCATCTAAGAAATATCCTGTTTTCACAGTTTATTTTGTATCTGTTTTAGTGCCTTATCACACTCCGATCTTATCAATTTTAATCTTCATGTCTAAATGTATGATTTGTATAGTTTGGTTTTACGCTAATATTTGGTTGATATTTAGCACTCACATCGAAGTTTTATGCCACATGCTTTTAATTGTTTTCCCATTGAACCAACAAGGTTCAAACATTGCTCGAGATTTCTGCACGAAGAAAATTGACCACATTGCGCCTGTGACAACAAAATGTATGCTGTAACTTACCATCTTGTTGAGGAAAACACCAATTGCCTACCAGTTTCAAGACATGATTGACCATAATCAGCGGCCAAAAGTCCTGGGGACTAGACCAATTTTTTTTCTTCTCCTGACCATTTTTTTACTGACCATCTTTTTTTCTTTGACCCAGACTTTTTAGCCCTAAAATTTTGGACCATTTCTTTTGTCACAGACCTATCAACCAATTTTATTTTGATCGTAGTGAACAGATCCTTCCAACAGTCCATAGTTTTGGCATAGTTCCATGATCAGGTGACTAAGTTTTGCACAAGCCGTGAGTAAATAAGAGTGCAGGATAATAAAAAGCAGGATTGTTTTTCAGAAAATTATCCCCACGCATTGGCAGCTCATGGACAACATCTCCAAATATTTGCCATCTGGCGTGGAGTGAAGTTGAGACTCAATTTCACGTCAAACCATGAAGAGATTTGTCTTTACATAGTTCATGTATTAAACAGTATATACTGTAACAAGTTGTACTTGTGACAACTGTAAATTCTGTTGGCTTTAGGCCTCATTGTATTGTTTTTATTTCAGTCTACATCCCGTTGACTACCGTTGAGAAACCGCATCATGCAACAGCAAATAAACATCTACATGATCTGCGGGTTTGTGACTCATCATAATCTACACCTGTGACTTATGATAAGACATTTTCAGGTGTTCTGCAATATGTCGGAATTCACCGGTTAAGTTTGGCCATTTGCCAACTATCACACTGTCGTGCCCCGATTTTACACTTTGTGCAGTAAGCCTTTTCATATGGGTACACATAAATACAGCTTCATGCACTCTGAATCATGATGGGGCGCATGAGTTTCCTAATTGTCCTAATTTAGCGTTCCTAAAATGTTGTAACTGTTGGGGAAAACATTGTGCTGCACACCAAGGCTGTCCAGCCTATACAGGGGCGAGCAAAGCGCAGTTCATAAAAGTAACTGAAAATGTGTTTTATGCAGCTGCACTGAAAACTGTCCGTGGTAATCCGGCCACTGAAGCTCTAGCTACCCTAGCCCACCAGGGGTCAACACCCAAAGCTCGTGGAAGCAGTGGAATTTCACATGGCCCAAAGCCAAATACAGCCATTGTACAGCATAATACACCTGTCATGAATAAATCTTACCCACCCAGACCGACGCCCCAAATGTGTTCCGTTGAAACTCAAACAGAAAACAATGAGAGTGTACAAACCGATAGTCTTTCACCTGAGGTAGTCACGAACGTAGTTGTTTTCTTCACTGAGATTTTGTTTCATTGTTGTAAAAAAGCTAAGAATTCTGACGTAGTCAAATATCTTGCGGAGTGTGCTCAGCGTCACCTTGGCACGGATATAATTGACTCCGCTGAGTTAATGAATATGTTAAAGTACAGAAAAAAAGCTGGAAAAAACACATCGCTTCCGTCATCATACCGACCAATTGCTCTGACGTCTTGTCTTTGTAATGTCATGAAGACTATGGAGAATTCCAGGTTGGTTTGGTTTCTGACTACAAACAACATTTATTCGCCCACCCAAAGCGGATTTCGAGCTAACAGAAGCATCACTCATCATATTGAAATACTTGAGTCAACCATTCTTCGATCCTTGGCCAATAAAGATCCGTTTTTGCAGTTTTCTTGAACATAGAGAGAGCTTATGATATGCTATGGAAGCACGGCCTGTTGATGAAGCTGAGAGACTTTGGTATTAGTGGTAACTTATTTGGTTGGGTTAAAAGTTGTGTGTCTGACCGGCTAGTTCAGGTAAGTATTGGCAAAACCTTTCTTGTTGAAAACGGGATGCCCCAGGGAAGCGTAATATCGCCGAATCCTTTCAACATCGCCATAAATGACCTCCCCGAAGTGTTGAATCCTAATTTAAGCCCTTCGCTATTTGCAGACGATAAAGCCATATGGTATGGTACAAGAAATCCTCTGCTTGCTAGAAAGTACATACAAGAAGGTTTGAATGCTATCTCAGCCCGGAGTAACGCATGGGAGTTCAAGTTTTCAACAGCTAAGACAGAAGCAGTAATCTTCTCAAACAAGAGGTTACTACTTTCCATGTCGGTATATCTAAATGGTAGTGAGGTTAAGATTGTACAATCATTTCGTTATTGGGGTGTTTTGTTTGACTCTAAACTTACTTGGAATGCTCATGTAAATTCCATTGTAGCAAAATGACAGAAAGCTCTCAATCTGATGAGAGCTGTATCTGGGGAAATGTTTTCTATTGTTAATGTATCGAGCGCTTATTGGTTCACGGTTAGGTTATGGATGTGAAGCCTACGATACTGCCTGTGCTTCAGTTAAAGCTAAGCTTGACAGTATTCAATGTTCAGCGCTCTTTATTAAAACAACTCCCTTAAATATACTTCAACATATATGTAATGAATGGTCTCTTTTGTTCGAAGACAGTTTCGATGACTGCAATTTCGGTGAAGTTGATGGCTTCACATGAGAACTCAGCAACTGGCATTTTCAGACCATTTTATTATGATAATCTATTTGAAGGTACAAGCAGAAAAGGAGAGCCCATCAGCGTACGGGCAAATTGTATGCACGACACAATGCAAATCGCCGTCATTTAAATCTGGTACAAATTTATTCCTGCGTTTCCTCCATGGAAGTTATGTTTACGGAATATTTCACAAGCGTTACACAGAAAAGTAAAAAAGTCAGATAACTCAGAGTTTGTCTCCCTTTTTTCTAGGGATTATATGGCCAGAACGCGGAGCCACTATCTACAGGCCTTTACAGATGCCTCAAAGTACCCGGACACTGACAAAACAGTATATATACTAGTATTGCAGGTAATGAATGGGCGGACAAGCTAGTGAAACAAGCACTGTCTTATATACATATAGCTCAACATGTGTATGTGTCTGTTTCAGAAGCAATGCACATATTTAAGCGGAATTTCAATTTGGCAGGAAGACTGGGACACCTCCACTATAGGGAGGTATTTTCAGGTAGGTAATTTTAATAACGTTTGTTTCTAATTCTCACCTTGTTAGTCTTTCTTCCAAGCGAGCATAAATCCTATGCAACAGACTAAAAATCGGGCACATTCAAACGAATTCTTTTTTAAACAGATTTCACTCACATGATACGGGTGTTTGTGATCATTGCCAGGTTGAGGAAACAATTTAGCATACGTTGTTGCGATGCCCACAATATACTCTCCAGAGACATCGCTATTATGCAGAACTAATCTGTGCTGGCACTACAAACCCTCGCCCAGACACTGTTTTAAGGCCTGGCAAAAAGTCTGGTAGACTCTTTAAAGCTACAGTAAGGTTCTTGCTTCCAGGTAGGAGGAAATTTAGAGTATTGTTCATTCTCACCTCTAGGTTATAATGCACTGATGTGAACACTACTTGGTTTCAGAACTGATCATGGCGTGCATCATTCATTAGAATGGAAACGCCATTAAAGAAACTACCACCATCTCCACCCTCTGAATCACATGCACCAGGCCGGCATCTTTATTGAACTGAATATATTATGCATGTATATTATCATAACACATGTACGGAGTCAGCCTAGCTACAGATCCTGGCAAAAAATAAAACAACAAAAGTGAGCGTCCAAATAAACTTGTTTTGTTTTGATATCTTGCATGGCCTATCGTTAGCAACGTTATATAGGTATATGCAATGCTGGTTTAGTTACGGGTAAATGTTTATTCTCCCAATTTTTACTGCTTATGCTTTAATTTAACTAGACCCTAATGATGTCTCATTTTAAACTGTGAATGTAGCCAATGTTTTTTTTTTATTTTTTATTTTTCCATGTTTTCACCGATGTTTTTGTTGTTGTTGTTTCACTGTCAAATTGATGAGGCACCCATTTGATTTGTGAAGGAAAGTTTATGAGAAGTACATCTGCCATTTTATAAAATTTGTGAGTACGATATCGTGCCGGGGTTGTGTGTGTCTGTGTTTGTGGGGGAGGTGGTAGGGGGTGCTGGAGGGGCTTATTACTTATCACCTGTTCTAAATAGACATAAAACTCAGTTATGTTGTAAACAAGAAGTTTTAACGTCATTCAGAACGCCCAACGCTGGATAGCACGATCGAATTTAGCAGTATGATCCTTTCTGCTCGTTAGCTGATAAATGTATTTGTTGTACGTATGTTGTACGTATATGTCATATTATATTAGTGAACGAAGTTGTCTTCTACAATAAACGATTGAGGCTGAACACAATATAGACAAGATTCCACCCATACGGTTTCGACCCGCATTATGAGTCTCCGAGTTGACACAGCCGTTCTCGTGACCGGGAAAGTAGGCTACCTTTTTGTTCATAGGTCTATAGTTAAATCCAGTTCATTGAAATGAATGACATGACATGCGTCAGGTAGCAGCTACTTCCCTTTACATAAAGTTGTAATATGAGACGGGCTGACCTCCCTTTGTGAATGTACACCCACCCACAAGTAATACAGACCTACACGTGATATATCCACAACATGTTCAGACGTGCATTGCAAGATTGTCCCTCACGTACAGTAGTGTAGTCTATTTCTTATAAACACGCCTATATTCACTTGTCTGTAAAATCAGTCCTACACGCTACGAAATCGCCTTCGGCCAGTGAGACAACGCGACGAGCAAAAACAAACGTTGTTACACACTCAATGCCTAAGTTAAACTGAACTTGTTTTCGTTGACAATATGCAGATTTTGTTATCTCCATCATGACAGCCACGGCATGCATAACGGGAAAGTACTTGTGCATGTGTGTATTTATGTGCGTATGTATGTATATATGTATGTAAACTTGGGTTTTGTCGTTGTACTTATCCGTTTTTAGTCATATGACCTCCAGAAGACAATAGATTTGTGTCTTCTTGTCGTAGGGCGGAAAAAAATAAGTATGAAGTTAAACCCCAAGCACTCACTCACTCAATCTTGTCGTGGGGCGAGTTTTTGCTGCCAAAGTGCGGTCATCACTGGGTGGGGAGGGGATAAATTTGTACATGTCAAGACGTGTACCGGTTCAAAGTGGACGATTTACCCCATCGGCGGAAAATATTTTAGATTGTCTCAAGAAGAGACTTTCATTTGTCAAAACTAAAAAAAACTAGTAGCTACCGGGCTAGGCTAAATACATACGAATTGTAACACAATTTATGCAATGCTTACATATATCAGTGACAGTCTGAGGAGAGGAATAGGATGTTTTAAAGACAGCCACGGGAGAGTCGGGGCTGGTTAGTGCATAGCAGCAGGTTAAAATATACATTGGGACGGGATATTTTTATAGCAAGCACTGATGCAAAATCATTCATACTAAGTCAAAGGTCAAGCAACTGAGTATAGGGGAGAGTCGGGGCTGGTTAGTGCATAGCAGCAGGTTAAAATATACATTGGGACGAGATATTTATATAGTACTGATGCAAAATCATTCATGCAAAGTCAAAGGTCAAGCAAATGAGTATAGATTCCATGTACAGAAGTGATTACAACAACCACTTCCAGAACATAACTCTGCTAGTCGGTATGTAAAATTACAACCGTGTAAAAAAGCGAGAGGGTGGTTCAAACTGATGGCTTCTTGGACTGATAACGGAAGAATGCGTGAAATATCTCGCAAAAGAAAGAGCCTGTTTTTGTGGCCGTTACTGAAGTATCATACATAGGACAGCTCACATGACAGCTCACCAAGTGACATTATACTGACACCAGGCCAACCAGTCCTTGTTTTAAACTCTCCTTGCTCTTTAAACTTGCTTTAAAAGTTGTTAAGTACGACGTAAAGCCGACTTTTACGCATGTCTGTTTATTTTATACGTTTCTTAAACTCAAAAAGCCCCCAGCGCAAGCGAAACACAAGTTCTGTTGTACAGTAAGTTAAGGTGTATGAAGGGGGTGTGTACGTTGTGGTTAAGGTGTATGGAAGTTGTGTGTACGTTGTGGTTAAGGTGTATGGAGGGAGGTGTGTACGTTGTGGTTAAGGTGTATGGAGGGAGATGTGGACATTGTGGTAAAGGTGTATGGAGGGAGGTGTTACGTTGTGGTTGAGGTGTATGGAGGGATTTCTTTATTTATTTATTTGATTGGTGTTTTACGCCGTACTCAAGAATATTTCACTTATACGACGGCGGCCAGCACTATGGTGGGTGGAAACCGGGCAGAGCCCGGAGGAAACCCACGACCATCCACAAGTTGCTGACAGACCTTCCCACATACGGCCGGAGAGGAAGCCAGCTGGACCTGAACTCACAGCGACCGCATTGGTGAGAGGCTCCTGAGTCATTACGCTGCGCTAGCGCGCTAACCGACTGAGCCACGGAGGCCCCGTGTATGGAGGGAGGTGCGTACGCTGTGGTTAAGGTGTATGGAGGGAGGCGTGTGCCTTGTGGTTAAGATGTATGGAGGGAGGCATGTACGTTGTGGTTAAGGTGTATGGAGGGAGGTGTTACGTTGTGATTAAGGTGTATGGAGGGAGGTATGTACGTTGTGGTTAAGGTGTATGGAGGGAGGTGTGTACATTGTAGTTAAGGTGTATGGAGGGTGTGTGTACGTTGTGGTTAAGGTGTATGGGGGTGTGTGTACGTTGTGGTTAAGGTGTATGGAGGGAGGTGTGTACATTTTGGTTAAGGTGTATGAAGGGAGGTGTTAAGTTGTGGTTAAGGTGTATGGAGGGAGATGCACAGGTTGTGGTTAAGGTGTGTGGAGGGAGGTGTAGGCGTTGAGGTTGTGGTGTATGAAGGGAGGTATGTACATTGTGTTTAAGGTGTATGGAGTGTATATGTACGTTGTGGTTAAGGTGTACGGAAGGAGATGTGTACATTGTGGTTAAGGTGTATGGAGGGAGGTGTTACATTTTGGTTAAGGTGTATGGAGGGAGGTGTGTACTTTGTGGTTAAGGTGTATGGAGGGAGGTGTGTACCTTGTGGTTAAGGTGTATGGAGGGAGGTGTGTACGTTGTGGTTAAGGTGTATGGAGGGATATGTGTACGTTGTGGTTAGGGTGTATGGAGGGAGGTGTGTACGTTGTGGTTAATGTGTATGGAGGGATATGTGTACGTTGTGATTAAGGTGTATAGAGGGAGGTGTGTACATTGTGCTTAAGGTGTATGGAGGGAGGTGTGTACGTTTTGTTTAAGGTGTATGGAGGGAGGTGTGTACCTCGTGGTTAAGGTGTATGGAGGGAGGTGTGTACGTTGTGGTTAATGTGCACGGAGGGATATGTGTACGTTGTGGTTAAGGTGTATGGAGGGAGGTGTGTACGTTGTGGTTAAGGTGTATGAAGGGAGGTGTGTACATTGTGCTTAAGGTGTATGGAGGGAGGTGTGTACGTTTTGTTTAAGGTGTATGGAGGGAGGTGTGTACATTGTGGTTAAGGTGTATGAATGGAGGTGTGTACGTTGTGGTTAAGGTGTATGAAGGGAGGTGTGTACATTGTGGTTAAGGTGTATGGAGGGAGATGTATACGTTGTGGTTAAGGTGTATGGAGGGAGGTGTTACGTTGTGATTAAGATGTATGGAGGGAGGTATGTACGTTGTGGTTAAGGTGTATGGAGGGAGGTGTTACATTGTAGTTAAGGTGTATGGAGGGAGGTGTGTACGTTATGGTTAAGGTGTATGAAGGGAGGTGTGTACATTGTGCTTAAGGTGTATGGAGGGAGGTGTGTACGTTGTGTTTAAGGTGTATGGAGGGAGGTGTGTACATTGTGGTTAAGGTGTATGAAGGGAGGTGTGTACATTGTGGTTAAGGTGTATGGAGGGAGATGTGTACGTTGTGGTTAAGGTGTATGGAGGGAGGTGTTACGTTGTGATTAAGATGTATGGAGGGAGGTATGTACGTTGTGGTTAAGGTGTATGGAGGGAGGTGTTACATTGTAGTTAAGGTGTATGGAGGGAGGTGTGTACGTTATGGTTAAGGTGTATGGAGGGAGGTGTTAAGTTGTGATTATGATGTATGGAGGGAGGTATGTACATTGTGGTTAAGGTGTATGAAGGGAGGTGTGTACGTTGTGGTTAAGGTGTATGGAGGGAGGTGTTACGTTGTGGTTAAGGTGTATGGAGGGAGGTATGTACGTGGAGGTTAAGGTGTATGGAGGGAAGTGTGTACATTGAGGCTAGGTTGCATGAGAAGTGTGTTTGGTGTTGTTACGGTGTGGTTATGGGGAGGGGTACTAAATGGAAATGCTATAAATTATACCGTCCCTGCGAGTTTGCTACTAAATTTTATCCTGTCAATCTAGTGTCGAGTCTGACATGTTAAAGCAAAAAAAAAAACGAAAAATGTAATTGGGATACGGATTGTGGGAATTCAGGTCACTGCGTGACGTCAAATATTGGTCAACCGAAAGACTGAAATAGGAAAGTTCAACTGCTGCTAGATACAAATGTAAAAGGATTGTGCTCTATTTCAGTCATAATTTTGTGGCTGTGGATATTCAACTTAATGACGTTACATCTGAAGAATATCAGCAACGGATTTGGCTGTCTCGGTAGCCGTTTAAAGCCACAAAAGAGGTCATTTTCTCTATTTAGCTGTGGTGAATTTATGCCCAGTGGAAAGTTGTTGTTGTACAGCTTGCATACTTATAAATTGTAAATATTGCTGCTGGGTATCCGAGGATGATAGGGAGATTGTGGAACTTCTAGACGGGTCATGCTTCTGCAGAGACTTTATTTTCGTCTAGATTTGGAAATTATTATGACTTGCAAATGGCTTGACGCTTTCGTTTGGCGGGGTGCAGTGTGGTTTGAACATTTATCCCCATTGCACGTGACTGCCCTCAACCAATGGCTAGCCTAGAATCTACTGCATGTAGAAATAAAAAGTGTTACTGACCTTTATGTTGAGGAGTACATCAAACAACGTGCTTTTTATCTTCTTTGTTACTGAGTTACCTTGTAACGAATTTACCCTATCAGTTCAGGGCAGATGACCGATGTATAGCCCAGCTTTGCTTTTTAGCCGACCAAATGGAGATACTGAGTGCTTTTCAGTCGACCAAATGGAGATACTCTACTCAGTAGAAACACGCGACTTTAAACGTCATAAGTCTGTTTTTAGACTACTTCAGTGTCTTTGATGACGTCATAGTTACTCAAAACATGCTACGTAACAATTTAAAAGAAATATACTATAGTGATATCGACGTGTAACATGGGTCATGATGGAAGTCGGGTAGGTAGTAGCCTCCTCTGAATTACTTCTTTTGCCACGTATGACGTCAGCTATGACGTGATGAAAGATTATTTGTTGAAATCGCCTACAAGAGTGACAACAAATTCCTAGGCAACAGAACGTAGTGAAACATGACATCACTCATGGGAGGTGCTGAAATGTCAAACAAACTTTTGAGAAAGTTAAATCAAATTTTCTCCATAAGTTCAAATATAGCTCAAATTAAAGGCAGAGACCTTAAAAATCGAAGAATTCATCACTAAATAGACCACACAAAACTATGCGTAAATATACTTTCTTTTAGTATTTTTTAGAATTTTGTGAAAACAGTTAAAAGTGTTTCAACATTTCAATTTTAAAGTGGGTTTTATGAACCATACTATCAGGGATTAGGAACTCTGATGTCCCCGGAAGCTTTTCCAACTCTTTTCACGATACTGAAGGTTTAAATACTTTCAACCCATGAGTAAAAGATTACTGAAATAATCTTCCCAAAAATGCCTTCGTTTTGGTGAACATCAGGAGAGAAAGGTGATGTGACGTCAGAGTTCCTAGATACCGTCAGTATGGCCCATAAAGCCTACCGTAGTATTTAAATACCTTTCAGCACTCTCTTTAAAGCAATCTGAAAAAATAAATGAAACTCTTTTTACGCGTAGTTTTCAGTTGTCTGTACGATGAACGTTATTTCATGTTTTAGCTCCCTTTTACATTAAGAAGGAAATAATATCATGTGCAATGTTAAAATAATTCTAAAGTTTAATTGTATCAAAATCTGTGTCGACGGTATATCTTCAAATAGCTGATAAGGGGATATCGGAGAACCTTTCAAACAAGCAATGAGTCATTTTCAGAGGTGCTGTCTAACCGCAGCTTACTCCTGAAAACATGCCATTTAAATGGGAGAGTTCCTTCATGGGAGGTAATTCGGCGCGGCACTGTTGCTGTGCTGGATTATACTGTAAGCAGCGCCTAACCGCCGTGGTCCAAATTGTCACTTAGCCCAGATTTGTCATTTTCAGCCGATAAAAAATGCTACTGATAGTTATGTAACGCCTACCATGTTGTTATTTCCATTTCAGACATGCTGTCAGTCTTCTTGCTCTCTGGTGTTTTTTTTCTTTCCGGTAAGTAACATAAAGTGAGCTGTTTTTTAACAGTAAGAAAATCCTTAGCGAAGCCTGCCGAGCTGACAAATATGTTTGTCAGGAAGACTACAGGCACCACATCACTGTCGTCGTGTGTTCAAATCCGGTTCTTACCTTTTCGTCTGTAACTTTACACAGGTTCAGACAGGAATGTGGAATTATTTTCTAATTCAAAAACCTTTCATTTGGCCGGCAAACACTAATCAGGTGAATAGACAAGAAAGACATTTGTTCTTAACGCAACTTTTATTTAACTGTCAAAGTCGGTTCTGGTGATAATCTGGTACTGGTGAACGTTACTTAAATGCTACATATTTTTTCTTTAGAATCTACAAGGAAGCTTTCAAATGAGCCTCGATGGGAAATAAATCTTTGGTTCTACATGTGCAATTGTTGTGAAGCTAATTTAATGTATACCCTTAAGTAAGTATTGAAAGATGAACATTTTGATTTGCACCAACATTCAGGAACCGGAGCAGTAAGGATACAGGTGACCGCTTGGATTAGGACAGACTTACACCAACAGGAAACAACGTTACCTTGTAATTTCACGCTTCAAAACCCATATGGGAAGTACATTATTGGATGGAGCGTGAATAATGTCTACATTCTAAAACGTTCTTCAAAAGGCAAAGTTACTTACAATACAACTTATGATGGAAGAGCTCACATTGGCGATGGCTGCTCCCTAGTTTTACTTCATACTCAACTCAACGACACAGGAAAATACCTCGTGTCAATTGTTGCTCCCAAGGAAGAACCACATCGGAGCGTCAAGAGGGTTTATCTGGTGGTGTCAGCTCAAACCTCAAGCAGTTTGTATCTTTTTCTTACAATCCTCCTGGGTTTTTACATATGGATTTTTGTCTCTCTATTTCCATGGAAACTGGTGATAAAATGTCATTTCCATCGTGGGTTAAGCAGTCAGTATTAGATTCGGTGGACGCGAGGTACATGTCAGCTCATGACATATTCCCTTTTGATAAGAATGTTTTTTGTTGATTCACAAGCAACACAAACCTCATAAGAAAACAACATTACATAATGCAAAACTTATGGTTTAACGTGGGATTATTTGTTTCTGTAGAAGGTTGTATAACTGTCTATCCTCTGCATCCTATACGAAAGATTTACCACTTTCTGTAATGTTTGCATGTTCCCAGCATATTTGCAGGGACCTCCGTGGTTCAGTTGGTTAGTGCGCTAGCGCAGCGTAATAAGCCAGGAGACTGTCACCAATGCGGTCGCTGTGAGTTCAAGTCCAGCTCATGCTGGCTTCCTCTCCGGCCGTACGAGGGGAGGTCTGTTAGCAACCTGCGGATGGTCATGTGTTTTCCCCAAGCTCTGCTCGCTTTCCTCCCTCCATAATGCTGGCCGCCGTCGTATAAGTGAAATATTCTTGAGTACGGCGTAAAACACCAATCAAATAAGTAAATATAAACATGCATCCCGTACTAGGACTCAGACACGTGTTACATGTAGTTTTCCATAAGTGAAAATGTTAACGTTTAGTTCTGTAATCAGCCACAGACATTGCATACTATGTTTCCTTTTTGCATTCAAATGAATAGTTGGACAGCATAGTATTTTGAAGGTAGAGAAATACCTGTGTACGCCATATGTGTGTGCATATATATATATATATATATATATATATATATATATATATATATATATATATATATATATATATATATATATATATATATATATATATATATATATATATTCGTGTTTGCATTTGAGTAATACTTCGCAGTTGTTAAAATCAACAAACAGTTGATGCCTGACTGCTGTGTAATTTTACAGAAGTACATTTTCCAAATTTAAGGTATTGCTTGTCGTGCTTTGGTGAAGAGAGTTTATACAAGGTTGGTTGTACAGTCTATGACGTCACAATTTAACAAAGGAACTTTGTGCGCATTTATAGACAGCGGCGAAGCTGTGACATGTCCGTGTCAAATGCGCATGAACTGTTTTGTTGTATAACGCACAGATGTTTTTTTAAATGGATTTTTCGGAGTCTTTGTCGTGATAGAATACGCCGACATTTTTCTAGTTGTTGCCGAGGTTAAGTTCTGAACAGAACAAGATATTTAGGAAATAAAACCCCTGTAGAACAAATACTTTTTAAATCGTATGGCATATGTTTCAGTTTGTGCTGGTATTTAGAAAAATAAATTGAATTTCGGCCAGTTCAGTTCATTGTCGCCTTCCAATAAGTTTTGCATGACATGCACGTTACTATGCATTGGGTGTCAGAATTCTCTTTCCGCCTCGTTAAACTTCCTAAAGAAGTTGGAGCAGGTTTTGGAATATACCCAATGCTGTAGTGTTTAGCATATCGTAAGCGCTTCAAGTCTAACAATGCGCTGAGGATGTGGTAGTTTGTACAGTTCGACATTTGCTAATAGACTTTGGGTACATTAATTATTAAGCCAATTTATAGTATGAAAGCAAAACCGACTTTCTAACCATTTAATGCCTTGTAATCTGTTGATTTCCATTTTCAGATAAAACTTTTGAGGCCAATGTAACTACAAAGCCCAACGACAAAGCGTGTGTGAAGGACGACACCGAGTCAAAGCACCGGAGCATTGTGCTGTCCGTCATTTCTACTTTGGGTTTCTTTATTCAGTTTTACTTGCTGGCGAGTGGTGTATATGTCAGAGCAAGAAGGGACATTAACAGTCAGTCGACCGCTAATAGTAATATTACGTCACCTTTTCTTGTCCGTAACATTTACACTCGAAGGCATTCCTATGCTCCCTATATCTGTTTGAATTTAAATATGGAGTCCACCGAAAAAGGTTCAGATTCGTTTATTAACTTATACATACATGTACATTAGGTTGAACTGTACAGCGAGCAAACTCCAGGCAATTCTTGTAAATATTCTACTCCTTATTGAACTGTTAGAAATACATGTAGAACTTGAATAATTCTAGGATCAGAAGCAGTTCATTATTTTGAATAAAATATCACTTAAATTTATTTATTTATTTGATTGGTGTTTTACGCCGTACTCGAGAATATTTCACTTATACGACGGCGGCCAGCATTATGGTGGGTGGAAGCCGGGCAGAGCCCGGGGGAAACCCACGACCATCCGCAGGTTGCTGACAGACCTTCCCACTTACGGCCGGAGAGGAAGCCAGCATGAGCTGGACTTGAACTCACAGCGACCGCACTGGTGAGAGGCTCCTGGGTCATTACGCTGCGCTAGCGCGCTAACCGACTGAGCCACGGAGGCCCCTAAATATCACTTAAAAGAATAGATTACCAAGGCTCTTTGGCAAGCAGCTAATATCAAGTGACACAATTCATCAACCAGGTGTTTTTTTTTCATTCCACGAATACGGGATACTAAAGTAAATAGTTTCCAGCTTGGAAACTAACTTATCAATAGGGAGTAATAATTTAACGTTAAACGTCAAAACCCCAAAATTTAGTACAAGGTGTGTATATCTATTTGACATTTAACTGATGTAACAGGGATAGTTTACTACCTTCAGACTGAAAGACTGGAACGTGTGCACTGTAAAGGTTAATAACAGGGGACGTAACTTTTTGAAGATATCGAAGCTTGAGCGTCGCCAAACGTCTGTAACATGTTCAATCAACAATAACTCCAGAAAATCTTACTAGGGCTGAATGCTTGAGAAATTCGGTGAATACAAGCAAACACGTGAAACCATGACATAACTAATTAATAAAGTAAACTCACACCATTTAGAAACAGAATACCATTCTTTGACAACTGAGAAAATGCTATCATAAAATGTAGCCTCGCAAAAAACAAAACAAAAACCCATATGAGTTTAAAGGGGCGGGGGGGAGGGGGAAGGGATAGGCATCACCACAATCAATGATATATGAGTGAAATAATGACGAATTCAACGATGCCAACTTCAGACCACTAGCTGGATAATACAAAAACACGTAAGATGTGGTTATGATGGCCATGGCATCGCGGACTCGCCGAAAGCCGAAAGCATTACAAACGGTGAGCTATAAATATCTCTTGAACGAGTTTTCATGCAAATATTTTTGATAAAACCTGAGTCTGCCTCAAGATCTGAATGGGTGGGAGTGGTACAGCTAAGTCTTCATCACTGTTTGCCATGTTTGTAGTCATTTATAAGTCACCCGTATAACCAAGAAGTTGGTTTTCTTTGGTCTTTGATTACGTGTTTCTCTGACACATGTAGTACACTGGATCCATCTGGACTTGCATACATTAGCCTAATTGACTTACACTCTGGTTGCTGCTATCGAATCCCGGAATTGTGAGTTTTCTTCCACCACAAATTATAACCACAAATGTTGTCGTAACACTGTTGCTAAAACGAGCATCTACATAACGCAAAATTGTTTATTTATACGACTCGGTTTCCCCTCAATGTCCACATCAGAAAAAAAACTGATTGATCAGTGATTTTAACGGTTAAACTTTTGATTTAAAGATATTCACTTGGTTCTTCCTAATGATATTTTAACCGAGTTTGAATCCTGGACTCTTTCTTGGGTTACATAGATATTATTGCGCTGACGGATTTAACTAGCCACTAACGTGGTTTAAATAATAATCTTTATTTCTCGTTTACTCACAGTGATTTTTGTGCGACTGATTTCAGACCAAACAAGGAAAATAGAAGTGTGCAAATCAATCCTGCCAAATGTCTCACTTGTTTTCTTTACGGCGTCTTTTGTGACTTCAACGTTTGTAGAGTGGAACACGATTACATTTGGAAGTAAGTATAACACCAAGCAGGTCTTACTCCGTTTTCCATTGAGACTTTTAAGTCCCACTGAATGGTTTGGCACTTTGACACCAATGGGCATCCAGAAGCGGTTAAATTTACTTTCACAGAAGTTAAAGGGTAGTCGTGACACCACCCCATTATCAAACTATAGATTCTTTTCAACGAAACTACAGATAATGTACCTTCTTATTCTGGAAATTACAGTACTTAGTGTACCAAAATCAACATTATTGTGTGAGGAATGTCTCGCCCTCGTCGGAATCCAAGGTGAAATAATGCAGAGTGCTATGAGGCCTGGATCTTATGAAGCTGTCTCTCACTGGCTCCCACCCCAAGCATGCATAAGGCACCCATGCAAACCACTACCTTTGTCATGCAAATGCTATAGCATGTTGTACCGCGATGCCTGTTAAATTAGCGCATGTGTTCAAAGATCCAAGAAACATACACGCAGATATCCGACACAGATTAACTTGGCCAGCATATATAAAGCAACTCGTTATAAATTCACGAACGTGTTACATAAACGATGGTAATAAAGTTTTCAGCCTTGTAGACTTATATAGTCCAAATTCACTGCATGAGATAGGACAATTTATGTCAAATATTTTCACCTATCGCTTGAGAAGTGTAAAAAGTCACTCAGATACATGAATATTGTTAGTTACTATCGTTGAAGACGGAAAAAGCAGTCGTAACACTACTTTTCCATTACCTAAGTCTGGTAGGAAGTTTGTACAATTTTAACACTTTCGAACATGACACAACATTGCGAGGAATCTTTCCTCTTTTCTTTTCTCTTTACTCTTCTCTTATCACCAGATAGAACATTTGCATTAAAGATTTTAGTATAATCATCCCAGATATTCAGATATATCACCAAAATATTTCAGCCTCATCACTGATCCCAAAATTAGACAAATTACCCTATTACCTTTTCATAAAACTGCCCCTTGTACATTTTAATTGCCATGTTGCTTCCCCCTTGTCGTTAAATATGATATTAGAACTTCACATTATAAATTCGAGTCAGCAGGCTAACTTTTGGCTGCTGTCATGAATCTTAAATGCATCTGCGGTTTTTCGTTTTATTTCAGATTTCTCCACTGTTAGAGTGTTTATGAAACAATGTTATTGTGATTGTGTGAAATATAAAGTACAAAACATCTGCACTTTCCTGACCAAGGCGATCGCTGTGAGTTCAACTCATGTCTCCTTCCTCACTAGACGTACGTGGGGGGGCCTGTAAGCAAAATGAGGGTGGTTATTGGTTTCCCGCTCTGCCCGGTTTCTTCGCATGAAAATGCTGACTGCTATCGTGAAATTGAGATATTTTTGAGTACTGGAGTAAAACTCCAAACAGATAAATAAGGCAATATTTTTGGGGTAGAATTTTATGATTTGTTTTTCCCTCTTTTCATTGCAGCAAGCTTCTTCATGATTGTGGTGGCCACTTTAATATTTGTGTATTGCATGGTGATAAACAGGGATTTGAAGAAAGATTAATATGATGAGCCTCTATGTACTCTCAGGCTATCAGCTGCATGGGCAAAAGATTTCCCTGTAAAACAAGTTGACTACACAAACCTGTCAGACCTGCAAACGCTGTCGCGTGACGGTGCTTAGGAATCGATACCAGTTTATGCGCTCCACTTCAACGACCAAAAGAAAGCAACTGACTTAAGCTTGATTGACAGATGCTGGCACCGTTGTCATGGCCGTAAGGCCACTTTTAACTTTTGTATTTTACTCTTTCTTCCTTGTTATTAAACAAACATGTAACTTAAAGCTCCAAGCATATACTGAGGTGTTTATTTCCGCTCTATGGCTGCAAGTGTCAAAACCCAACATCAACGAGTTTCTAATAACATCTCTTCTCTCTGTATTAAGCACTGTGGAAAATTTCAACAGGCTACGTATTACTTTTACAACGCAATCTGCTCTGCATACTTAATTCATAAATATTAAAGAAATCTCATTGTTTCACTAGCCCTATAACAACCTTATTACATGTCACTTTAGGTTTTATACAGAATGTGTTTGTTAGGGAAGGAGGTAATGACTATATGTTTAAACGCAAAAGCTCAGTGTAAGTCAAGAGAAAATATTAAATAAATCAACATACACTCAGAAAAATTAATCTGTTTAATTTTGACAGAAATGTCTGTTGTCTGGGTGTTGCTAGAATGTATTCTGTTATTATAACATAACATTCCGCCATATTCAGCCCAATATCCTGTTGATCTAACAGAATCTTTATTTATTTATTTATTTATTTGATTGGTGTTTTACGCCCTACTCAAGAATATTTCACTTATACGACGGCGGCCAGCATTATGGGTGGGCGGAAACAGGGCAGAGCCCGGGGGAAACCCAAGACCATCCGCAGGGTGCTGACAGACCTTCTAACAGAATCTTTATGTTGAAGTAATAGAATATGTGTGTTATGTTTAACAGAACGATCTGCTGCAGTGACAGAATACATTCTAGCATCACTCGGACAACAGACTTTCTGTTAAAATTAACTGATTAATTGTTGAGTATGTGGGAATTTAAAAGTTCTTTGTTGGCTTTGGTTTGAGCTACATGTAACTTCTTACATTGTTTTACAATGACGTTGCATGCACCTATCCATCTCTCGGCCAGCTCGGCCGCGACATGTGAAGGTATGTCCATTACTGTGACCGTACCAGTTTCTCCCATCCATAAACCTCACTGCCATCGTATACATGAAAGACATGAATGTTAAAATATATGTACCGCCAGAAGTCCATTACCGAGAAGTATGCAACTTCCGTATACAGTCGCAAGTCTCCACGGCACATAACACATGTAACGTCATCTGCGGAAGCTCGTGCCACCTGGTGAAGGAAAATGCCAACGTCTTGGATGGAAAATGTGAACCGAATCGTGGAAAATCTAAGGTTCTAAGACACTTTTCAGATCGAAGCCATTTTGTAAACGGCTGCTACGAGAACTGGTCACACTTTTAAACTGAAATTCCGTATTTAAAAACTACGACTTCGATAATCTTTGTTTCTATATTTCAAAGCAACTCTAAAACAACTACTATCAAAGACATTGTTGTCCATTTACAAAACCATCCATTTCCGTAATTTTTTTTAAGTCAATTTCAACACAACCGCGCTTGGATCATTTTTGCCACCATGCATCAGGACACAGACTCCCATTACAACTTCCGTTTTTCGGTAGGTTGTAGTTCTATGTATTTTAGGGTGTAAAGTCTTTTTTTGCTGCCAGCCTGCCGTTTTTGGTGTACAGGTACATACTTGGTATCAAAATGATGGAAATTGTCTACGCTTTGGGCAGGTATGAGTTTTAACGATGAAAGTTTGAAATTCTGGGTGAGAGGACACAAGGAGACAGGTGGTGATGAGGCTGCGAGTGACGTCCCCTTGGTGTTCCTAGGCACCCCTCCCAGGTGCCGGCATAGAAAGGTCCAGATTTTGACGGTCAACCTATGTCAAGATTTTTATGGCTTCTTTCTCACAGGCTGGGCCAGGGACTGAGCTACAGCACTAAACGTTAACATTATCGCTTATGGAAAACTAATGGGGGTCTGAGGCCATCAGCCGTTTCTCAAACGTTCGCCGCGCAATAGACTAGCTAAAAGGAAGTTGCATACGACTAGGTAATGCACTTCTAGTACTGCTTAGCACAATTCCGAATAACAGAGACCTCGCCTCCTCGGATGTTAAGACTCTCCCACGAGGAGATGTGATAATCCTCTGTACAACACACACTCCCCCGATGACAACCCGGGCATGACACTCCTATACTTTAACACACCAGTTATTCTATCAAGATTCACAACGCTTATGTTTTCACCAGGAGTGACCATGCGTTTGAAATCCTATAGTCATTTATTATAAAAGTGCCATGTCTTCTAACCATATACGTGAAGTCACATACAAAAACAAAATGTCAACTGTTTATGCACAATATTTCTTGGGAGTCTTAATCATGATCTTTCTTTTGAGTTTGAACTATACCGACGAGCTAATGGATTTACAAACAACAGCCTGGACGTGATATGTCGGATTTTCGTGGTTAACTATCAATTTATGAAATCTGACACATTTGCAATAAGTTGTTTCGTTGAATTTCACAACGCCAACATGTTGTGGTGGTGGACATTGGCTAAAGTCTTGTCAGCTACTGGAGAATCCACTCTGCAGTTTGGTAGGAGAAGTTCCTTCATTCAGAGTGGGCGGAAAACGATTAATCCCAATCTTGACATATACACAGGGGCCCACGTGACCTAGAGGTTGGCGTGTTAGTGAAGGGCAGGGCCCTAGGAGTCTCTAACCAGTGCGATCGTTATGAGTTCAGCCCATGCTGGCTTCTTCTCCAGCCATATTTAAGAAGATCTACTAGCAATTTGCAGATCGTGGTGGGCTTCCTACTAGGTACAAACCTGATTGTCACTTGAGCTTCAGAGAAATCACCATGAAGATTGACAGGATCGAAGATTCTGTATTGTAACAATGACTGGATCGACGTGAAGATTCTGTATTTTAAAAATGACAGGATCGACATAAAGATTCTGTATTGTAACAATGCCTGGATCGACGTGAAGATTCTGTAGTGTAACAATGACTGGATCGACGTGAGATTCTGTATTGTAACAATGACTGGATCGACGTGAAGATTCTTTAGTGTAGCAATGACTGGATCGACCTAAAGATTCTGTATTATCATAATGACTGAATAGAGTTGAAGAATCTGTATTGTAACACTGATAGGATCGACGTGAACATTCTGTTGTGTAACAATGACAGGATCGACGTGAAGATTCTGTATTGTAACAATGACTGGATCGACGTAAAGATTTTGTATTATAACAATGACTGGATTAACGTACAACTTCAGTATGGGAATAATGACTGGATCCTAGTAAAGAACTCTTAACGTGAATTTAATGTACGGGAATAATTATTAGATTATTTTGAAGTGTATGTACTGGAAAAATGACTGGATGCACGTGAAGTGTAGGCATGGAATAATGACTGGATGCACGTGAAGTGTAGGCGCGGAATGATGACTGGATGCACGTGAAGTGTACGTACGGAATAATGGCTGGATGCACGTGAAGTGTAGATACGGAATAATGGCTGGATGCACGTGAAGTGTAGGCACGGAATAATGACTGGATGCACGTGAAGTGTAGGTACGGAATAATGCCTGGATGCACGTGAAGTGTAGACACGGAATAATGACTGGGTGCACGTGAAGATTCTTAAATGGTAGAAAAAATGACCTCTGCAAAGCCGAACAGGAGATATCATACACAAACGTGCATTACCATGAACTGTACTATCTGTCTGTATGGCGAATTTCCTTGTATAGCGGAGATAGAGATTACTGTGCATATTTAATTAAATGCTTCCTTATATAAAAGAGCTACAATAGCTGATGTTACATGTACATACTTAAAGCCCATACATTTCATGTGTGCCTTGTAGGTGCGAAATACATACGAACGTAGGTCAAACATGTCAATCGTAAGCTGATCAAAACAGAGGGACGTATGACTTGATCAACGATGATTAGCCTGGGTGGTCTCTTCGTAACACGTGAGTAATGATTTTATTTTATCATCTTCCAGCTGAAAAGTTTTATGCATGTGTTCAGAGTGCTTGGATATGCGTGCCACATGACTGAAACATGGTCACGTGTCGGATGTATAAACAGGTGATGTGTAGTCAGCGACCTGTCAGTATTGCAGCACATTATCAGTGAAAATGCCTTGCCGACCCGAATCCAGGCTTGCTTCAGTGTTAGTCTCAGCCTGTACCACTGTAAAAAGGTCTGCCACAGGTCTAGAATGGCAATGGAAACGGACATAAGCCAGCACCGTGTAAACCGTTGATATTACTAACATAAATACTGTTATTACCGGTATGACCTTTATTAGCACCGTTACATGTACAGCTACCACTACCATTAATATTACTAGTGTTGCTACAACTAACACTATCACTACTACTGCCACTGTTGCTACATATACTAGTACCACTACTAATACATATGTATTTCTAATACTAAAGGCTATTTGCACAGACGTTACCGTATGTACTAACATTTCTACCGCCACAAAATACCACTACAAATATTACTGTTCCTGCCACTTCTACTACTGCAAATGCTACTACAGAACCCTATAATATTTTCACTCTTGGAGTTTCTGTTACTTGTTCGTGGGACGGTATGTCACCAACCTGTTTATGGTGGCTGTTTTCACCTGTCCTTTGTCCTGTTTCCTCCCACCATAACGCTGGTCGCCGTCCTATAAGTGAACTATTCTTGCACATCATCAATAAATAAATAAATAAATTACTGCCACTACATGTACAATCACTACTACTGCTCTTACTGCCACTACATGTACAATCACTACTACTGCCCTTACTGCCACTACATGTACAATCACTACTACTGCCCTTACTGCCACTACATGTACAATCACTACTACTGGTCTTACTGCCACTACATGTACAATCACTGCTACTGCTCTTACTGCCACTACATGTACAATCACTACTACTGCCCTTACTGCCACTACATGCACAATCACTACTACTGCTCTTACTGTCACTACATGTGCAATCACTACTACTGCCTTTACTGTCACTACATGTACAATCACTACTACTGCCCTTACTGCCACTACATGTACAATCACTACTACTGCCCTTACTGCCACTACATGTACAATCACTACTACTGCTCTTACTGCCACTACATGTACAATCACCACTACTGCTCTTACTGCCACTACATGTACAATCACCACTACTGCCCTTACTGCTACTACATGTACAATCACTACTACTGCCCTTACTGTCACTACATGTACAATCACTACTACTGCCCTTACTGCCACTACATGTACAATCACTACTACTGCCCTTACTGCCACTACATGTACAATCACTACTACTGCTCTTACTGCCACTACATGTACAATCACTGCTACTGCTCTTACTGCCACTACATGTACAATCACTACTACTGCCCTTACTGCCACTACATGCACAATCACTACTACTGCTCTTACTGTCACTACATGTGCAATCACCGCTACTGCCCTTACTGTCACTACATGTACAATCACCACTACTGCCCTTACTGCTACTACATGTACAATCACTACTACTGCTCTTACTGTCACTACATGTACAATCACTACTACTGCCCTTACTGCCACTACATGTACAATCACTGCTACTGCCCTTACTGCCACTACATGTACAATCACTACTACTGCTCTTACTGCCACTACATGTACAATCACTACTACTGCCCTTACTGCCACTACATGCACAATCACTACTACTGCCCTTACTGCTACTACATGTACAATCACTACTACTGCCCTTACTGTCACTACATGTACAATCATTACTACTGCCCTTACTGCCACTACATGTACAATCACTACTACTGCCCTTACTGCCACTACATGTACAATCACTACTACTGCCCTTACTGCCACTACATGTACAATCACTGCTACTGCTCTTACTGCCACTACATGTACAATCACTGCTACTGCTCTTACTGTCACTACATGTACAATCACTACTACTGCCCTTACTGTCACTACATGTGCAATCACCGCTACTGCTGTTACTGCTACTACATCTGTGACTGGTCCAGCTAATGCTAGCTTCCTCTCCGGCCTAACGTGGGAAAGTCTGTCAGCAACCGTAGGTTCCCTCCGGGCTCAGCCCGGTTTCCCCCCACAATAATGCTGGCTGCCGTCGTATAAATGAAATATTCTTGAGTACGGCGTAAACTCCAATGGAACAAATAAATTAAATAAATGTTGCGACCACTACCATTACTACTACCAGTGCTACTTCACAACAACAACAACTACTACTACATCACTGGAAGTACTAGTACTGCAGATATGAAATAGGCAAAGCCAAGGTGTGCACCCAGTGAATTACTTAACCTAGTAAATTATGGACACTGTGTGCTAACAATACAATGTACATGTATACATTGATCTGCAAATTACTCTCACTAATTATGTATATGTAAAATTTGCAAGAGCTTGGTCCATTAGCTGATACCTCTTTCTTGCCTGATAAGGTTGCCCTTGGCTACTCCCTAACCCTGATAAGCTATACTGGAGGTATATATTACTTGAGGTACATCAGAGGTGTACCACTGAGGTGTATGATATCTGATCTGAAGTGTATGTGAAGGTGTATCTGAGGGTCTGCAAATTATGGATATTAATACCTCAAGTATATCTATAGTACACCTTAGTGAATGTTTACCCTGGAAAGAACAGGTAAAAGAACTGAATGTCTGAGGTGTGCCCGAGGTATATGCTTATCGGTGGATGTTACCTGAGTGTAACGTGACAGATTCTGCAGCAGAAAGCATCAGTCAGTGCATAATTGGGTTTATTTTTCCACAGTCTAGACATCCACATTTTTAGAGGCAGTCATCTTGGAATAATTGAGGGGAAAATATTTTCATGCTTTCTTGCTTATATTTATTAAGTGAACATTTTTATTTTTGCAGATGCACAAACATTTGTAACTTTGTAGTCACCATTTTGTCAGAAATAAAATGTCAAAATCTGATTTCTTATTTTAGAACTTTCCATATCTCTAAGGTGTACCTGAGATACATCATTTATTTTTTTTCAACTTTCAAAGTTTCTGTGGTGCACCTGAGGTATATCTTTTAAGCGTTTATTTTTTTTCAAAGCTGCCGAAGTGTATCTGAGGTACATTATCTCGTATTCAAAAAGTGTTCCGAGCTCCTGAGGTATATCTGAGGTATATGCATATGACTGAGGTATACCTCATCTATGCCTCACACTGAGGTGTACACTGGGTGTTCACCCTCATATGTGCCTCACACCGAGGTGTAATCCTCAATTCTATAAGGGTGCTAGCTGCTGCTTAGTCAGTCAAGGTGAAAATTAAAAAAATGAGATATGGTAATTAAGTTAAGTATAAAGGGGTTCTTCACTCTTACGCCACTCATATTAAGTGTACCCTTGATATACGTGAGTATTTTCAAATGTTCAGATTTGTGCTTGACTAGTTCTGTTCAACACTTGCATATTTTCCAACATTGTGTAATTATAGTGTAAGGTGGTACTGGCTTATTTATCTTCAGTCACACGAGTCTAGTCAACATATTCAATGCTATGAACTATAGAATTTCCAAAAATCACAAGCATGGTGCCTTATATGTATATGTCCGGCCCATTGTATCTTTTAATTTACACCTATGAGAATGGAAAGAGAACTATAAAACTCATTGTTTTATATTAAGGAATTGTCTGTGAAATCTATTAGGTATGCCGTAATTCAGATTTGTGTGTGTACTCTCAATGTGATAGGAATTATTTTATTAAGTTCAGTATAAACAAAATATAGTTGAGTAATAATTTGCTGAAATATCACACACCATGTAAGTTGGTTGTATACATGGAGAAAATTGGAATACCTGGGGTAAACAACCGCCATTTGACAAGTCATTAAGACTAACTTTACCGTAGCAAAATCGCAACAGTTGGTCAAGAGTTACCTCCCTTACGATAGCTTGTCGATTTCAGTTTACTTTAACGACATTCACGTAGTATAAAAACACAACGCTATTGTTGGATTTTCGGTACAGGGGAACAATGTAATTCAAAAGACTCAATAAACTGTGAAGTAAAACTCCTATCAATTAGTCAGATAATAACAACATCCCTGCTATATATGATGCCACTTATAAAATTTATATTGCTTTCATAATACGTGCACAGAAACAGCTAAAAAACGGTCTAAAATTCATTTTAGAGCATCAAGAAAATCCAGCGGATGGGAGCCTGCCCCAGGATAATTTTGGTCAGATTTGCCTCGCTGCGCTTAGTTACAATTTTTCTAAAAAATCAAATTTAAAAGGATTTTTGGATTCAACCCTCGTATGTGTGTGTGCGTGTGTGTGTTCGCAGAAGAAACTTCAGGTTGTTTACCTTTGTCAGTAGCCTAGTGATATGGCTGACCGAGGAGCAGTCTGGTATCAGGAGATTCCTGCTTAAGTGTTACGTGATCGGTTGGCTGACTGTAAGTGTTGTTACCAGTCCACATATCCAAGCTCCCGTCTTTAAATGGCAGAGCAAGTTAGAGGCTGGAGAGCGTTTTCGTACAACTGACGGAGATTTTTCTCCGCGCGTTTGTACAACCAAGTTGTAGTTTAGTCTTTACAACTACGTTGAAGGTGGGAATATTTTCGTGGAAAGTTTTGTATGTTCTGATAAATCTGATATGTTATGATAAATCGGTGTATGTACTCAACAACACCGGAAGGAAACGGGCATTCCCGATTCGAGCGCGAGTGGAACTGTAAATTGTTTGAAAGTTTGGTCGAATGTGTACTGGTGCAAGTCTAAGTCGGATGCTAACGGGATCTTCTTTATCAGAATAAAATAAAATTGCCGTGGAAATCTCCCAAATTACACCGTTCCAAGATGGATGCGTGACAGAGCCTTAATGCAGTTCAGAACGAGGCACGTTTTGCACGAGACAGTCGATTCTGCCAGAACTTTTTCACTTGCTGAGACTGTAGATAAGGGTAGATAACTCTGCCTATTTTCGTACACACGCTACCTGTTACACGTACTGCGTACGTTATCATCTACATTTACAGTATCTGAACCCACCATAATTCTGGCCGCCGTCGTATAAGTGAAATATTCTTGAGTAAGGCGTAAAACACCAATCAAATAAATAAATAAATAAATAAATAAATAAATAAAACATAGACCCTTTGCTTTGATATAGGAATTTGCTGCAGGCTGTGACCTCATACCAGTAACACCCATGTTAAGCTACCGCCTCCTACTTAGATCAATCTGGATGGTATTATGTTGTAAACTTGTGTGACTGATTCTCTTTTCTGTCTTATAGCCTTATACATCAACAGGGATTACTGTCCATGTTTGTAGCTCTGACAGGAAACTGCGATATCCTTAATTTGCATGTTAATATTCATTTTTAAATACAGAGAGCATACGTGAACTACGGTAGGTAACTGCTTTAAAGATGTAATTCACAATACAAAGTGACAGGTAGGTTATTAGGGAGTATGGCGAATTGTTTTCTCCAGGCTCTATATCTGGTTTTATTTACCCACAGAACTGACCGACACCCTGCAAGTGAGCAAGTGAATGTACGGCATAAAAAACAAACAATTGTGTAACTGGTTAATAAAAAGTTTAACAAAAGGTACCACATAAATTCGCTGCATGTTTAAAACATGTGAATTTCACAAAATGGTTTATATTGAGAACATTTTAACCTCTGACCATGCTGCCATTTTGGCATAAAGCAGAGATACATGTATACATTTCAACAATTTGTAAAACATAAGTATTTGTTGATTTCAAAATCTGTAATGTATATGGGACTAAGAACTAAACAAACAAAAAAGAAGCAGGAAGTAGGAGATGAAAACATGTTTGTAATAGAATAAAATACAAGTATATTATTTATGCTGATTATGTAATGGGTGTCTTTATTTATTTATTTGATTTGGGTTTTAAACTGTAACGAACTCTGTCCGATTTCCCACCATAATGCTGACCAACGCCTTATACTTCAGTGCAGTGTAGAACAACAAATCAAATAAATAAAAAAATGAAATATATACCAGATAGGCCATGCAGCATGAAAAAGTGTTTTGTTCTGTTTAAAAGATTATCTATCAAAATAAAAAAACTAAGGCTGTGCTTAAATACTTGCTTTTACGTCATTCTTACACGTGCTGTTTCAAAAGTCATTTATACAAATGTATAGCTATTTAATTTTGACCATTATGTTAAACATATGTTCTCAAGAGCTAGAGCGAAACACATAGATACTGGCACACATATCGTCTTCCTTTCTGGATATATCCTACCAGGTACAAACCTGATTGTCACGTGAGCTTCAGAGAAATCACCATGAAGATTGACAGGATCGAAGATTCTGTATTGTAACAATGACTAGATCGACGTGACGATACTGTATTTTAAAAACGACAGGATCGATATAAAGATCCTGTATTGTAACAATGCCTGGATCGACGTGAAGATTCTGTAGTGTAACAATGACAGGATCGACCTGAAGATTCTGAATTGTAACAATGACTGGATCGACGTGAAGATTCTGTAGTGTAGTAATGACTAGATCGACGTGAAGATTCTGTATTGTAACAATGACTGGATCGAGTTGAAGATTCTGTATTGTAACACTGACAGGATCGACGTAAAGATTCTGTATTGTAACAATGACTGGATCGATGTGAAGATTCTGTAGTGTAACAATAACTGAATAGAGTTGAAGATTCTGTATTGTAACACTGACAGGATCGACGTAAAGATTCTGTTGTGTAACAATGACTGGGTCGACGTGAAGATTCTGTATTGTAACAATGACTGGATCGACGTAAAGATTTTGTATTATAACAATGACTGGATTAACGTACAACTTCAGTATGGTTATAATGACTGGATCCTAGTAAAGAACTCTTAACGTGAATTTAATATACGGGAATAATTATTAGATTATTTTGAAGTGTATGTACTGGAAAAATGACTGGATGCACGTGAAGTGTAGGCACGGAATAATGACTGGATGCACGTGAAACGTAGGCACGGAATAATGACTGGATGCACGTGAAGTGTAGGTACGGGATAATGGCTGGATGCACGTGAAGTGTAGATACGGAATAATGACTGGATGCACGTGTAGATTCTTATATGGTAGAAAAAAATTACCCCTGCAAAGCCGAACAGGAGATATCATACACAAACGTGCATTACCATGAACTGTACTATCTGTCTGTATGGCGAATTTCCTTGTATAGCGGAGATAGAGATTACTGTGCATATTTAATTAAATTCTTCCTTATATAAAAGAGCTACAACAGCTGATGTTACATGTACATACTTAAAGCCCATACATTTCACGTGTGCCTTGTAAGTGCGAAATACATACGAACATAGGTCAAACATGTCAATCGCAAGCTGATCAAAACAGAGGGACGTATGACTTGATCAACGATGATTGACCTGGGTGGTCTCTTCGTAACACGTGAGTAATGATTTTATTTTATCATCTTCCAGTTGAAAAGTCTTATGCATGTGTCCAGAGTGCTTGGATATGCGTGCCACATGACTGAAACATGGTCACGTGTCGGAAGTATAAACAGGTGATGTGTAGTCAGCGACCTGTCAGTATTGCAGCACATTATCAGTGAAAATGCCTTGCCGACCTGAATCCAGGCTTGCTTCAGTGTTAGTCTCAGCCTGTACCACTGTAAAAAGGTCTGCCACAGGTCTAGAATGGCAATGGAAACGGACATAAGCCAGCACCGTGTAAACCGTTGATAACGGTAACATAAATACTGGTATTACCGGTATGACCTTTATTAGCACCATTACATGTACAGCTACCACTACCATTAATATTACTACTGTTGCTACAACTAACACTATCACTACTACTGCCACTGGTGCTACATATACTAGTGCTACTGCTACTACATATGTATTTCTAATACTAAAGGCTATTTGCACAGACGTTACCGTATGTACTAACATTTCTACCACCACAAAATACCACTACAAATATTACTATTCCTGCCACTTCTACTACTGCAAATGCTACTACAGAACCCTATAATATTTTCACTCTTGGAGTTTCTGTTACTTGTACGTGGGACGGTATGTCACCAACCTGTTTATGGTGGCTGTTTTCACCTGTCCTTTGCCCTGTTTCCTCCCACCATAATGCTGGTCGCCGTCCTATAAGTGAACTATTCTTGCACATCATCAATAAAAAAATAAATTACTGCTACTACATGTACAATCACTACTACTGCTCTTACTGCCACTACATGTACAATCACTACTACTGCTCTTACTGTCACTACATGTACAATCACCGCTACTGCTGTTACTGCCACTACATGTACAATCACTACTACTGCTCTTACTGCCACTACATGTACAATCACTGCTACTGCTCTTACTGCCACTACATGTACAATCACTACTACTGCCCTTACTGCCACTACACGTACAATCACTACTACTGCCCTTACTGCCACTACATGTGCAATCACTACTACTGCCCTTACTGCCACTACATGTACAATCACTACTACTGCCCTTACTGTCACTACATGTACAATCACTACTACTGCCCTTACTGCCACTACATGTACAATCACTACTACTGCCCTTACTGCCAATACATGTACAATCATTACTACTGCTGTTACTGCCATTACATGTACAATCACCGCTACTGCTGTTACTGCTACTACATGTACAATCACTGCTACTGCTCTTACTGCCACTACATGTACAATCACTACTACTGCCCTTACTGCCACTACATGTACAATCACTACTACTGCCCTTACTGCCACTACATGTACAATCACTACTACTGATCTTACTGCCATTACATGTACAATCACCGCTACTGCTGTTACTGCTACTACATCTGTGACTGGTCCAGCTAATGCTAGCTTCCTCTCCGGCCTAACATGGGAAAGTCTGTCAGCAACTGTAGGTTCCCTCCGGGCTCAGCCCGGTTTCCCCCCACAATAATGCTGGCTGCCGTCGTATAAATGAAATATTCTTGAGTACGGCGTAAACTCCAATGGAACAAATAAATTAAATAAATGTTGCCACCACTACCATTACTACTACCAGTGCTACTTCACAACAACAACAACTACTACTACATCACTAGAAGTACTAGTACTGCAGATATGAAATAGGCAAAGCCAAGGTGTGCACCCAGTAAATTACTTAGCCTAGTAAATTATAGACACTATGTGCTAACAATACAATGTACATGTATTCATTGATCTGCAAATTACTCTCACTAATTGTGTATATGTAAAATTTGCAAGAGCTTGGTCCATTAGCTGATACCTCTTTCTTGCCTGATAAGGTTGCCCTTGGCTACTCCCTAACCCTGATAAGGTATACTGGAGGTATATATTACTTGAGGTACATCACAGGTGTACCACTGAGGTGTATGATATCTGATCTGAAGTGTATGTGAAGGTGTATCTGAGGTTCTGCAAGTTATGAATATTAATACCTCAAGTATATCTATAGTACACCTTAGTGAAGGTTTACCCTGGAAAGAATAGGTAAAAAAACTGAATGTCTGAGGTGTGCCCGAGGTATATGCTTATCGGTGGATGTTACCTGAGTGTAACGTGACAAATTCTGCAGCAGAAAGCATCAGTCAGTGCATAATTGGGTTTATTTTTCCACAGTCTAGACATCCACATATTTAGGGACAGTCATCTTGGAATAATTGAGGGGAAAATATTTTCATGCTTTCTTACTTATATTTATTTAGTGCACATTTTTATTTTTGCAGATGCACAAACAGTTGTAACTTTGTAGTCACCATTTTGTCAGAAGTAAAATGTCTAAATCTGATTTCTTATTTTAAAACTTTCCATATCTCTAAGGTGTATCTGAGATACATCATTTATTTTTTTCAACTTTCAAAGTTTCTGTGGTGCACCTGAGATATATCTTTTAATCGTTTATTTTTTTTCAAAGCTGCCGAAGTGTATCTGAGGTACATTATCTCGTATTCAAAAAGTGTTCCGAGCTCCTGAGGTATATCTGAGGTATATGCATATGACTGAGGTATACCTCATCTATGCCTCACACTGAGGTGTACACTGGGTGTTCACCCTCATATGTGCCTCACACCGAGGTGTAATCCTCAATTCTATAAGGGTGTTAGCTGCTGCTTAGTCAGTCAAGGTGAAAATTAAAAAATGAGATATGGTAACTAAGTTAAGTATAAAGGGGTTCTTCACTCTTACGCCACTCATATTAAGTGTACCCTTGACATACGTGAGTATTTTCAAATGTTCAGATTTGTGCTTGACTAGTTCTGTTCAACACTTGCATATTTTCCAACATTGTGTAATTATAGTGTAAGGTGGTACTGGCTTATTTATCTTCAGTCACACGAGTCTAGTCAACATATTCAATGCTATGAACTATAGAATTTCCAAAAATCACAAGCATGGTGCCTTATATGTATATGTCCGGCCCATTGTATCTTTTAATTTACACCTATGAGAATGGAAAGAGAACTATAAAACTCATTGTTTTATATTAAGGAATTGTCTGTGAAATCTATTAGGTATGCCATAATTCAGATTTTTGTGTGTACTCTCAATGTGATAGGAATTATTTTATTAAGTTCAGTATAAACAAAATATAGTTGAGTAATAATTTGCTGAAATATCACACACCATGTAAGTTGGTTGTATACATGGAGAAAATTGGAATACTTGGGGTAAACAACCGCCATTTGACAAGTCATTAAGACCAACTTTATCGTAGCAAAATCGCAACAGTTGGTCAAGAGTTACCTCCCTTACGATGGCTTGTTGATTTCAGTTGACTTAAATACTATTGGTGCTAACGACATTCACGTAGTATAAAAACACAACGCTATTGTTGGATTTTCGGTACAGAGGAACAATGTAATTCAAAAGACTCAATAAACTGTGAAGTAAAACTCCTATCAATTAGTCAGATAATAACAACATCCCTGCTATATGATGTTGATGCCAGTTATAAAATTTATATTGCTTTCATAATACGCGCACAGAAACAGCTAAAAAACGGTCTAAAATTCATTTTAGAGCATCAAGAAAATCCAGCGGATGGGAGCCTGCCCCAGGATAATTTTGGTCAGATTTGCCTCGCTGCGCTCAGTTACAATTTTTCTAAAAAATCAAATTCAAAAGGACTCATATTTTTGGATTCAACCCTCGTATGTGCGTGTGCGTGTGTGTGTTCGCAGAAGAAACCGTAGAACAAGTTGTTTACCTTTGTCAGTAGCCTAGTGATATGGCTGACCGAGGAACAGTTTGGTATCAGGAGATTCCTGCTTAAGTGTTACGTGATTGGTTGGCTGACTGTAAGTGTTTTTACCAGTCCACATATCCAAGCTCCCGTCTTTAAATGGTAGAGCAAGTTAGAGGCTGGAGAGCGTTTTCGTACAACTGACGGAGATTTTCCTCCGCGCGTTTCTACAACCAAGTTGTAGTTTAGTGTTTAAAACTACGTTGAAGGTGGGAATATTTTCGTGGAAAGTTTTGTATGCCCTGATAAATCTGATATGTTATGATAAATCGGTGTATCTATTCAACAACACCGGAAGGAAACGGGCATTCCCGTTTCGAGCGCGGGTGGAACTGTAAATTGTTTGAAAGTTTGGTCAAATGTGTAGGCCTACTGGTGCAAGTCTAAGTCAGATGCATGTTGTTTTCGTAAGTAGACCTTTGCTAACCGGATCTTCTTTGTCAGAATGGAATAAAATTGCCGTGGAAATCTCCCAAATTACACCGTTCCAAGATGGATGCGTGACAGAGCCTTAATGCAGTTCAGAACGAGGCACGTTTTGCACGAGACAGTCGATTCTGCCAGAACTTTTTCACTTGCTGAGACTGTAGATAAGGGTAGATAACTGCCTATTTTCGTACACACGCTACCTGTTACACGTACTGCGTACGTTATCATCCACATTTACAGTATCTGAACCCACCATAATTCTGGCCGCCGTCGTATAAGTGAAATATTCTTGAGTATGGCATAAAACACCAATCAAATAAATAAATAAATAAATAAAACATAGACCCTCTGCTTTGATATAGGAATTTGCTGCAGGCTGTGACCTCATACCAGTAACACCCATGTTAAGCTACCGCCTCCTACTTAGATTAATCTGGATGGTATTATGTTTTAAGCTTGTGTGGCTGATTCTCTTTTCTGTCTTATAGCTTGATACATCAACAGTAATTACTGTCCATGTTTGTAGCTCTGACAGGAAACTGTGATGTCCTGAATTTGCATGTTAATGTTCATTTTTAAATACAGAGAGCATACGTGAACTACGGTAGGTAACTGCTTTAAAGATGTAATTCACAATACAAAGTGACAGGTAGGTTATTAGGGAGTATGGCGAATTGTTTTCTCCAGGCTCTGTATCTGGTTTTATTTACCCATAGAACTGACCGACACCCTGTAAGTGAGCAATTTGAATGTACTGCATAAAAAACAAACAATTGTGTAACTGGTTAATAAAAAGTTTAACTAAAGGTACCACATAAATTCGCTGCATGTTTAAAACACGTGAATTTCACAAAATGGTTTATATTGAGAACGTTGTAACCTCTGACCATGCTGACCTTGTGGCATAAAGCAGAGATACATGTATACATTTCAACAATTTGTAAAACATAATTATTTGCTGATTTCAAAATCTGTAATGTATATTAGACATAGAACTAAACAAACAAAAAAGAAGCAGGAAGTAGGAGATGAAAACATGTTTGTAATAGAATAAAATACAAGTATATTATTTATGCTGATTATGTAATGGGTGTCTTTATTTATTTATTTGATTTGGGTTTTAAACTGTAACGAAGGGTGTTTGACCACGTCAATGGCAAGCATTATGGCGGAAGAAAACCGGGATATTTGCCTAAAATTATATTGAAATTCAGATAGTATTTTATTTTAAAAACCTCCTGTAATCTAAGTATTCAATATAGAAAAAAGACAAAATAAAAGACAAAAATTATGATTGGCCTACACATGTGGAAATGCCGATATAAAAGTCTCTTTCATGAATCACATTTCACCTGCCTGAAACAGACTATCACATGTCATTTACACTTCACTTGCTGCACCATGCATTTTTCGTTGTAGGCCTGCATGTACTCATGTCTCTACTTCTTTCGGGTAACTGTTTACTCATTTTACCAGTCGAATGTGATGTACTGGAAAAAAATTGCTGATGAAATATAAGATCATTGATAACACGACATAGTAAAAGTAAATAAACGATTTTTCTATTTTTTTTTGCCTGCGTCTGCCGATGAAATGACCGATCTATATAGGCCTTTATGTAAGTTATGGTGTGTACTGTCTGTACCTTAACAAAAAATAAATAAATCAAAATAGCAAATAGTTTGTGACTAGTAAATACTGACTGAAATATCTAGTCAAACTTTCCATTCCAAAAACATCAGTTTACTTTCAACTGTGTCATGTGAAACTGAAAATCCGTTGCAGCTAGTAAACACACTCAACCAATCGCTGATTTGCACGTGATTGCTAGGATACCTAAACGCTGAACTTTTCACGTCTTTGGTTAAAAGTGGCCTACAAAGAAAACGCTGTTTAAAAGATTAATGGTGATGGTGTGTCACACGGCAGTGAAAATCATAAGTGCGGAGTGCTTATATCTTTAGATTCTGGTGCGGATGACACTTTATTGCTATTTTGCCCATGATTCTTTCAACATGGCAAGTATCATGAAAACCGGAATTTCGGCGGCTATATTAACCGTGTCTCACGAATATGATGAGTAAATGAATTCAACTTACACGTTACCTGTAACCTATCTTCCCTCGGTTAGGCCTTCAGCCTCACCTCATTACGTTCGGTATTAGCAGTATTAGTTCTGTTACTGCTGTCTGTGGTACATGTACCATGACTACTTCTATTGAATGTAAATATACTATTTCAGTTGTGTGTGTGCTCTGGAGTGTTGAGTGTGTTCTAAACTTAACCGCTTGGGAGGAAGACCCAGTTACCCTTCCGTGTCTCGTGTCAGGGGAGAAAACCGATGTGGAGTGGTACTGGTGTAACCAAACATGTGATCACACGCAGCGTGGATTGGTTTTTGCACACTTTGGGAATGATTCCACGGTGATTGGAGAGCCTTGGCGCCCAGCTGGAGTGGACCTTCTGAAAAATTCCTCAGTGAGGATCAAGTCCGTGTTGTCTGGCAGGGACAACCGGAGATTTGTGTGTGTGAAGGGAATTCGTGAAAGCACCATCTATCTTACTGTCTTACGTACGTATATAATGCTCTTATAATCTCTCAGTGCTTTTATGTGATCTTGTTTGAACACGTTTTAGTACAACTACAACTACGGCCATTTAAATTACTAGTAATAGTGCTACTAATACCACTAGTATTACCAGTTATATTTCTAATAAAAGTACTCCCAATAATTCCATTAGTCACTGCTCCATGTGCCACTCTTCTGGACGCAAAACAGATTTCATGAAATTTTCTATTGATAGTTTGTTTTAACGGGTTTCTGTCATCGTATTTTTTACTTGAATGTTGTTAAACAATGTACTCTAATGGAGGAAATCATACAGAACCAATGGGGAAGATTTGCATAACTAGTGAGGAAACCGTATAGAACCATTGAGGAAACCGTATAGAACCATTGAGAAAACCGTATAGAACCAGAGAGAACCATACGGAACCACTAAATAAACGTAAATAACCACTGAGAAAATGGTACAGAATCTCTGAGGAATTGCCACAAAACTACTGAAAAAACATCTGCACATAGTAACTGAATGTCAGACTCCGTGACGCCAAGCTATGGTTGGTCTAACCAGGCCATAGTGTACTCACTCGGCACGTTAGTAGGTATTGTGCCTCCATTCCCGAGCACAGCACCTCAGATCGCTCTTATGACAAGTGCGCTGAGAAATACCGGAGAAAAGCTTTCCCAAACAATTTTATAAAGAAAAACAAAATTAAACGACGCGTGTAAAATTAACTCCTGTTGAATGAAATGAAGATTGTGGTTCTGATTTGTTTGTCGAGGATAACTTGTTTAGAACTTTTAGAGGGTTTGGGAGGTTTCCGTCTTATTATCAAAATGTTTCTCTGGCTGGCGCATTCGGCAAAGATACCAGACTTCCATTCTGTAAGTCAAAAATATTGACTTTTGCTATAAGGACCTAGCGGAATAGCAGATAAATAAACAATGCCCTGTTTCCTGATAAAAAAAATGCAGAATCTGCTGATTCGTGTGGGTTTTGAACGAGCTCTGTATAGTTTCTTATAATAATGCTAGCTCCGTCGTATAATTCGTGAGTGTGGAATAGTTTAAAAACACCAGTTAGATAAATAAATAAAAATTCCAGATTCAGACGAAACTTGACAACAGTCACATCTTTTTGCCAGAAATGCCAAGAAAAGTGACGTTGAAAGGCCCGTGTTCAGTTCGACCCGACAAAACAGTGACGTATACATGTCATGTGTACGGCGGAAACCTCGCTCCAGTCCTCAGTTGGTATCTGGGTCAATCCACAAAAGCACTGACGTCACAGATAGGGTCTGATGAGAGGAGTGATGTCACACTGAGTGTGAAGAAGGAGATGAACGGGAAAAGCTTGAGATGTGAAGCGTCAGTGTATGACCGTGTTGTCTCGGAGGAGAGGATTCTTGATGTGAGATGTAAGTGTCCAGTTTACTGAGATCAGTAGATGTCATTTAGAAATCTGACAAAAGTTTGTTTTAGGTGACTTTGGCAACGGTGTTGTGCGAATTTGTTATTTAAAACCCAAAGGAAAGAGTGTGTAACTCGAACACATGTAGTTCTCGTAGATGTGTGTAACTACAAATTGTGTGGAGATTCTTTAAGTTTACAATTATATATTGTAATATCCTTTAAACTGTTCATTAATGGGGCAGCATTATATATTTCTTTAAACTAAGACGCAAAAAGACACTAATTTTTCACATGACTGTTTTTGATGCATAGAAATAAGCAACTTGTCTGGTTCATAGCTATTATTGATAACCTTTTCCACAGACAAGCCTGCTATGAAGGTTGAAGAGCGACCAGCCTTGTACTCTAGTAGTGACGAACTGCTTTTGATTTGTACAGCCGATGGTAACCCTCCGCCAGAAATAACCTGGTCGTTCAAAGGCACAGTTATAGCCAAGAATAGCAATAATAGCAGCCATAACAACAACGAGAGAAGTCATGAAGAGGAGAGAGACAAGTCGGTGGAGCTTAGCAACAATAGTTCTTCAAGCGATATTTACAGCTCAACACATAATGGACACGAAAACAACCCCAGCATCAGTGGAGACAAACTAGTGTGCCCACCAAACAGAGAGAGTAGACTCAACTCCGACCTTGTCCATAAAATCACAAAGTTGGGTGTGCATCTTGGAGTCTACAAGTGCATTGCGGAGAATTCAGAAGGAATATCCACCGAGCTCCTGGTGGTTAGTATTTTAAGTGAGTAACATTATGTGTAATTTTACATTATATACCGCCAAGAAAAAATTTTAGCAGTCTTTTCTTTTCAGCTTAATTTCTACACAGTGTGAAAGAAGTTTAGCCTAGTTCCAAGTTACAATATATATTCTTTAAGCCTGCTTGTCTACATTTCTCGGCCCTGCATGTATACGACATTAGCTGACACAGTACGACGTACCCATGGAGTACACCGTTAAGCCACATGCGACAGCTTCCCGATTTGTTTTGTTTAAACACATTGTATAGTTGAAAAAGAAGCGCACTCACCATTTTACAAACCATAGCAAAACACTCACGAAAACACATTTACGAGGCGTAAAAACCGATCTACGTATGGTGGATCGCTGATACATGTAAACCTTGAACTTCCGTTGTCATCTGACCACTCAACTCGCTTGTGTCCATTTAGTAAAATCTAAATTTAAACACGGAATCAGAGACAAGTTCAGTATGCTTAGGCGATGAGTTCAGGAAGAAATTTGATGCGACCAAGCTGATTGGTAAATAACAAGGTCAACCACTGGTCTGTATGCTTGAGTTTATCTAAATTTGACCAGACTCTTCAACGCAGCCCTGACATGACCGATGCTAATCTTGCTTCACTGGAGGCGCTCAGATTATTGAATATTACACGTGCACGATTTACTGGAATGGAATACATCTAGCCTCGGTAAGACAAATTGTGTTTCACTTTAATTTTATTTTATCATCCTCTCAGAGGGATGCAGAAGTTGTAAAACTCACATCGGGTCTTGCCGTAAATATACATTCACATTGCGCTGAAGATGTTTCACCATGTTAGAGCCTTGGATTTCAACACTATTTGATTCTAATTCTTTCGCGTTATGTTCACATGTGGGGATTTTTTGTGATTTAATGCAAGTGAGAAGGAGGGGAAAGGGGGTGTAGGCCAAATATTAGTCATGTCTGGTAGTCGACGATGCTCTAGTGAGGCAGTGCTAAACTCGTGTTGACTTGTACATGTACATATGTAGGCAACACCTGCTACAAGGTGATACCGCCTTGAAATTGCTGTCAACAAGGTGAAAGCGCCGGTGAAATTCAAGAAAGCAGTAACACTTCAAAGTAATACCCCGGCTGAGATACTGCCAATATGCCGTTAAACTTGAATCATTCATTCAGCCAAGCTTTTGTCTGTTGTAGATCCATTGCGTCCAAGCCAGGAGCAGCTGAGTTTGTCGACGTTTCTCCCTTTCATAGCTGTTGCAGCGGTGGTTGTCGTTGTTGCAGTTGTCGTCGTTGTTATTGTTGTAATAAAGTACAGTTGCTCGGCACAGGGTAAGGATCATGAGCAGACTATGAAAAAATAAATAATAATAATAATAAACTACGAAAAACAACTATAAAAAAAATGAAATAACCGTTGCGTAACCCAGTAGTCAACCTATGTAGCTTGTAATCGCTATAATACAGTCCCTTTGCGTATTTGTGCTGAGACAAGTAACATAAAACGGACATTTTATCTACTGGTATGAAAACCTGTAACCTGAATTTGTTACCTCAAAAAATGGTGGCACTTCCAGTGTTATGGGCTGTTACCAGTTGGTGGCATCTAAGACGACTTGCATCACACACTCACCTAAAAATATATATTTGGCAAAGTCATTCTTCCCGGAACTGTAATAAAGAATGTGAATTAAAACTTATCCTATTTGTACACTTACTTAATTCCACAGGCCGACACGAAGCACTCAGGCTGTCTGATGGACATCTGAACCACAATGAGGCGGAGATGCCTGATATTCAAGGTATGCCGTTTTGATCAATTTTCAAAACAGAGAAACAAATATGTAATGGCCAGAATATATTTGGTTGTTTTTGTGTAAGTACGCGTATTATAACGCTCAAGTCGATAATGGCTGTCTCATTAGCGGTGTAAGGGACATAGCTCCATGGCTCCGTGATTTGTTTATTTGCCCTCTTTTTGGCGCTAAATTCAGTCACAAATATGGCGACGCCCTAGTCCGGGCATGTTCGGCGTGGGAACCGGTATGAAGCCTCAAAACGTCAATGAATGGTCAGTCACATCAGCACTTAAGCATATCAGCACATGAACTCATCATTGTGTCGTAACATAATCGCATCATGAGTCATCGCACCATCAGTCATGTCATGCACTGAAAAGCCTTGAATAAAATAGACATGAGTGACAGCATGAGAATTGCGTTTTGCCTTCATACTGAACTCCATCCGTTACAAAATAATCACTCAATAATTACGGAAATTTTTTTTTTCGGAGGTTTACGTTAGCGGGAAATGCCCATATATGTACATTCCCTCCCAGTCCAGCTGTGTCAAGTTTTGACTGACCCAAGCGTCCATTAAGTGTTCCAGTATGACGACATTGGCCAAGAAGCCGTCGGTCCCAGATCTGGTAGCTGTCATAGAATTGATCAGACACAAGATTTTTAATTTAATATTAAGGATTGCTTTAGACCTTCATGACAAGAATGAAAATTAGTTTTACGTTCAAATCTTATTAATAATAAGATTGAGTAATACCTCATGTTAAAATTTTATTCACGTTTAGGACAGGTTTGTGACCTTGACCCTGGCCGTTCAGGCCACGTTTTCTAGCCTAGGTCATATTGCTATGACCGGCTTTAAGTCAGAAGATTTGTAAGGTTTATGTCATGCATATGGCGGTAATTTCCGGCAGGCCCTCGTGATCTCTAACATAAAAGTGAAATATTTGCGGAAAGCATAATTAGCAAGTATTGGGAGCTGTCGTATTAGAATGTATTCATTAACTTTATTTATTTGTTTCTTGGTTTATTTGTATTTGTTTTTTGTAGTTCTCAAGAAATATTTCATTTATGTAAAAGGTTGTGAAGGGCTTTGGGTAGAAAGGAACCGGGGTACACGCAGTTAATCACCGGCATTTGCCGGGTATATTTGTATGAATAAACTCCTCTCTTATCATGTTACAAGCAAGTTAAACGTGGATAAAATCGAGGTATGCGTTAACTAGGGTGTCACTATATGATTACCTCAATACACGACAACTAGTATAATTTGAGATGTTCGTTACAGATAACTTCTCCTATATTCACCCAGTGTTCGTGACTAGTGGTGAGTATTAACCATTTCTTGAGACACAATTAAGTTTACAGGTAGTTGGCAAACATAAGTACAAAAGCGAAGCTACGTTCAATTAAACAGGCAATTGTAAAGAGATACACACTTTTTATACCCGAATTTTTATGTACACTCTTAGATACTGTAATGACAGCATTGGATAGAATCCTCAGGTGCAAAACCGCACCATAGAGTTGTTCTCGTGATGTGTATATTTGAATCCATTTTTCAAAGAAATCCTTTCATTCGTGCTTGTAGCAACCACAAGTGTTCGCCATCATCCGGTTCAAGCTCCTAAAGGTCAGTGTACATTTCATTTCCGGTTAATAACCATGATTACAGGGGCCACTTGATAAGAAGGTCAAGCGAAATGGAGTTCTTATTATCTTTTTGTATAAGTTTGACCGAAATCCGCGTTACTTTAAAAATGTGATTTCTAACTTTTACAATACACAGAACGTCTACCACAAAACTGTGCTAACTCTTCTCATCGCCCATCATGGTGACAAATACTTAACCTGGTGCTAGATTTAATGATGTCATTCATGGCACGTTTACAAATTATCTTTTTAAACAAATTAAATCTCTAACTATTTTGCATTTCCCTTGTTGTAGATATCCGTCATTTCAAGAAACGAGGTATCGTATATCACGGAGGATTTTAATTTCCTAATTGTCTTCTACATGTTAATTTCTCATTATAGGCATACAGCAAACCATCACACAACCGTCAGGTCAAAAGAAAATTCTGTGTGTACTTACCCCTTAATCTTTATTTTTGTCAGGTGTAGTTGTCAGGGTCACGCTACTGGCTAATCGCTAACTAGATCTGAAGTACAAACGTAAAGTTACTGCACAATGCATCTCCCTAAACTCACCTACCACTGATTGCATGTAAGTCGTCAAGACTCTCACTTAAAGGATACAAAATCGATTCTGGTTGACATTGCTAAGTTTTGGGTGCGATACATGCGTGACCAAGGCCGCTGGTTCTCCAGTGCCAGCCAGTAGGCATCAATTCTTTATCCCTTTAAGTCAGAAGTCCGTGCCGCTCCCTAATCCGATTTAGCTCTGATTAAATCTGAAGAAGCACTTTCCCTCATCCTACCAAGTTGTTGGATCAAATGATTGCTTAGCTCAGCGTCCTTAGATTATTTGAATTTTTTATTTTTTAAAAATAATTCAGAAAGAAACAACTGAAAAGAAAAACTGGAGTTAATATCACTATGCATTGTTTTCAGTCTGCTTTTCCAGCCCGGAAATCCTATATCGAGACGAGGAAGGTAACTTTAAACTGATTTGTTCATTTGTCGGTTTTCGAGATAGAAAATGTCAACTCACCAGTAATGCTCTTCATTTTATTGAATTATTTATTCTTATTTAATGTCGGACTAACTTTTTCACTCATACGATGGCTGTTAGTTTTATGGCTGGTAGAAACTACAGTAACTGGGGGAAATCATATTCCGAATTACCGACGAACTGTGCTTTCTTATACCCACATTCCATATTGATGGAAGACATGTTGTCTGAAACAAACGGTAGAGTGGACAGACGACCACGAAATAATTTATTTATTTATTTGATTGGTGTACTCAAGAATATTTTACTTATACAACGGCGGCCATCATAATGGTGGTATTAAACCGGGCTGAGCTCTGGTGGAAACCCATGACCATCCACGAGTTCCTCCACCCGAACATCGTCAGCCGCTTGTTTTCAGAGGGGGCGTAATGATGTTTTAAGTTAAATGACATCACAAGTACCTGATTACAGTAAAGAAAAAACGTTTTGTTACATTTTTAGGATGAGAGTATACGATAACTGTTAATTAATCAAACAGTTTATTTTGTAAAACTTAAAACTCTTCGCAATTTAATATGAAAATTTGAAAATTTAAAAATCCTCTTTTGAAAAGTTTGTTCACTATTCCAATTGCTGTTTAACATCTAGAACTGCTCATTGTGTACATGGCGGTCCTGATTGTAGATGGACCAAACCTAAGTGCACCGCATAAACTGACAATCCTCCTGACTAATTGCCTTCGAGCTAGATCCAAGTTAAGAATCTCACTGGACAAGAGTCCATTACTTGGGGCGAAAGGGATGTTTGCTTAAAAATCAGGCCATTTTATTATACTAACGCAAAGAAATGTTTGTTTTTCTATATTATTATTACATATATTGCAGATCATTTCAATGTTAATATCAGTTTATACAGATTTTTCTGCTGCTACGGATTACATGCGTCCTGATAACGTCATCTTTGACAGAGCAGGTGTCCCAGGTAAATTTGCAATGCAGTTTATGAATGTACATTAGAAATGGTTGTCATACATCATTTTGACTTATTTTAACATTAGTTTAGTTTCGAGCTCGCGCGTTATTTCTGGGAAATCACTGTTAAAGTAAAAGGAAACCAAAATATGAAGTGAGGTTTACCATGAAGACACCTCAGTTTATTTCTTCAGATTTTTTGAGAGTGTTGAAAGGCATTCAAATATTTGAAAACTAAGGTGGGCTTTATGAGCATACTGACGGTATCCAGGAAGTCTGATATTACATCACCATTTCCCCTGATGTTCACCAGAAGGAAATAATTTTTGGGAACATTATTTTCAATAATCTTTCACCCATGGGTAAAAAGAGTTATTTCAACATTCAGTGTCGTGATTGTGTTGGATAAACTTTCTGTGACGTTCCTAGCCCCTGACAGTATGATCCATTAAGCCCACCTCACAAGTCAAATGTTTGAGCGCCTTCCACTCTTTTCACAAAAATCTTAAAAAAATAAATGAACGTATATTTACGCATAGTTTTAAGTTGTCTGCTTAATGATGCCTACTTCGATTTTTAGCGGTCTTCTCTTTTAACAATGAATATCCGTTATAGTGCACGCTACCAAATCTAGAACACTACCAAAAGACTCCATGGGCTTTATGAGCATACTAACGGTATCCAGGAAGTCTGATATTACATCACCATTTCAAAAGATTGTTCAAAAGTGCCTTCAAATAGTTAAATCAGACATAATGTGAATACAAGATTTACTCTAAACGAATACTTATTGTACCTTAAACCAATTTTAAAATTATGCTTAAGTCTAACATCCTTCTGAATTGTGGACTAAAGCATATGAAGAATTTATAAATTCAGGCGAGTCGAAAATGTAGCCTGAACTACTTAATATTTTAGTGACTATATGTTTCTTGTTGTTATATGATGACACTGTCCCTATTTATGTGCATTGTTTTTCTCTGTAGAGGAATACGACCCATACGAAACACCATTTCCGTTAGCTCCTAAGCGTAAGTAATTCTCGCATTCTCCCAAGCATTCTATGTATAAGTTAATGTCGCACTTTACAGTTTTTCATTCATGTTACGACGAGGAGTCATTATTTGTGGGTACATATATTGTGTGCTTGTGGCAGAGCGAGTCAATGCCGCCAAAGTGCTGCCAACACGGAAGTGTCCTTGCAGAGGACACCAGTCATGACAGCCACCCAGTCTCTCCCCAACGTCTCTGGACTTCTTAAATGTTTTATAAAATACTCCTCAAGACACGGTTCATACATAATCATTACTATCATACGCCCAATGAAATGAAGTAGTTTGGAGTTTTGGCACAAAGAAGATACGTTCATTTTGGAAAGATATACTTTAAAACTGTATTTATTTGGGTGTTTCAGGACACACGTTCTAACTGCCAACTGTTCTGAACATGGTACGTTTTTCTCGAATGATGAAGCGAGTTGATGATTCCTGCAGTGTATTGGAATGGTTGACAGATTCACCCAAACTCGGATTTACCCCTGCTGGGATATATATCAGCACGAGTGGTCCCCCCTTACATTCCTCACCATATACAGACAGGTGTGCGGGCATACTGATTGACAGACAAATATCTGGACGGACGACGACTGAAAATGGGCACAAACTGAAATTCTTATACCACTGCACAATATGTGTACAGAAGCATAAACAATGTGTTCTGTACAAACAAATACACTATACAGCGGTAAGCGATGGCTCTGTCCTGAAACAGCGGCTTCATTGAGAAACCGGGAACAAGTAACCAGTCGCACACTTCCACTTGATATGAGTCCTCCCATGTTCTAGGACACAGTTAACTTGGGATCTGTTTGATCACTGTTCGACGAATTTAATCTGTGGATCATTGGATTTTGAACTTCTATATCTACTTTAGAAATACCGCGCATGTCCATCTTAACTGAAATGAATTACCACAGATTTTCTGCTGGCGCATACTGTCACCAGAACATCAGGGCATGTGATCAATGTACCCGTTGTTACATTTGTTTGTGCTTTTACAATTCCACTATCAATTCTTAATTGCTGGGGAACATTTCTCTATGACCGACGCCGCGACGTTTATGTATACAGTCTTCTATCAATTCGCCGGTGCTCGACGTGGCTTGGTGGTAAAAGTGTGCAACTCCAACCGCTCTTTTACCTAGTGCTGAGACGCCTTACCGAAGGGGAGTAAGCCGCCCCGCCCTAGCCATTATACTGATACGGGTCAACCAGTCGTTGCACTATCCCCTTCATACTAAAGCCAAGCGAGGAAGTTACAACTTTGTCTGTTAAGGTCTTAGGTGCGACTCGATCCAGGATTGACCCCGAAGCGGACGCTCTACCAACTGTGCTAGGGGGCCGGCCCCCTATTTGACTAGAAACCGTTGTTGAAAACACTGGTGCTGATCCGGATAAAGTAAACGGATAGAATAAACGAGCAGAATAAAACGAATAACGGAAGTGCACATTTAGCTGATGTGACAACACTTTGCATGCCGAGGTATCACAGTGTCATCGACGCTCTGACTGAAGTCTTTTCCCACCATCTACATCTTCACAAAGTCTGAAATACTGGACGTTGTAATTAGCATCGGTGTTCTCACCAACCGTCATCAGGATGGATCGGTTACATACACTATTTCCGAAGCCTCACATGGCATAATACAAGTTTACAATCCAGTACAGACACATATGGCATAAATTTCGCGTGGTACCTTACCATACATATAGCAACAAATGCAGCTTTCACTTTGCATTACAACACATTGAAATATCAACCTAGCTTGACCATCATTTTGATCTGTTGTTGATGTTAGTGAAATCACAGCATTTTATCACCTTAGTACAGGTAAACTTCTGGTGGGGTGCGTTATAACACTAAGCAAGGATTTTTCAGTTCTTTCCAAAGTAGAAAAAATGTTTGGTATATTTGAACTAAGTGCAAAACAACTGTGCAGGAATTTATAGTGTGGTGACAACCTATAATGTCTTTGTGACAGCATTATCAAATCAATGCCCATCCACTTCGGAGGCAAATCTTGCACCAGACTCCTCGACTTGCGCATGCGTGTGTAACCTTCAAACGATTATGAGACTGTGCAAGTTGCCAAAAGAACGTTTATTGTAATTTAGGCCGCTTTTCAGAGTGAGAACGAGGGAATCCAGTTGTTCGGTCTACCTCAAATTCCGTATGACTGTCAGCTTTCCTATAAAACCTAAACGGTGAATGGCTTGTCGAATGGGCTTGGATTGTAGTATTTTATCAGGGCGCTTGGAAGACTGTTAGCCTTTAATCAGTGAGGTTGCAGATTCAAATCTAGCTCCTGCTGCAAGGTGCCGTGTATTTCACTATTCTCTGCACAGTTCTATTTGATGACAAAGGCAATCGCATCAATGGAAGTATCCTTGCACAATCATAACCACATGAGGCTATGGGATTTACAATCGAAGTCTTTTATCACACCAATATTGTCACAATGATTCATGTGAGATCCATATTTTGTGATCGACAACTTAAATTCTAGCATGGTACACCATTTGATTACTGATGTCACTCGGGGCCTCCGTGGCTCAGTTGGTTAGTGCGCTAGCGCAGCGCAATGACCCGCGAGTCTCTCACCAACGCGGTCGCTGTGAGTTCAAGTCCAGCTCATGCTGGCTTCCTCCCCGCCCGTATGTGGGAAGGTCTGCTAGCAACCTGCGGATTGTTGTGGGTTTCCCCTGGGCTCTGATCGGTTTCCACCCACCATAATGCTGGCCGCCGTCGTATAAGTGAAATATTCTTGAGTCGTCTACAACATCATTGAAAATTGTTGACTGGTTCCTGTAATATTGTCCTATGTTCGTGGTTTATATACTTTCTTAACTGTTTGGTGTTATGCGTCGTGTTGGGAATTAGCCGTGCGATTATTGACCGGGAACGTTCTTATTGGTTGACGGCTGGTATACGAATCTCTGTTTCGATGCATAGATTCTCAAAACGTAAAGGAAGTTTTGATGACATTTTAATTGATCGATTATCTTCCTCGCACAGCGAGAACAGAACAAAAGACAAAAGGGCACAAACGACATATTTTTGTTAACTTAAGTTCACAGATGTTGAGCTCCTACAATTTCTCTATCGTTTGTCTACTCTAAATAACTTTTCTTGAAACTTTTTTTTCCTGACCCCCATGTCAAAGAAAATGTAATAAACACAGTTACCTAACTTTTGCGACCAGGATTAGAGGACATCTTTACCATTAGCAATAAAAAAGATTAAACTCAAAAAATCCCATTTGTAAACTTTAAAAGTGACATGTTTTATTTAGCAAAAACCAAAAAAATTAACAGTTTAATATTTCTATCGATTAAAATGATCTGGACTTGGGCAGAGGAATTCTGGATTCGCTGTCGGAGTTCTTAGGGCTACGATAGCAATGATCTGCCTTCTCTTCGGTAGTACGTGGGAAGGTGTGACAGCAACCTGCGGATGATCGTTGGCTTTCCCTGGGCTGTGTCACATTTTCTCTTACCACCATAATGGTCGCCTTCGCATAGATGAAGTATTCTTGAGTACGGCTTAAAGCACCAGTCAAATAAATAAATCAATAAACAATGAGCTAATAACATATCTTGTGGATCCGTTTGTGTATACCTACATGTTCACTAATACTGCGAGGTCTTCGGCAACCTGTGGATGGTCGTGGGTTTCCCCCGAGCTCTGCCCGGTATCCTCCCACCATAATGCTGGCCGCCGTCGTATAAGTGAAATATTCTTGAGTACGGCGTAAAACACTAATCAAATAAATAAATAACTAAACTAAAACTGCGTGTCAAAGTCGGGAGACAGGGGATCAAACCATAGAATTTACAAATGATACATGCTGATGCTTCGTTTGTCGCTCAGAACTGGGAGGATAGTGAAAATAAACAGCACTGGTTGGCCCGGTGTCAGTGTAATATGGCTGTGAGAAGTGTCATATCTGGTGTCTTCGGTGTGATGCTTCAGTGGCGACAGCATTTTGACGATATAGACTCGCCCTGCCACAAGGAGACACAGTATATGTTCACACACCTAATGACTCCTCGTCGTCATATCACTGATTTTAAGTACGGCGTTATAAAACAAGTATCCATGTTTTCATTCTAAAACTGCGTGTAATACCGTACTTGGTATTTGGTTGACCAAGACACTCCGGTTTTCTCCACCAGGGATATTCTTGGACATAACCTTACATAACACCCCTTTTAAAAAACTTCCCTGAAAAATTACCACTCATTTTATGTGACACGGGTAAACTTCACAGCAACTGAGTTCTAACCCTTTGACTAGCAGAAACCTCATGTCTCCCACACACATTTAAAACCTCAATTATATGTCTTTTTTTGGTAACAGTGTCTTCGTGTTAGGCAATACACTCGGTATCCTCGGGGTACACCATGGGTTTTTTGGTATTTGAGGAATTTTCCTAAACGTGACAGACGGATGTTATTCTGATGGACGATAGGTAATCTGCGACAAACTTAAAGTAAGACCTGCTACAAGCTTGACTGAATAATTGATCAGTTGATTGATTAACAAATTTGTCTTGGAGGAGGTAAGTTTTATCGTTTACCTTGTACACACCCTTATTGGGTGAGTGAGTGCTTGGGGTTTAACGTCATACTCAACATTTTTTTTCAGTCATATTACGACGAAGGAATCCTTATGATGTATGTAATGTGCCTCCTTGTGGCAGGACGGATTTCCACCGCTCTTTTATCTAGTGCTGCTTCGCTGAGACGACATGTAAGCCGCCCCGTATACTGTTACGGGTCAACTGATGCGGGTCAACCAGTCGTTACACTATCTCCTTCGTGCTGAAAGCCAAGCGAGTAAGTTACAACTTTGTGTATGTCTCGCATGAACACTGTCTAAAAGTATCTTGTGTATCCATGCATTTATATGTTTGATTTGGGTTTGGGTCGTCAATAATAATTCTTTATTTATACGACGGCTTCCAGTTTCAAATCTGGAGGACAACCAGAGCAAATACCCCTTACGGTACGCGGCCTTGAGCGACCTTAGCTTCGTGGAGGACAAGCAGAGCAAATATCCCTTACAGTACGCGGCCTTGAGCGACCTAAGCTTCGTGGAGGACAACCAGAGCAAATACCCCTTACAGTACACGGCCTAGAGCGACAGTAGCTTTGTGGAGGACAACCAGAGCAAATACCCGTTACAGAACGCGGCCTTCAGCGACCTTAGCTTCGTGGAGGACAAGCAGAGCAAATACCCTTTACAGTACGCGGCCTAGAGCGACAGTAGCTTCGTGGAGGACAAGCAGAGCAAATACCCCTTACAGTACGCGGCCTAGAGCGACAGTAGCTTCGTGGAGCACAAGCAGAGCAAATACCCATTACAGTACGCGGCCTTCAGCGACCTTAGCTTCGTGGAGGACAACCAGAACAAATACCCCTTACAGTACTCGGCCTTGAGCGACCTTAGCTTCGTGGGGGACAACCAGAGCAAATACCCCTTACAGTACACGGCCTAGAGCGACAGTAGCTTCGTGGAGGACAAGCAGAGCAAATACCCCTTACAGTACTCGGCCTTGAGCGACAGTAGCTTCGTGGAGGACAACCAGAGCAAATACCCCTTACAGTACGCGGCCTTCAGCGACCTTAGCTTCGTGGAGGACAACCAGAGCAAATACCCCTTACAATACGCGGCCTTCAGCGACCTAAGCTTCGTGGAGGACCATTTAAACGCTATCTTTTATTCATCAGGGCCAGAGAAACAGGGAAGGTTGTGCAATATCGAAAACTCACAGTCCTAGTGTTTGGTTTATTTGAACACCATTTTAATCTCACCGGCTTTATGTGAATTAGCTCACAAGTCGTCCTGCTGAGATTTCGTCATCATGGATACCTTGGCACCAGGTACATACAAATAAGTCGCACTTGTTGGAAACTGAGAGATTTTCAATCTTTTTAATATAATAACTTTTCAGTTTGGTATGTACATGTATATATTATATACATGTACATTTATATTTAAAATGAATAGAACAGATTAGTCTCCCGTTTCTCTGGTCCACCATTTTGATGTCTCATCAGAACGTTTGGCTGCGCCTGTAAGAGGCATTCAAGAGTTCAGTCTAAAACATGACGTCATGCCAAACTGTTGATATATGCTAGCTGCTATATGATGTTTCACGGCGCAGGCGTGCACAAGCCGTATACACCCGCTGTCATTCCATTATGCATTTACTGACGTTGACAGGACGTCAGAAACGTGATATCAACATCTGTTTGCGGTGTTTTGATTCAGAGAGAGTTGCACGAAAGCATGCAACAGAAAAAATACATTAGATAAAAGTAAATGTAAGAAAATGTTATACCCTTTCACAGTCTCTTTGCTGAGTAAGTGCACTTGTATGGCCTTGTATTTTACCTGGTGAAGGTTCAGTCTGCCCGCCTCAACCTCAGGCGCTAACAGTTGAGTATTTTCTCACATGTCCTTTCTCGCTTACTGCGAGTCTTTCGTGTACGTCTGTAAAAATCTGTATGCGAGAAATTGCCGTTTCAAGTGTAAATACGCAACGCCTAACGGCTAGTACATAAAGTAAATGTTGTCGTCAATGACCTGGCAAACCAAGCGTGTCAACATACAAGAATATCTCTTAAACATGTCTTAAAAGTACATTGTACTTGTAGATTAATTTATAGAAACGCTCATCAACACTTATACACGTGAGAAAATTTAACAACCAAGATACAAGGGCTTATCTACATGCTTAATTAGGTTAACACTCTCTGCTACAGGTAATTTATAAAAATAACGGATATATTCTATACATATTTATGATGACAAAAGAGCATTGTTGAACGGTTTTCGTGTGCTTACCCCACGATCATGATGGAGAGACAGATGTTTCTGCTCGGACTCCGGGTTATCTTCGCTTTGTTCTGTGCTGTGATCAACGGGATAGATCTGTCCTTCAACGTTTATGCGGTCCCACTGAAAGACACGTTCGACTTTACCCAAACTCAAGGTAAGACTCAGTGTAACATTACCACAGTATATATGTACGTACACGTCCATATGTAAATTTGTTTAAGAGTTTCACACCGCCATAGTGGGGTTTGTTGTAAGAACGAACAGCGGGTTAGAATAGCCGGCAATGAAAGGTTGCAATCAGTCAGGTTGAGAACATATATTTTATACAACTTCCCACCATCACTACCCCCTCCCCCCCCCCCACCCATCTCCACACCCCTCCACTACTTCAACCTCACCAACACTGCGATATAACATTAACACTCATACTATTATGATGGGGAAATATATAATGTAGCAACAAGGCAATCCCAGATAATTGTATATCGAGAAGATGTAACATCTAGAAATAAGGCGAAGTCCCTAAGTCGGAAATTGTCTAAACTGACGTCTTGAAATGAATTCAAAGAAAACGTTGGATCGGCTTAGTTCTAGGAGCGTGGAGTTTGTTAGTATTTAAGCATTTACACCAACAGTTAGAATAAAACCCAAACTGAACAGCTTGACAACAAGTTGCATTTCACAGGTCATTTATAAGCACACTTTCGTCCTTCTCTGGTTTTACTCTCAATGATGAACTTACTTTTTATCATCTTATGGCTGGTAACTACCGTGTAAACTCGCACTTGGAGCTTAAAGTGAATAAAATACAATTAAAATTCAAACACACAAAGTTTGCCAGTTACATGTCCTTGTTGTTGTTCCTTGTATCTGCAGTTGAAGCTTTGGCCTCAATGGTTTGTGTTGGATTTGGTCTGGCGTTCATAGAAATCCTGCTCAGCTCTAAGTTTGGGTACATTACAACATTCATCGTTACCTGGATCACATTACCTCTCACCAGCGGACTATTTGGCCTTGCGGCTGTACACAACGAGTTCATGCACTCCCAGCCAGTGTGAATCTATGTCATACAGATATGCATGTGTAAGTTAGTAGAAATAGCCAAACTTTCCACAGGAATATACAAAATTTGAAAGTGCTGGTTACCTTGTATAGGCCTCAGCTGTAATGAGAACAAAACCCCAGGTTCGACCTAGTTTCCTTCCAGCACACTACTAGCCTCCATCGTATATGTGAAATATTCATGCACAGGGTGTATAAATCATACAAAAAAGTAATACGCAGAAACAAAGTAAAGGCAGATGTGACTTGTAAAACGGATTAACATTTTACAAGGGAAAAAAGGTGAAGAGTTTAAAATTGTACCCTACGGTATTTACGGGCAACAAGAACTTACTTCTGCTTATGGTTTACTGGAATGCGTCTTTTTGACAATTTTACTCGTAAGTGAATGTAACATTGGATAATATTGCACAGCGCCACATGACACATTTAGTCTCAACTTATGTTATAAGCCCAGAATAATTTTTAAAATGTTTGAAATATTGTCTTTCCTTCTTTCAGCTTTAAGTAATGTGGTAACATTGACTTTGGTGAGAAACGTTGTTGTTGGTATTTTACCAAAAAGATTCGTCGGAACCATAATTGGACTTACCGGCTCAACTGTTTGTTTCGGCAAGATAGCTTACTCTGGCCTGCTGGAGTTGATTTGTCATAACGACTTAGCCAAATTTTTCTTCACCATATCGATTGTGTCGGGTGTATTTCTCAGCTTGTTTTACCCATTGTTGTATCCCGCGGCCAGGGAACTGGAGAGCCACAGATATAGGCAGTAGCATGAGGAAAGTCACACAGAAAAAGAGTCGCTAAACAACTACCAGCGTGACGGGGAGTCGCACGACCACCAAGACACGGAGTCGCAAGGAACCTACCGGCAAAACGAGGAGTCGCACGACCACCAAAGTGCGGAGTCGCTAGAAAACTACCAGCGAGACGGGTAGTCGCAAGACCACCAAGACACCGAGTCGCAAAGAAACTACAAGCAAGACAAGGAGTCGCAAGAAAAGAGTTATCTTAAGGAGTACAAAAAAGAAAACACACCTCTTGAGGACATGATAAGGGGTAGGTATTTCCACATGACATTTTGGACATCCACAGTTTTCGCCTCAGCTGCGTACACCGTTCTCAATAACATCACCTCCATTACCAGTTCCATCGGGATGAAGGAGTCATTTAACATTATCACCACCATGTCCGTGAGCATAATGATCATTCGCGTAGTCTATGGTATGTTATTTGATAAAGTCGCATCTCAAACATTTGCCTTTTGGCTTTTGTTCAGCATGTATTTCAGTTTTGCTCTTGGACTGATACTCGGTTTGTGCTATCTTAATAGTACCACCGTTTATATCATCGGGGTTCTGTGTGGGATAGCTGTGGGTCCGGCATGCGAACTTCCCGTGTTAGTGCTGGTGTTCCAATACGGGCGGTCGAACTTAAATCTAATATTTGTTGCGTTTTACTTCACATAGGCTGCCGGTCAACTAATAATGCAAATGATGACTGGATACCTATATGACAGAAACGTTATAACTGGAACTTCATGTCAAGGCACACACTGTTTCTGTTGGTCCTTCGTCTTTCTTCTGGGCCTGACTGTTCTTATCACCACTTTTCAATTTATAAATTACTTGATGACATTCCACAAGTGTATAAAGTCGTGAAGACACATTGAGCTGCTGTCAGCGGGGAAAAATAAATATTACACGGAGCCCACATGAAAGAGTATCAAAAGTTAGTTGTAAATGTGGTCTTCAATATTTTTTTACATAAAGAGAAAAAGACACTTGAAAATATTTTTGTAGGATGGGTATTTTTACGGCCTTTTGGTATATACACTGTCTTTCTGTAATAATGGTATAAATAGGGATGTAACACATGTTTAATAAATATATTTGCACTTGAATCTGCCCTGTTAAGGTAACAAGTGTGTTGAATCTGAATTTTGGTCATAATTACTTTTTTAATACATAGAGGTTATCATCACACTGTGCTGATCTGCATCGTCGTATCTGCTCGAGTTCTCTGCGGTTGCGTCGCCGTATCGACCGGGCCCGACTTCTTCATAAATTACTGCCACTAAGACCGAGACATTTCTTACCATAGAAACCGGCAGGTCGTTGGCCGGAGTGGATTTTAATCCTGACAATGCCCTTTCATGCAGTTCTGTTTGGAAATGGAGAAGTTCAATATAAAATTTGTCCTGACGCACCTAACGCAACATTGTGGAGAATTCCATATTTGTGTATAAGAAACGGAGGGGGCAAGTGTATTGCTTTAAATAAAGACCTATTCGTAAATACGGCAATTTATGAATTATGAATGTTTGATTATTTGCAACAAAGAAAAGTCACTAATTGTTTGATATGGCTGGCTGGAATGTTTTTGTTTATCTACTTTCATTTCGCTAAGACTCACTGTTGCCCGTCAGCTTAGAAATATATACTATAGACTAGTGGACCGTGACAAGACGGGAGCTGCTGAGTTTCCTGCACCAATCGCCCAGATTCGAAATACAGGTAGATACAATATTCTCCCGGCCACTATCTGGTTTCTCACACCTTCATTAAGTTTATTTCATTCAGTTTATTCACCACATATTTTCAGCAAACAATTTTTTTTGTATATACTTTGACGTAAACACATGGGTAATCTCTTATTCATATCAGATTGATTGGTGTTACCTGAAAGTAACCTGGTTGTCTGTTACATTGGAAGTGTAACTGTGATTACCTGACTGTTCTCAGTATTTCACATGAAATACATGATCTGTATTACACCAACAACCACAACACGGAAATGGCGCAAAATATTCATAAATAACTGTCCACTGCAGCAGCTTTTCTGTACCTCTGCTTTTAACTTCTAAAACAATAACCCAATACTGCATGAATATTCAGAGCAACACTCGTATCGCCTGATCGAATCAGAGACAAGCAATCACCACAATCGAACATTAGACCTAGAGATATATATTGGACATTGAACTGTTAGTCCTCCTACATGTCTTATGCATGTTTAACATTTTATTGTTAACGAAAATAAAATATAAGAAGACGTGGCTATTTTTGATAGAGGTATGTGTTGTTGACGACTGATTACAAAAACAACAGTCAAATTTCATTGACCGATTGTCACAGAATGTTGGTATAAAAATGTACTCAATATTGATTTAGAGCCCACAGTTTATGAAACAGGTATAAATTGTTGGAGTTTCTATGGTTTTACCTTAATCTGGGTATTTATTTCCGACCGAAATGATTCCAGTCACTTCGTCGTGGTTTGTAAAGTCCGCCATGATGTTCAGCATTTCAGTTAGGAGGCTTTAGAATCAAGGATTTTAATAATTATGAAATGGTTCATGTGTTATGTTGGTGTCGTTAGAAAGAGTAGATTTTATAGTATTTGTGTTCTTCAAATTAATAACACAGATACTATTTCACTATTTGATAGAAATTACACGGCTTTTCTTTATGTTGGCATGGGGAAAATTACGCTATTTTGGCCATATTGGTTTCAATACATTATTCGCTCTATTCACGTCAGCCAATCAAAATTTAGGATTTTTGGTGGTTAGAACAGCCTGCTGTCTACGTGCTATAAAAGGGTATAGATCATGGCGCGGGACAGATGGTCCTGGAAGTCTACGACAGTCAAGACAGGGGCAAAGGCAAGATCAAGGCAAAGACAAGATCAAAACAAGGCACAGAGGATTACTGTGACTATATGTGTTACTTCTCAGTTAGGTAGAAATTCCAGCACCTATACCCGTCGTAATATTTCTAAATTGCTAAAGATTGTTCACCGTGTATAGTCCGTGTCAAAAACCGGCCCAGAGTTATTCACCCTGAAACTCTCTCTCACAAATGGTATTGCTGATTCTGAAGGAATATTTGATGATTTGACCGTATATATGTGAATAAATCGATATTTCTGTGGTGTTGTCTCCAAAATACTTGAGGTAAATATCGGTCTCATACGTTTCAAAATTATTAAACGTTTTACCTCGGAGTCGATAGAGATTAACTGGTGATAAACAGAGAGCAGAGCAAAGCCTGTTTTCTTAATCTCTAAAGGTCATAAGGCTGAGTTTTAAAGAAAAATGCGCTATAATGGTATATTAAGCTATGCTCTATATATTTAAACATAAGAGAAATATTTTTGAGTACGCCTTAATACGCCTCAGTTAAGAAACGACTCCCTCGTCTTACATATATAGATATATATATATATATATATATATATATATATATATATATATATATATATATATATATATATATATATATATATATATATATATATATACCTAACCTGAGCACAATACCTGTAGTACATTTGTGACATGTTGTTAAAGGTAAGTCAGTAAAAAAAGTAACTACTGCTAGGCCTGGCAGTTTGATGGTACTTCAGATGTAGTTATGGGCAAGTCATGATATAATGTAGGTAACGGGTAATAGACCATAAACTGTACTGATGGTTGAAATTCCACACTTACAAAACAGGGGGTACATCAGTTTTCATACACCCCTGGGTTCAAGGCCCCTCATGCAGATGTGGCTAAAGTCGTATTTAATGCCTACGGGTCGCATATAATCCCCTGCTATTTAAGATATGTTTACTTTTGATTCCTAGGGTGTCCCATGTCAATTTTTTCTACTTTTAAGTGGTATCATTTTGTAGCTGAGGCCTCAAAGCTTTATTCTAGGTATAAATTTGCATGTTGTTTAGAGAATGGTGGCGGATGCACACCAGGAAAATGTAGTGAAAAGTCCTGTTTCACCGGCCTTTGTTTGGCCTCGAAAGTACCAATTTTCATCAGTTTTACGTCTCAAAAGTCTTCTTTGCTGTAATAAATTCGCCTTGGAAAAAATAGCATCGGTCTCTTTCGCGAGACACTGACTAACTTTCACACACGTAAAGCACATTTTTTCAATTGCAGAGCCGGTTCATTGAGAATTCCAGTTTGGTAGAAAGCAAGTGATCTTAAACGAATTTTTCACAATATCCCCCTATAGATCATACGAGAACCCAAACGTCGACGCAAGCCGATAAACGGCCAGACGAGTGCCTATACAGCTAGACGAGTGCGTATACGGCCAGACGAGTGCCTAAACGGCCAAACGAGTGCCTAAGCGGCCAGATTGGCAACTAAACGACCAGATTAGCACGCAACTAGGCGGCCGGTAAGAACAATACAGACAATGAAATCTTTAACATGACAGTTAGGGAAGGAATCGTTATTTCATATGTTCAACTACAAGACAAGCATCTTATCCGCTAAGCCACTAAGTGCATTTTGATCTTAAACTTCCTAGAACACATAGTTGGTGCACGAATGAATAACTCGCAACCTGGATTATATGATTTGTTTCTTACTGTATATTACATATAATTTCAGAGATGGCTAGGAAGTTTGAATCAATCAAAAGTTTTAACCGAGCAAAGCACTAAAATTGGACTGTAACTTCTTGCGTTCTGTAACTCGCCCAAATTCATTACTGTAACTTTAGTGAATGTAAACATCCCGAAACCCAAGAAACCGATTCAAAATTCATGCGGGCGCTAATGAAACCCGGGCGTTGTGTGTGGAAGCTTTAAACCAAGCCAGGCATTGACATGCGCCAATCTTTCTGCGGAAATACCGGCGTTGACCATTGCGCCCCAGCGCAATCTTTCAGTCTAAAGGTGATCAGAGGAGAAGTGTAAGGGGTAAAGCAATGAAAGTCTCCTGTTAACAAAATCAACATGGCGAACAGCCGATTTTTCTTCGACACACGAAAGCACGTGCTTTATCCGATGTAAATAAAGGTTAGTACGGGTACTATATCATAATTTCTCACTTCACCTATTTACAAGCTTATTAAAATAGTGCAATATCTATACTCGGTCAAAATTTGACTTCGGATTAAAATATTTGAAACAAGTACGAACGCACAGTCGACACCAAGGTACACAATGAATGGGGAAAACAGGTCTTACATGAAGGAAAGAACCACGTGACATTTTCCACGTGATGATTAGTCTCCCGTTTCTCTGGTCCACCAGTTTGATGTCTCATCAGAACGTTTAGCTGCCAGGTGTGTGAGGCATTCAAGAGTTCAGTTTAAAACATGACGTCATGCCACATTGTTAATATATGCTACCTGCTGTCTCATGTTACACGGCGCTGGCGTGCACAAGTCGAATTCACCCGCTGTCATTCCATTATTTATTTATTGACGTTGACAGGACGTCAGAAACGTGATATCAACATCTGTTTGCGGTGTTTTGATTGAGAAAGAGTTGCACGAAGGCATGCAACAGAAAGGATACATTAGATGAAAGTAAATGTAAGAAAATGTTATACCCCTTCACAGTCTGTTTGTTGAGTTAGTGCGCTTGTATGACCTTGTATTTTACCTGGTGAGGGTCAGTCATGTTTAAATACGCAACGCCTAACGGCTTTTACATAAAGTAAATGTTGTCGTCAATGACCTGGCAAACCAAGCGTGTCAACATACAAGAATATCTCAAAAAAGACAAAACAGCGTTGTTGAACGGTTTTCGTGTGCTTACCCCACGATTATGATGGAGAGACAGATGTTTCTGCTTGGAATCCGCGTTATCTTCTCTTTGTTCTGTGCTATGATCAACGGGATAGATCTGTCCTTCAACGTTTATGCGGTCCCACTGAAAGACACGTTCGACTTTACCCAAACTCAAGGTAAGACTCATTGTAATATTACCACAGTATACATGTATGTACACGTCCATATGTAAATTTGTTTAAGAGTTTCACACCGACATAGTGGGGTTTGTTGTAAGCACGAACAGCGGGTTAGAATAGCCGGCAATGAAAGGTTGCAATCAGTCAGGTTGAGAACATATATTTTATACCCCTTCTCACCATCACTACACCCCACCCCCACCCCCCTCTTCCCCTCTCTATCTCCACACCCTTCCACTACATCAACCTCACCAACACTGCGAGATAACATCAACTCTCATACTGTGATGATGGGGAAATGTATAATGTAGCAACAAGGCAATCCCAGACAATAGTATATCAAGAAGATGTAACATTTAGAGATAAGGCGAAGTCTAATAATTCGCGATGAAAAAATACATCAGAATAGAAAACAATAAAAGTTGATATCTATATTTTCCTCCCAAAGTCAGACATTTTCTAGAGCGTGGAGTTTGTTAGTATTTAAGAATTTACACCAACAGTTAGAATAAAACCCAAACTGAACAGCTTGACAAGAATTTCACAGGTCATCTATAATCACACTTTCGTTCTCCTCTGGTTTTATTCTCAATGGTGAACTTACCTTTTTATCATCTTATGGCTGGTAACTACCGTGTAAACTCGCACTTGGAGGTTAAAGTGAAAAAAGTACAAATAAAATTCAAACACACAAAGTTTGCCAGTTACATGTCCTTGTTGTTGTTCCTTGTATCTGCAGTTGAAGCTTTGGCCTCAATGATTTGTGTTGGATTTGGTCTGGCGTTCCTAGAAATCCTGCTCAGCTCTAAGTTTGGGTACATTACAACATTCATCGTTACCTGGATCACTCTACCGCTCACCAGCGCACTATTTGGCCTTGCGGCTGTACACAACGAGTTCATGCACTCCCAGCCAGTGTGGATCTATGTCATACAGATATGCATGTGTAAGTAAGTAAAAATAGCCAAATTTTCCACAGGAATATACAAAACTTGAAAGTGCTGGTTATCTTGTATAGGCCTCAGCTGTAATGAGAACAAAACCCCAGGTTCGACCTAGTTTCCTTCCAGCACACTACTAGCCTCCATCGTATATGTAAAATATTCATGCACAGGGTGTATAAATCATACAAAAAAGTAATACGCAGGAACAAAGTAAAGGCAGATGTGACTTGTAAAACGGCTTAACATTTTACGAGGGAAAAGAAGTGAAGAATTTAAAATTGAACCCTACGGTATTTATGGGCTACAAGAACTTACTTGTGCTTATGGTTTACGTCATGTTGTAAGCCCAGAATAATTTTTAAAATATTTGAAATATTATCTTTCCTTCTTTCAGCTTTAAGTAATGTGGTAACAATGACTTTGGTGAGAAACGTTGTTGTTGGGATTTTACCAAAAAGATTTGTCTGAACCATAATTGGACTTACCGGCTCAGCTGTTTGTTTCGGCAAGATAGCTTACTCTGGCCTGCTGGAGTTGATTTGTCATAACGACTTAGCCAAGTTTTTCTTCACCATGTCTATTGTGTCGGGTGTATTTCTCAGCTTGTTTTACCCATTGTTGTATCCCGCGGCCAGGGAACTGGAGAACTACAGATATAGGCAGTCGCATGAGGAAAGTCACACAGAAAAGGAGTCGCTAAACAACTACCAGCGTGACGGGGAGTCGCTCGACCACCAAGACACGGAGTCGCAAGGAATCTACCGGCGAATCGAGGAGTCGCACGACCACCAAAGCGCGGAGTCGCTAGAAAACTACCAGCGAGACGTGGAGTCGCAAGACCACGAAGACACGGAGTCGCAAAAGAACTACCAGCGTGACTGGGAGTCGCAAGACCACCAAGACACGGAGTCGCAAAGAAACTACAAGCAAGACAAGAAGTCGCAAGAAAAGAGCTATCTTAAGGAGTACAAAAAAGAAAACACACCTCTTGAGTACATGATAAAGTGTAGGTATTTTCACATGACATTTTGGACATCCACAGTTTTCGCCTCAGCTGCGTACACGGTTCTCAATAACATCACCTTCATTACCAGTTCCATCGGGATGAAGGAGTCATTTAACATTATCACCACCATGTCCTTGAGTATAATGATCATTCGCGTAGTCTACGGTATGTTATTTGATAAAGTCGCATCTCAAACATTTGCCTTTTGGCTTTTGTTCAGCATGTATTTCAGTTTTGCTCTTGGACTGATACTCGGTTTGTGCTATCTTAGTACTACCACCGTTTATATCATCGGGGTTCTGTGTGGGATAGCTGTGGGTCCGGCATGCGAACTTCCCGTGTTAGTGCTGGTGTTCCAATACGGGCGGTCGAACTTAAATCTAATATTTGTTGCGTTTTACTTCACATTGGCTGCCGGTCAGCTAATAATGCAAATGATGACTGGATACCTATATGACAGAAACGTTATTACTGGAACTTCATGTCAAGGCACACACTGTTTCTGTTGGTCCTTCGTCTTTCTTCTCTGCCTGACTGTTCTTATCATCACTTTTCAATTCATAAACTACTTGATGACGTTCCACAAGTGTATAAAGTCGTGAAGACACATTGACCTGCTGTCTGTGACGTTATACTTAAAGCGGGGAAAAATAAATATTACACGGAGCCCACATGAAAGAGTATCAAAAGTTGGAAATTTGGTCTTCAATATTTTTTTACATAAAGAGAAAAAGACACTTGAAAATATTTTTGTAGGATGGGTATTTGTTACGGCCTTTTGGTATATACACAGCCTTTCTGTAATAATGGTATAAATAGGGATGTAACACATGTTTAATAAATATATTTGCACTCGAATTTGGCCTCTTAAGGTAACAAATGTGTTGAATCTGAATTTTGGTCATATTTACTTTTTTAATACATAGAGATTATCATCACACTGTGCTGATCTGCATCGTCTTATCTGCTCGAGTTCTCTGCGGTTGCGTCGCCGTATTGAATGAGCCCGACTTTTTCATAAATTACTGCGACTAAAACCGAGACATTTGTTACCATGGTAACCGGCAGGTCGTTGGAAGGAGTGGATTTTAATCCTGACAATGCCCCTTCATGCAGTTCTGTTAGAAAAGAAATTCGTATCTACTTTGTGTGCAAACTAACTGTACAAATATGTATAGCTTTTTACCGATCGAAAAATGTGGGGGTGGAAATATTATCCAAAGAATGGCCCGGAGACCTATTCAATTTAGTGAAGACAGACCACAGTAATCAATTTTGTAACACTCGGAATTTGTTGCTTTTTTTGTTTTGTTTTGTTTCTTTTTGTTCTTGTTTTTTATTTTTTTAACAAATGTGACGTCATTACCAAATATAACAACATCAACAGGTAACACGGTTTGGAAATGGAGAAGACCTCTATAAAATTTATCCTGACGCACCTAACGCATCATTGTGGAGAATTGCATATTTGTGTATAAGAAACGGAGGGGGCAAGTGTATTGCTTTAAATAAAGATCTGTTCGTAAATACGGCAATTTATTAATTATGAATGTTTCATTATTTGCAACAAAGAATAGTCACTATTTGTTTTATATGGCGGGCTGGAATGTTTTTGTTTATCTATTTTCATTTCGCCAAGACTCACTGTTGCCCGTTAGCTTAGAGATATATACTATGGACTAGTGGACCGTGACAAGATGGGAGCTGCGGAGTTCCCTGCACCAATCGTCCAGCGTCGGAATACAGGAAGATACAATATTCTCCCCAGCACTATCCGGTTTCTTACACCTTCATTAAGTTTATTTCATTCAGTTTATTCACCACATATTTTCAGCAAACAATTTTATTTGTATATACTTTGACATAAACACATGGATAATCTCTTATTCATATCAGATTGATTGGTGTTACCTGAAAGTAACCTGGTTGTCTGTTACATTGGAAGTGTAACTGTGATTACCTGACTGTTCTGAGTATTTCACATGAAATACATGATCTGTATTACACCAACAACCACAACACGGAAATGGCGCAAAATATTCATAAATAACTGTCCACTGCAGCAGCTTTTCTGTACCTCTGCTTTTAACTTCTAAAACAATAACAGAATACTGCATGAATATTCAGAGCAACACTCGTATCGCCTGATAGAATCAGAGACAAGCAATCACCACTATCGAACATTAGACCTAGAGATTTTTATTGGACATTGAACTGTGAGTTTTCCTACATGTCTTATGCATGTTTAACATATTATTGTTAAGGAAAATTAAATATAAGAAGAGTTTCACGTGGTTATTTTTGATAGAGGTATGTGTTGTTGACGACTGATTACAGCAACAACAGTCAAATTTCATTGACCGATTGTCCCAGAATTCTGGTATTAAAATGTACTCAATATTGATTTAGAGCCCACAGTTTATGAAACAGGTATAAATTGTTGGAGTTTCTATGGTTTTACCTTAATCTGGATATTTCAGTCACTTCGTCGTGGTTTGTAAAATCCGCCATGATGTTCAGCATTTCAGATAGGAGGCTTTAGAATCAAGGATTTTAATAATTATGAAACGGTTCATGTGTTATGTTGGTGTCGTTAGAAAGAGTAGGTTTTATAGTATCTGTTCTTCAAATTAATAACACAGATACTATTTCACTATTTGATAGAAATTACACGGCTTTTCTTTATGTTGGCATGGGGAAAATTACGCTATTTTGGCCATATTGGTTTCAATTCATTATTGGCTCAATTCACGTCAGCCAATCAAAATGTAGGATTTTTGGTGGTTAGGACAGCCTGCTGTCTACGCGCTATAAAAGGGTATAGATCATGGCGCGGGACAGATGGTCCTGGAAGTCTACGACAGTCAAGACAGGGGCAAAGGCAAGATCAAGGCAAAGACAAGATCAAAACAAGGCACAGAGGATTACTGTGGCTATATGTGTTACTTCTCAGTTAGGTAGAAATTCCAGCACCTATACCTGTCGTAATATTTCTAAATTGCTAAAGATTGTTCACCGTGTATAGTCGTGTCAAAAACCGGCCCAGAGTTATTCACCCTGAAACTCTCTCTCACAAATGGTATTGCTGATTCTGAAGGAATATTTGATGATTTGACCGTATATATGTGAATAAATCGATATTTCTGTGGTGTTGTCTCCAAAATACTTGAGGTAAATATCGGTCTCATACGTTTCAAAATTATTAAACGTTTTACCTCGGAGTCGATAGAGATTAACTGGTGATAAACAGAGAGCAGAGCAAAGCCTGTTTTCTTAATCTCTAAAGGTCATAAGGCTGAGTTTTAAAGAAAAATGCGCTATAATGGTATATTAAGCTATGCTCTATATATTTAAACATAAGAGAAATATTTTTGAGTACGCCTTAATACGCCTCAGTTAAGAAACGACTCCCTCGTCTTACATATATATATATATATTTATATATATATATATATATATATATATATATATATATATATATATATATATATATATATATATATATATATATATATATATATATATATACCTAACCTGAGCACAATACCTGTAGTACATTTGTGACATGTTGTTAAAGGTAAGTCAGTATAAAAAGTAACTACTGCTAGGCCTGGCAGTTTGATGGTACTTCAAATGTAGTTATGGGCAAGTCATGATATAATGTAGGTAACGGGTAATAGACCATAAACTGTACTGATGGTTGAAATTCCACACTTACAAAACAGGGGGTACATCAGTTTTCATACACCCCTGGGTTCAAGGCCCCTCATGCAGATGTGGCTAAAGTCGTATTTAATGCCTACGGGTCGCATATAATCCCCTGCTATTTAAGATATGTTTACTATTGATTCCTAGGGTGTCCCATGTCAATTTTTTCTACTTTTAAGTGGTATCATTTTGTAGCTGAGGCCTCAAAGCTTTATTCTAGGTATAAATTTGCATGTTGTTTAGAGAATGGTGGCGGATGCACACCAGGAAAATGTAGTGAAAAGTCCTGTTTCACCGGCCTTTGTTTGGCCTCGAAAGTACCAATTTTCATCAGTTTTACGTCTCAAAAGTCTTCTTTGCTGTAATAAATTCGCCTTGGAAAAAATAGGATCGGTCTCTTTCGCGAGACACTGACTAACTTTCACACACGTAAAGCACATTTTTTCAATTGCAGAGCCGGTTCATTGAGAATTCCAGTTTGGTGGAAAGCAAGTTATCTTAAACGAATTTTTCACAATATCCCCCTATAGATCATACGAGAACCCAAACGTCGACGCAAGCCGATAAACGGCCAGACGAGTGCCTATACAGCTAGACGAGTGCGTATACGGCCAGACGAGTGCCTAAACAGCCAAACGAGTGCCTAAGCGGCCAGATTGGCAACTAAACGACCAGATTAGCACGCACCTAGGCGGCCGGTAAGAACAATACAGACAATGAAATCTTTAACATGACAGTTAGGGAAGGAATCGTTATTTCATATGTTCAACTACAGGACAAGCATCTTATCCGCTAAGCCACTAAGTGCATTTTGATCTTAAACTTCCTAGAACACATAGTTGGTGCACGAATGAATAACTCGCAACCTGGATTATATGATTTGTTTCTTACTGTATATTACATATAATTTCAGAGATGGCTAGGAAGTTTGAATCAATCAAAAGTTTTAACCGAGCAAAGCACTAAAATTGGACTGTAACTTCTTGCGTTCTGTAACTCGCCCAAATTCATTACTGTAACTTTAGTTAATGTAAACATCCCGAAACCCAAGAAACCGATTCAAAATTCATGCGGGCGCTAATGAAACCCGGGCGTTGTGTGTGGAAGCTTTAAACCAAGCCAGGCATTGACATGCGCCAATCTTTCTGCGGAAATACCGGCGTTGACCATTGCGCCCCAGCGCAATCTTTCAGTCTAAAGGTGATCAGAGGAGAAGTGTAAGGGGTAAAGCAATGAAAGTCTCCTGTTAACAAAATCAACATGGCGAACAGCCGATTTTTCTTCGACACACGAAAGCACGTGCTTTATCCGATGTAAATAAAGGTTAGTACGGGTACTATATCATAATTTCTCACTTCACCTATTTACAAGCTTATTAAAATAGTGCAATATCTATACTCGGTCAAAATTTGACTTCGGATTAAAATATTTGAAACAAGTACGAACGCACAGTCGACACCAAGGTACACAATGAATGGGGAAAACAGGTCTTACATGAAGGAAAGAACCACGTGACATTTTCCACGTGATGATTAGTCTCCCGTTTCTCTGGTCCACCAGTTTGATGTCTCATCAGAACGTTTAGCTGCCAGGTGTGTGAGGCATTCAAGAGTTCAGTTTAAAACATGACGTCATGCCACATTGTTAATATATGCTACCTGCTGTCTCATGTTACACGGCGCTGGCGTGCACAAGTCGAATTCACCCGCTGTCATTCCATTATTTATTTATTGACGTTGACAGGACGTCAGAAACGTGATATCAACATCTGTTTGCGGTGTTTTGATTCAGAAAGAGTTGCACGAAGGCATGCAACAGAAAGGATACATTAGATGAAAGTAAATGTAAGAAAATGTTATACCCCTTCACAGTCTGTTTGTTGAGTTAGTGGGCTTGTATGACCTTGTATTTTACCTGGTGAGGGTCAGTCATGTTTAAATACGCAACGCCTAACGGCTTTTACATAAAGTAAATGTTGTCGTCAATGACCTGGCAAACCAAGCGTGTCAACATACAAGAATATCTCAAAAAAGACAAAACAGCGTTGTTAAACGGTTTTCGTGTGCTTACCCCACGATTATGATGGAGAGACAGATGTTTCTGCTTGGACTCCGCGTTATCTTCTCTTTGTTCTGTGCTATGATCAACGGGATAGATCTGTCCTTCAACGTTTATGCGGTCCCACTGAAAGACACGTTCGACTTTACCCAAACTCAAGGTAAGACTCATTGTAATATTACCACAGTATACATGTATGTACACGTCCATATGTAAATTTGTTTAAGAGTTTCACACCGCCATAGTGGGGTTTGTTGTAAGCACGAACAGCGGGTTAGAATAGCCGGCAATGAAAGGTTGCAATCAGTCAGGTTGAGAACATATATTTTATACCCCTTCTCACCATCACTACACCCCACCCCCACCCCCCTCTTCCCCTCTCTATCTCCACACCCTTCCACTACTTCAACCTCACCAACACTGCGAGATAACATCAACTCTCATACTGTGATGATGGGGAAATGCATAATGTAGCAACAAGGCAATCCCAGACAATAGTATATCAAGAAGATGTAACATTTAGAGATAAGGCGAAGTCTAATAATTCGCGATGAAAAAATACATCAGAAAAGAAAACAATAAGAGTTGATATCTATATTTTCCTCCCAAAGTCAGACATTTTCTAGGGCGTGGAGTTTGTTAGTATTTAAGAATTTACACCAACAGTTAGAATAAAACCCAAACTGAACAGCTTGACAAGAATTTCACAGGTCATCTATAATCACACTTTCGTTCTCCTCTGGTTTTATTCTCAATGATGAACTTACCTTTTTATCATCTTATGGCTGGTAACTACCGTGTAAACTCGCACTTGGAGGTTAAAGTGAAAAAAGTACAAATAAAATTCAAACACACAAAGTTTGCCAGTTACATGTCGCTGTTGTTGTTCCTTGACGTTATCTGACGTTATACTTAAAGCGGGGAAAAATAAATATTACACAAAGACCACATGAAAGAGTATCAAAAGTTAGTTGTAAATGTGGTTTTCAATATTTTTTTATATAAAGAGAAAAAGACACTTGAAAATATTTTTGTAGGATGGGTATTTGTTACGGCCTTTTGGTATAAACACAGTCTTTTTGTAATAATGGTATAAATAGGGATGTAACACATGTTTAATAAATATATTTGCACTCGAATTTGCCCTGTTAAGGTAACAAATGTGTTGAATCTGAATTCTGGTCATATTTACTTTTTTAATACATAGAGATTATCATCACACTGTGCTGATCTGCATCGTCGTATCTGCTCGAGTTCTCTGCGGTTGCGTCGCCGTATCGACCGGGCCCGACTTCTTCATAAATTACTGCCACTAAAACCGAGACATTTGTTACCATGGTAACCGGCAGGTCGTTGGCCGGAGTAGATTTTAATCCTGACAATGCCCCTTCATGCAGTTCTGTTAGAAAAGAAATTCGTATCTACTTTGTGTGCAAACTAACTGTACAAATATGTATAGCTTTTCACCGATCGAAAATGTGGGTGTGGAAATATTATCCAAAGAATGGCCCGGAGACCTCTTCAATTTGGTGAAGACAGATCACAGTAATGGCCTGAACTATTTTGTCAGGCCATTATCAAATATAAAAACATCAACAGGTAACACGGTTTGGAAATGGAGAAGTTCAATATAAAATTTGTCCTGACGCACCTAACGCATCATTGTGGAGAATTCCATATTTGTGTATAAGAAACGGAGGGGGCAAGTGTATTGCTTTAAATAAAGACCTATTCGTAAATACGGCAATTTATGAATTATAAATGTTTGATTATTTGCAACAAAGAACAGTCACGATTTGTTTTATATGGCGGGCTGGAATGTTTTTGTTTATCTATTTTCATTTCGCCAAGACTCACTGTTGCCCGTCAGTTTAGAAATATATACTATAGACTAGTGGACCGTCACAAGACGGGAGCTACTGAGTTCCCTGCACCAGTCGCCCAGCTTCGAAATACAGGTAGATACAATATTCTCCCGGCCACTATCTGGTTTCTCACACCTTCATTAAGTTTATTTCATTCAGTTTATTCACCACATATTTTCAGCAAACAATTTTTTTTGTATATACTTTGACGTAAACACATGGATAATCTCTTATTCATATCAGATTGATTGGTGTTACCTGAAAGTAACCTGGTTGTCTGATACATTGGAAGTGTAACTGTGATTACCTGACTGTTCTGAGTATTTCACATGAAATACATGATCTGTATTAGACCAACAACAACAACACGGAAATGGCGCAAAATATTCATAAATAACTGTCCACTGCAGCAGCTTTTCTGTACCTCTGCTTTTAACTTCTAAAACAATAACACAATACTGCATGAATATTCAGAGCAACACTCGTATCGCCTGATCGAATCAGAGACAAGCAATCACCACAATCGAACATTAGACCTAGATATATATATTGGACATTGAACTGTTAGTCCTCCTACATGTCTTATGCATGTTTAACATTTTATTGTTAACGAAAATAAAATATAAGAAGACGTGGTTATTTTTGATAGAGGTATGTGTTGTTGACGACTGATTACAAAAACAACAGTCAAATTTCATTGACCGATTGTCACAGAATGTTGGTATAAAAATGTACTCAATATTGATTTAGAGCCCACAGTTTATGAAACAGGTATAAATTGTTGGAGTTTCTATGGTTTTACCTTAATCTGGGTATTTATTTCCGACCGAAATGATTCCAGTCACTTCGTCGCGGTTTGTAAAGTCCGCCATGATGTTCAGCATTTCAGATAGGAGGCTTTAGAATCAAGGATTTTAATAATTATGAAACGGTTCATGTGTTATGTTGGTGTCGTTAGAAAGAGTAGGTTTTATAGTATCTGTGTTCTTCAAATTAATAACACAGATACTATTTCACTATTTGATAGAAATTACAGGGCTTTTCTTTATGTTGGCATGGGGAAAATTACGCTATTTTGGCCATATTGGTTTCAATTCATTATTGGCTCAATTCACGTCAGCCAATCAAAATGTAGGATTTTTGGTGGTTAGGCCAGCCTGCTGTCTACGCGCTATAAAAGGGTATCGATCATGGCGCGGGACAGATGGTCCTGGAAGTCTACGACAGTCAAGACAGGGGCAAAGGCAAGATCAAGGCAAAGACAAGATCAAAACAAGGCACAGAGGATTACTGTGGCTATATGTGTTACTTCTCAGTTAGGTAGAAATTCCAGCACCTATACCTGTCGTAATATTTCTAAATTGCTAAAGATTGTTCACCGTGTATAGTCGTGTCAAAAACCGGCCCAGAGTTATTCACCCTGAAACTCTCTCTCACAAATGGTATTGCTGATTCTGAAGGAATATTTGATGATTTCACCGTATATATGTGAATAAATCGATATTTCTGTGGTGTTGTCTCCAAAATATTGAGGTAAATATCGGTCTCATACGTTTCAAAATTATTAAACTTTTTACCTCGGAGTCGATAGAGATTAACTGGTGATAAACAGAGAGCAGAGCAAAGCCTGTTTTCTTAATCTCTAAAGGTCATAAGGCTGAGTTTTAAAGAAAAATGCGCTATAATGGTATATTAAACTATGCTCTATATATTTAAACATCAGAGAAATATTCTTGAGTAGGCCTTAACACGCCTCAGTTAAGAAACGACTCCCTCGTCTTACATATATATATATATATATATATATATATATATATATATATAAATATATATATATATATATATATATATATATATATATATATATAAATACAGTATAAAAAATAACTACTGCTAGGCCTAGCATTTTGATGGTACTTCAGATGTAGTTATGGGCAATTCATGATATAATGTAGGTAACGACTATAAACTGTACTGATGGTTGAAATTCCACACTTACAAAACAGGGGGTACATCAGTTTTCATACACCCCTGGGTTCAAGGCCCCTCATGCAGATGTGGCTAAAGTCCTATTTAATGCTTACGGGTCGCATATAATCCCCTGCTATTTAAGATATGTTTACTATTGATTCCTAGGGTGTCCCATGTCAATTTTCTCTACTTTTAAGTGGTATCATTTTGTAGGGGAAGCCTCAAAGCTTTATTCTAGGTATAAATTTGCATGTTGTTTAGAGAATGGTGGCGGATGCACACCAGGAAAAAGTAGTGAAAAGCCCTGTTTCACCGGCCTTTGTTTGGCCTCGAAAGTACCAATTTTCATCAGTTTTACGTCTCAAAAGTGTTCTTTGCTGTAATAAATTCGCCTTGGAAAAAATAGGATCGGTCTCTTTCGCGAGACACTGACTAACTTTCACACACGTAAAGCACATATTTTCAATTGCAGAGCCGGTTCATTGTGAATTCCAATTTGGTGGAAAGCAAGTGATCTTAAACGAATTTTTCACAATATCCCCCTATAGGTCATACGAGAACCCCAACGTCGACGCAAGCCGATAAACGGCCAGACAAGTGCCTATACAGCTAGACGAGTGCCTATACGGCCAGACGAGTGCCTAAACGGCCAAACGAGTGCCTAAACGGCCAGATTTGCAACTAAACGACCAGATTAGCACCTAGGCGGCCGGTAAGAACAATACAGACAATAAAATCTTTAACATGACAGTTAGGGAAGGAATCGTTATTTCATATGCTCAACTACAAGACAAGCATCTTATCCGCTAGGCCACTTAGTGCATTTTGATCTAAACTTCCTTGAACACATAGTTGGTGCAAGAATGAATGACTGGCAACCTGGATTATATGATTTGTTTCTTACTGTATATTACATATAATTTCAGAGATGGCCAGGAAGCTTGAATCAATGAAAAGTTTTAACCGAACAAAGCACTAAAATTGGACTGTAACTTCTTGCGTTCTGTAACTCGCCCAAATTCATTACTGTAACTCTAGTGAATGTAAACATCCCGAAACCCAAGAAACCGATTCAAAATTCATGCGGGCGCTATTGAAACCCGGGCGCTGTGTGTGGAAGCTTTAAACCAAGCCAGGCATTGACATGCGCCAATCTTTCTGCGGAAATACCGGCGTTGACCATTGCGCCCCAGCGCAATCTTTCAGTCTAAGGGTGATCAGAGGAGAAGTATAAGGGGTAAAGCAATGAAAGTCTCCTGTTAACAAAATCAACATCACGAACAGCCGATTTTTCTTCGACACACGAAAGCACGTGCTTTATCCGATGTAAATAAAGGTTAGTACGGGTACTATATCATAATTTCTCACATCACTTATTTACAGGCTTATTAAAATAGTGCAATATCTATACTCGGTCAAAATTTGACTTCAGGTTAAAATATTTGAAACACGTACGAACGCACAGTCGACACCAGGGTACACAACGTATGGGGAAAACAGGTCTTGCATGAAGGATAGCACCACGTGACATTTTCCACGTGATGATTAGTCTCCCGTTTCTCTGGTCCACCAGTTTGATGTCTCATCAGAACGTTTAGCTGCCAGGTGTGTGAGGCATTCAAGAGTTCAGTTTAAAACATGATGTCATGCCACATTGTTAATATATGCTACCTGCTGTCTCATGTTACACGGCGCTGGCGTGCACAAGTCGAATTCACCCGCTGTCATTCCATTATTTCTTTATTGATGTTGACAGGACGTCAGAAACGTGATATCAACATCTGTTTGCGGTGTTTTGATTGAGAAAGAGTTGCACGAAGGCATGCAACAGAAAGGATACATTAGATGAAAGTAAATGTAAGAAAATGTTATACCCCTTCACAGTCTGTTTGTTGAGTTAGTGCGCTTGTATGACCTTGTATTTTACCTGGTGAGGGTCAGTCATATTTAAATACGCAACGCCTAACGGCTTTTACATAAAGTAAATGTTGTCGTCAATGACGTGGCAAACCAAGCGTGTCAACATACAAGAATATCTCAAAAAAGACAAAACAGCGTTGTTGAACGGTTTTCGTGTGCTTACCCCACGATTACGATGGAGAGACAGATGTTTCTGCTTGGACTCCGCGTTATCTTCTCTTTGTTCTGTGCTATGATCAACGGGATAGATCTGTCCTTCAACGTTTATGCGGTCCCACTGAAAGACACGTTCGACTTTACCCAAACTCAAGGTAAGACTCATTGTAATATTACCACAGTATACATGTATGTACACGTCCATATGTAAATTTGTTTAAGAGTTTCACACCGCCATAGTGGGGTTTGTTGTAAGCACGAACAGCGGGTTAGAATAGCCGGCAATGAAAGGTTGCAATCAGTCAGGTTGAGAACATATATTTTATACCCCTTCTCACCATCACTACACCCCACCCCCACCCCCCTCTTCCCCTCTCTATCTCCACACCCTTCCACTACTTCAACCTCACCAACTCTGCGAGATAACATCAACTCTCATACTGTGATGATGGGGAAATGCATAATGTAGCAACAAGGCAATCCCAGACAATAGTATATCAAGAAGATGTAACATTTAGAGATAAGGCGAAGTCTAATAATTCGCGATGAAAAAATACATCAGAAAAGAAAACAATAAGAGTTGATATCTATATTTTCCTCCCAAAGTCAGACATTTTCTAGGGCGTGGAGTTTGTTAGTATTTAAGAATTTACACCAACAGTTAGAATAAAACCCAAACTGAACAGCTTGACAAGAATTTCACAGGTCATCTATAATCACACTTTCGTTCTCCTCTGGTTTTATTCTCAATGGTGAACTTACCTTTTTATCATCTTATGGCTGGTAACTACCGTGTAAACTCGCACTTGGAGGTTAAAGTGAAAAAAGTACAAATAAAATTCAAACACACAAAGTTTGCCAGTTACATGTCGTTGTTGTTGTTCCTTGTATCTGCAGTTGAAGCTTTGGCCTCAATGATTTGTGTTGGATTTGGTCTGGCGTTCCTAGAAATCCTGCTCAGCTCTAAGTTTGGGTACATTACAACATTCATCGTTACCTGGATCACTCTACCTCTCACCAGCGCACTATTTGGCCTTGCGGCTGTACACAACGAGTTCATGCACTCCCAGCCAGTGTGGATCTATGTCATACAGATATGCATGTGTAAGTAAGTAAAAATAGCCAAATTTTCCACAGGAATATACAAAACTTGAAAGTGCTGGTTATCTTGTATAGGCCTCAGCTGTAATGAGAACAAAACCCCAGGTTCGACCTAGTTTCCTTCCAGCACACTACTAGCCTCCATCGTATATGTAAAATATTCATGCACAGGGTGTATAAATCATACAAAAAAGTAATACGCAGGAACAAAGTAAAGGCGGATGTGACTTGTAAAACGGCTTAACATTTTGCGAGGGAAAAGAAGTGAAGAGTTTAAAATTGAACCCTACGGTATTTATGGGCTACAAGAACTTACTTGTGCTTATGGTTTACGTCATGTTGTAAGCCCAGAATAATTTTTAAAATATTTGAAATATTATCTTTCCTTCTTTCAGCTTTAAGTAATGTGGTAACAATGACTTTGGTGAGAAACGTTGTTGTTGGGATTTTACCAAAAAGATTTGTCGGAACCATAATTGGACTTACCGGCTCAGCTGTTTGTTTCGGCAAGATAGCTTACTCTGGCCTGCTGGAGTTGATTTGTCATAACGACTTAGCCAAGTTTTTCTTCACCATGTCTATTGTGTCGGGTGTATTTCTCAGCTTGTTTTACCCATTGTTGTATCCCGCGGCCAGGGAACTGGAGAACTACAGATATAGGCAGTCGCATGAGGAAAGTCACACAGAAAAGGAGTCGCTAAACAACTACCAGCGTGACGGGGAGTCGCTCGACCACCAAGACACGGAGTCCCAAGGAATCTACCGGCGAATCGAGGAGTCGCACGACCACCAAAGCGCGGAGTCGCTAGAAAACTACCAGCGAGACGGGGAGTCGCAAGACCACGAAGACACGGAGTCGCAAAAGAACTACCAGCGTGACTGGGAGTCGCAAGACCACCAAGACACGGAGTCGCAAAGAAACTACAAGCAAGACAAGAAGTCGCAAGAAAAGAGCTATCTTAAGGAGTACAAAAAAGAAAACACACCTCTTGAGTACATGATAAAGTGTAGGTATTTTCACATGACATTTTGGGCATCCACAGTTTTCGCCTCAGCTGCGTACACGGTTCTCAATAACATCACCTTCATTACCAGTTCCATCGGGATGAAGGAGTCATTTAACATTATCACCACCATGTCCTTGAGTATAATGATCATTCGCGTAGTCTACGGTATGTTATTTGATAAAGTCGCATCTCAAACATTTGCCTTTTGGCTTTTGTTCAGCATGTATTTCAGTTTTGCTCTTGGACTGATACTCGGTTTGTGCTATCTTAGTACTACCACCGTTTATATCATCGGGGTTCTGTGTGGGATAGCTGTGGGTCCGGCATGCGAACTTCCCGTGTTAGTGCTGGTGTTCCAATACGGGCGGTCGAACTTAAATCTAATATTTGTTGCGTTTTACTTCACATTGGCTGCCGGTCAGCTAATAATGCAAATGATGACTGGATACCTATATGACAGAAACGTTATTACTGGAACTTCATGTCAAGGCACACACTGTTTCTGTTGGTCCTTCGTCTTTCTTCTCTGCCTGACTGTTCTTATCATCACTTTTCAATTCATAAACTACTTGATGACGTTCCACAAGTGTATAAAGTCGTGAAGACACATTGACCTGCTGTCTGTGACGTTATACTTAAAGCGGGGAAAAATAAATATTACACGGAGCCCACATGAAAGAGTATCAAAAGTTGGAAATTTGGTCTTCAATATTTTTTTACATAAAGAGAAAAAGACACTTGAAAATATTTTTGTAGGATGGGTATTTGTTACGGCCTTTTGGTATATACACAGCCTTTCTGTAATAATGGTATAAATAGGGATGTAACACATGTTTAATAAATATATTTGCACTCGAATTTGGCCTCTTAAGGTAACAAATGTGTTGAATCTGAATTTTGGTCATATTTACTTTTTTAATACATAGAGATTATCATCACACTGTGCACATCGTCTTATCTGCTCGAGTTCTCTGCGGTTGCGTCGCCGTATTGAATGAGCCCGACTTTTTCATAAATTACTGCCACTAAAACCGAGACATTTGTTACCATGGTAACCGGCAGGTCGTTGGAAGAAGTGGATTTTAATCCTGACAATGCCCCTTCATGCAGTTCTGTTAGAAAAGAAATTCGTATCTACTTTGTGTGCAAACTAACTGTACAAATATGTATAGCTTTTTACCGATCGAAAAATGTGGGGGTGGAAATATTATCCAAAGAATGGCCCGGAGACCTATTCAATTTAGTGAAGACAGACCACAGTAACCAATTTTGTAACACTCGGAATTTGTTGCTTTTTTGTTTTGTTTTGTTTCTTTTTGTTCTTGTTTTTTATTTTTTTTAACAAATGTGACGTCATTACCAAATATAACAACATCAACAGGTAACACGGTTTGGAAATGGAGAAGACCTCTATAAAATTTATCCTGACGCACCTAACGCATCATTGTGGAGAATTGCATATTTGTGTATAAGAAACGGAGGGGGCAAGTGTATTGCTTTAAATAAAGATCTGTTCGTAAATACGGCAATTTATTAATTATGAATGTTTCATTATTTGCAACAAAGAATAGTCACTATTTGTTTTATATGGCGGGCTGGAATGTTTTTGTTTATCTATTTTCATTTCGCCAAGACTCACTGTTGCCCGTTAGCTTAGAGATATATACTATGGACTAGTGGACCGTCACAAGACGGGAGCTACTGAGTTCCCTGCACCAGTCGCCCAGCTTCGAAATACAGGTAGATACAATATTCTCCCGGCCACTATCTGGTTTCTCACACCTTCATTAAGTTTATTTCATTCAGTTTATTCACCACATATTTTCAGCAAACAATTTTTTTTGTATATACTTTGACGTAAACACATGGATAATCTCTTATTCATATCAGATTGATTGGTGTTACCTGAAAGTAACCTGGTTGTCTGATACATTGGAAGTGTAACTGTGATTACCTGACTGTTCTGAGTATTTCACATGAAATACATGATCTGTATTAGACCAACAACAACAACACGGAAATGGCGCAAAATATTCATAAATAACTGTCGACTGCAGCAGCTTTTCTATACCTCTGCTTTTAACTTCTAAAACAATAACACAATACTGCATGAATATTCAGAGCAACACTCGTATCGCCTGATCGAATCAGAGACAAGTAATCACCACTATCGAACATTAGACCTAGATATATATATTGGACATTGAACTGTGAGTCTTCCTACATGTCTTATGCATGTTTAACATATTATTGTTAAGGAAAATTAAATATAAGAAGAGTTTCACGTGGTTATTTTTGATAGAGGTATGTGTTGTTGACGACTGATTACAACAACAACAGTCAAATATCAGTGACCGATTGTCGCAGAATTCTGGTATTAAAATGTACTCGATATTGGTTTAGAACTCATAGTTTATGAAACAGGTATAAATTGCTGGAGTTTCTATGGTCTTTTACCTTAATTTAGATATTTTTTTCCGACCGAAATGATTCATGTCACTTCGGCGTGGTTTGTAAAGTCCACCATGACTTTCAACATTTCGGATTGGAGGCTTTAGAGTCAAGGATTTGAATAAATATGAAACGGGTCATGTGTTATGTTGGTGTCATTAGAAAGTGTAGATTTTATTGTATCTGTGTCCCTTAAATTAATATTTAATATAGCACTATTTGATAGAAATTACAGGGCTTTTCTTTATCTTGGCATGAGGAAAATTACGCTATTTTAGCCATACTGGTTTACTGGCCATCATAGTAAATTATAGGTGGGGCGTAGCAAGAGGCAATCGATGCTCAATTCACGGTAGCCAATGAAAATGTAGGATTTTTGGTGGCTAGCACCACCTACTCCTGTCTACACTCTATAAAAGGGCATCGATCAAGGCGCGGGGCAGATGGTCCTGGAGGTCTATGACAATCAAGACAAGGCCAAAGGCAAAGGGAAGATCAAGGCATAGGCAAGATTAAGGCAAGGGCAAGATCAAAACAAGGCACAGAGGATTAGTTACCACAGATGAAGATTTACAGTAACTGAAATATACAGATGCAAGACAACAAGACAGCTATACATGGACGAGCATCCCATAGGGAATCAGCATAGAGATTTGTCAGGTATCGCCGATCTTCCCAAGAGGAGCCGAGATCTTGATGGACAGCGGGCGGAGCTTGTGTATTTGATCCCGCGGGAGATGCACTCGATCAGGCGGGAGTTTTGCTCGATCCGTAGGGATATATGCTATCTTCTGTATATTAAGCAGGAGGGATTTAGAGTTATACTGAAGGGACTGTGACTATATGAGTTAAATAGTTACTTCTCCTACATTAAAATATACCTAAGGATTACAGTTAGGTAGAAATTCCAGCACCTATACCCGTCGTGATATTTCTAAATTGCTGAAGACTGTTCACCGTCTATAGCCGTGTCAAAAAGCGTCCCAGAGTTATTCCCCCTGAAACTCTCCCTCACAAATGGCATTGCTTATTCTGAAGGAATATTTGATGGTTGGACGGTATATATGTGAATAAATTGGATTTCACTGTTTAGTGTTCGAAATAAAAAAAAAAAATCTTCGGATCTTATATTATTCTGTTCTTGCCGATTTATTGAAATACCTCGTAAGACTTGAGTTTTCCTCCAAGAGTTATCTCGGAACAATACAGACTGGGCATACATCTGGTGTATTAAATAGAATAACAGCACTGAACTAATGAGCGTATTATTGAGAGTAAATCCATATTCCTGTTGTCTCCAAATACTTGAGGTAAATATCGGTCTCATACGGCACCAAAATATAAAACTTTTTACCTCGGAGTCGATCAAGATTAACTGGTGATAAACAGAGAGCAGAGCCTGTTTTCTTAATCTCTAAAGGTCATAAAACTGGGTTTTAAAGAAAAATCCGCTACACTAGTATATTATGCTTTGCTCTTTATATTTAACATAAGTGAAATATTCTTGAGTACGAAGTAAAACACCAATAAAAAAATCGAAATATATTTAAACAAAGAACTTTTTATATGTCTTCAATAAATAACAACTCATAAGACTGCGAGGATGAATTATGTATTAGTATGTAATTCATTTTGCAAATAAAAATTAAGAAAAAACAAAACAGTAAAAAACACAAATTAATAAGACATTAGTAAACTTAGAATTGGCAGTAAAGCTATCAAAGAGGTCGTCTGTAGGAGACGCATCAACGCGAAACTTTAGTTTCATATACACATGTACAAAGTGCTTAAACATGTACCTTAACAAGCATTCTGAAATAGAAAAAAGAGGTGAAGACATGAATTTGGAACTTTACGGTAATTAACACGCCTCAGTTAAGAAACGACTCCCTCGTCTTACATATGTATATATATATATATATATATAGATATATACTTAGCCTGAGCACATTACCTGTAGTACATTTGTGACATGTTGTTAAAGGTAAGTCAGTATAAAAAATAACTACTGCTAGGCCTGGCAGTTTGATGGTACTTCAGATGTAGTTATGGGCAAGTCATGATATAATGTAGGTAACGGGTAATAGACCATGAACTGTACTGATGGTTGAAATTCCACACTTACAAAACCGGGGGTATATCAGTTTCCATATACCTCTGGGTTCAAGGCCTCTCGTGCTACAGTCCTATTTAATGCTTCCGGGTCGAATGTAGTCCCCTGCTATTTTCAATATGTTTTCTTTTGCTCCTTGGGCTGCCCCTTTTCTTTTTTTCCGCTTGTTAAGTTGTATCATTTTGTATCAGAGGCTTCAAAGTTTCATTCTAGGTATAAATTTGTGTGTTTTTCAGAGAATGATGGCTGATACACACCAGCAAAAAGTAGGGAAATGTCCTGTTTCACCAGCCTCTGTCTGGATGCCTTGGCTTGAGGTCAAAAAAACGAGAGAAATCCGCGAAAGCAACCGGTCTGGCGTCAAAAGCGTCAATCGTCCTCAGTTTTACGTCTCAAAAGTGCTCTTCACGGTTTGGCTGTCGACCTTAGCCAAATATCTACCCGTATACCTTCGGAAAGTCGTCATATAGATATGCCTAATAATATAGGCCTACGCTAACATGGTAGTTATAGCCTTAATTTGGTACGTCAGCAAGACTTGTAGCAAATCAAAATTTGTAGGAATCCAAAGTTTAACTTTTTCATGCATTCTTGGCGTTTTTTTTTAAATGACGACGAGAATGGGAACGCCGTACAATGGACAAATAATAAATTCAAAGTTTTATTACTATCTGGTTTTTCAAAACATATGAAACCAATGAAATATAATCAGCAACGGCTTAATTCAACATTTTCCACCTTTATTCCACAATGGCGGTAACCGTAATGACACAAGAATGTGGAGGAAGAAGAAACGTACCATCACCGGGTTATGTCAGCTGTAACAAACAGTTCTATGGGAGAAAAGACAATCGTTGTTGTTGTTGTTGTTGTTCGAGATGGCGTTGTTCATGTTCTCGATCGTGGGTAGCAGTTTTGAAATGCGCATGCTTCTCTGCACCTTTTTTCTTGTCCCTGGTTTGCAATCGCGTGTAAAGCGGTCTCATACTTTGATATACATATATATATATACATATCACTAAAGCATTATGAAAGAAGAACTTCACAAGGACAACAACTTCGTCCATCCACAGAGCTGCTTATCCCGAGCTGCTAAAAAGGCTTAGCTTACACCAAAAATCTTTTCTTTTCTTTTCATTTTTTCATTCCTTGGATTATTATTGGGAGTGGTTGATAATAATACCACAAATGAACAGCACGACCATCGCGGAAATGAAAAATAAAAGATGGCCAAGTCAGTGGTAATCAAAGACACACTGCTTGTATGAACAGACTTATGAAATCAAACCCATAGAGCTATCAATTACCATTTTCAGCTTCCGGGTTTCTGTAGCCAATCGCCTGTTGTGGTCGCCACTGTGTTATGGCGCCACTACACTATCATTAATGGGTGACTGTATCCGATGTCAATTGCTCCGTACACTACTTAGGCAAGACAATTCATATTACGTTTTACTACATGCATGTCGAATTCTATTAAAAAATCAAACAAGGAAAAATCACACATGTCGTTAAAGGATTGCATTTACTAGGTCTGTGGTGGGAAAAGACTTGGTTCTGATCCAAAGCACATATAGTATCGAATGATTGTAAAGCTTAAACATTAATGTAAAATTCGAAATATCAATAGTACAAAAGCAAACTAAGTGTCTATTTTTTGTTTTTTTTTTCTGATCACAACGCTATTTTTAACGAGAAGCCTTGAGACATTAATAAGTGTGTCCTGAAACAGAAATAAAACAGTTATGTTGAATTAGTATTTCGCCCAAAATGCCGTTATGATATCAATGCCAAATGTGAAATTAAAGTTCTTCATGGAGGACTGACTTGATAGGCTATACTGTGCATTAAATGCATTGTAAGGAACAACACGAGACGATAAATAATGCTGACAGACTTAATTGGTTTCACTGATGGCCTTTTAACGTTGAATCTCACTCATAAGACGGCCGTTCGACTTATTTGTTGAGATAGTCGCATTGCCCGTACAAAACCAACGGCCTTTCGCAAGAAAATGACTAACTTTCACACATGTAAAGCACATATTTTCAATTGCAGAGACAGTTTATTGTGAATTCCAATTTGGTGGAAAGCAAGTGGTCTTAAACGAATTTTCATAATAATCGCCCATCAGTCATACGAGAACCCAATCGTCCACGTCAGCTGATAAACGGCCAGACGAGTGCCTATACGGCCAAACGAGTGCCTAAACGGCCAAACGAGTGCCTAAACGGCCAGACGGATGCCTAAACGGCCAGACGACTGTCGAAGTGGCCCGATTGGCACCTAAACGGCCAGATTAGCACCTGGGCGACCGGAAAGAACAATGCAGGGAATGAAATCTTTAACATGACAGCTAGGGAATAAGTCGTTATTTCATGTCATTAATTACAAAACAAGCATCTTATCCACTAGGTTACAGCCTTCTCCCAAAGCGCTCTGTGAAATCGGCTACTATTTCTACTTACATATGACAGACAAGTAACCCTACTCTAACTGTCAATTTGTACTTACGTTTGGGAGCGGAAGGGAACGGTAGCTCATACGGATTCTTATCGTCAACTGAAAAAAATCAAAAGGAAATAGTACTTCTTTTGACGAACTGGTTAGATAAGACAACAGTTTCAACATACACACAGCAGATTCAAACACAACAGAACCCGGTCATTAAAACTAATTCACTCATTTAATTTGGGTTTTTAACGCAGTTCTGAAGAAAGCATATTAAATGCGGTTACATGCAGTATATGAGATCCGTGTGTGAGTAAATCGACACATCTCGTGGTCAGGCACTTGACCAATATCATGACATAAACCAACATCGGAACTAGCGGGATACTGATTTCAAGTCCGTGGCCAGGACATTTCTAGAGATAAATGTACCAGTCACCATAACAAGACAATGACAACCATACAACAGTAAATCATAACAGGCAATCTGCACTCAGACTTCCCTGAGCTGTAGGAAGTTATATTTATTTATGTATTTGATTGGTGTTTCACGCCGTACTCAAAAGTATTTCACTTATACGACCGCATCCAGTATTATGGTGAGAAGAAACCGGTCAGAGCCAGGAGGAAGCCTGGATAGTCTGAGTACTATATATTGTATACCCCTATATATACAGTAAATACCTGAGCTAAACGAACTTAACCGCAATATATTTATTTATTTATTTCATTGGTGTTTCGGCCGGAGAGGAAGCCAGCATGAGCTGGACTCACAGCGAACTGCAGTATACGACCACGCCCTGTTGTAAATCGCTATAATCTAGAACACCTCATTAGAAGCAGCTCCATGTAGCGAAAAAATAGTTATTGCTAGACTTACCCAGATTTTCCAGCTTGCCCGAAGAGCCCTTAATCGGACTAGGATAATCTACAAGTATAGCACATATTCAAGGTTTGAAATAAAATTTCATATTTTAATACAATTTTAATTTAACATTCTAGCCCATTATTAAACTTTAAAACATCAATAAATGTGGTACTTCACGTTAAGCAGAACGCGTGATACGGAAACCATATGGTAGATAGGGGCCTACATACTGAAGAGCCGAATGCTTATATTTAGCATCTATTTTATTCATTTATTTGATTGGTGTTTTACGCTGTACTCAAAAATATTTCACTTCTACGACGGCAGCCAGCATTATGGTGAGAGTAGATAGGGAAGAGCCCGGGGGAAACCCACGACCATCCGTAGGCTGCTCCCAGACCTTCCCACGTAAGGTCGGAGAGGAAGCAACCATGGGCTGCATTTAGCATCTAGAATACATCTTGAACATTTGTCCAGTGGATAAAACCAATGGACAGTTTTAGCAAAAAGTATTCTGCGAAATACGAGTAACTGTATTTTGGGATTTTTGGCCATACGTATGATGCTGCCTCACTGAATAGCCATGCGGAAGACCAATGGTGATGTCCTGTCTAGTCGCAGTATAACTGATCTAACGCGTTCTGCTTAAACCATGATGCTAGGGGGCGTGTAAATTGCTACTATTTATGCATTTACATAAAGAGTTAGAATTAAACCCTGACTGAGGTAAAGTGACAAGAGGCCGTATTTCATCAGGTAAGTGTGACTATTTGAATTTTCTCTCTATGCTGTAACGTCTTCATTATATTCTTACCTTCAGTTTTTGCAGTCTTCAGTTCAGGACTGGAAATGCAAACTGAGAAAAACAACAACAACAATACATTACTGTGATGACGCCTAACCCTCATTTATACATGTAGTATTCATCAAATACATTTGCATTGTTCCGCTCTGTTGAGTTTCAGATTTAGCCGTCACAGTTATTGCAGATGTTTTGTAACAATTTATTTGTAATTTAAAATTGTTCTGATTCATTTCATTCACATATTTCTTCCCATGTATGTGAAAACTGTTCCATATGTGGGAAGGTCTGCCAGCAATCTGTGGATGGTCGTGAGTTTTCCCGGCTCTGCCCGGTTTCCTCCCATCATAATGCTGGCTTCCGTCGTATATGTAAAATAGTCTGGAGTACAGCGTAAAACGCCAATCAAATAAATAAATAATAAATACATAAAACTCTTCCTTTCCAGTTACTTTAATATTTTTCTTTTCTTTTAAATATTCTGTTCAAGTTGTTTTTAATATTGTTTCGTTACTATAATTTTCAAATATTCTGTTACAGTTTACTTACATCTCCTCTGTACCCTCGGTTGATCTTCACCCATCAAATCAGCTTATGGGAAACAAAAAGCAAGGCAAATTTATTTAACTTTGAGTAACAGGACAGGAAGCATTTACAAAGCTAGTAAAAATTACTAATAAATGTTATACACTATTGAGGCATAACACCGCAATGACAAGTGTTTGTATATACTATCCGTGTTTAGAATAACAACTTGGCAACACAAAAAAACTTGTACTGTAACGTCAGTTTACAAAATATTAAGGTAAACGGTGAAATGTGGTCGTCTAGATTAAGGGATTAAACGACTGAAAACAACAGTGCACTGCATATAAAAATTAAGGATGAAGAATTCAAAATAACAAGACAAATGTACATGATAAGGGTTAAGACTAAAGAATTAAAGTTTAAACATGCATGCACTGTAAGGGTTAAGACTAAAGAATTAAAGTTTAAACATGCATGCACTGTAAGGGTTAAGACTAAAGAATTAAAGTTTAAACATGCATGCACTGTAAGGGTTAAGACTAAAGAATTAAAGTTTAAACGTGCATGCACTGTAAGGGTTAAGAATAAAGAATTAAAGTTTAAACATGCATGCATTGCAAGGGATGAGGGTAAAGATTTAAAGATTAAGATACGACATCAATTTAAAATAAAGATAAGAAAACGTGCAATCTAATGATTTAGGGTAATAAATCAAAGACAAGAAGACATACGTGTACTTTAATGGTTAGAATAACGAATTAAAAACAAGAAGAATAGTGTGCACTATAATGGTTTAGGGTAACAAATTAAAGATTAGAAGACATACGTGTACTGTAATGGTTTAGGGTAACAAATTAAAGATTAGAAGACATACGTGTACTTTAATGGTTTAAGATAACAAATTAAAGATTAGAAGACATACATGCACTGTAATGGTTTAGGGTAACAAATTAAAGACAAGAAGACATACGTGTTCTTTAATGGTTTAAGATAACAAATTAAAGATTAGAAGACATACGTGTACTGTAATGGTTTAGGGTAACAAATTAAAGATTAGAAAACATACATGCACTGTAATGGTTTAGGGTAACAAATTAAAGATTAGAAGACATACATGCACTGTAATGGTTTAGGGTAACAAATTAAAGACAAGAAGACATACGTGTACTGTAATGGTTTAGGATAACAAATTAAAGATAACAAGACATACGTGTACTGTAATGGTTTAGGGTAACAAATTAAAGATAAGAAGACAGACGCGCACTGTAATGGTTTAGGAAAAAAATAAAGATAACAAGACATACAGGTACTATAATGGTTTAAGATAACAAATTAAAGACAACAAGAACATTGTGCACTGTAAAGGTTTAATATATAGATAAAAAAGAAAACAAACGTGAAATGGCCAAGTTGACATGTTGACACGCGAATTGACATGATTTAAACCGGAAGTATAGACAGAAACAATCGCATGGAACACTGATTTATGACAACAAAATCAATGAAGTAAAATAACTATGCTCTACTTCCGGCTTATGAGAAAAAAATAGTGAAAAACCTGTTTTACATGGGTTGAATAGGTCGTAAATGTTGGCATCTGCCTCAAATGAAAGTGAAAGTGTGGGGCATTTTTTATTTAAGTAGTGAATTCTTAAAAGTCTACATTGACTTGAAAAACCATAGCAGACATCAACGTTAATTAAGCGCCAAGCTCGTGTAATATGTATAAATTTTGCGTGTCTGCTTTCAGGATAAGGAACTAAAAATAAAGAGAACCATTGTGCACTACTGTCCTGGTTTTGGTTGAAGAAATATAGAAGACAAACGTTCATTGTATTATACATGTACTACTTCTACCATATAAGATATACATGGAGTTAAGGACGTGTTAATTACCTGGGTCTTCGTAAATGTTGGTACCTGTAAAAGGAAGTACATGTATACGTGTTATTTTGTTCCTTTTGTGTGAATAAACATTCTTAAACCTACATTGAAAATGAAATGATTAGGTCGAAAAGTTTGTTAAAAAACGATGGGATCATAAAGTCTATACGGACATATGAAGAAGAATGCAAGTGTTTTTGACGTTAAACTGACACAAATCGACAAAAAATCGTCTTATTTATGGACAGGTGGGAGGGTGGTTATTTTGCGTTTCCTCCTCACACGTATATGACCGAAAATTGATCCCCTAACCAACAAATTACAAACTTTGCTCCAGAAATTCACTCCACTGTAAAATGTACTTTTCTCTAGATCACAAACATAGGTAAAACCTGCCATTAATCAACACATGCAGGGTAAAACTTTAGACAACGTGGTCTCAATGAAAGAGGTCTTCAATCTGGTTAAGTGATACATTTCTTCATTAGTTTTATTCATTTGTGGCAGTGGATTAGGTACTGATTAAATCACTGGACTGACCATAGTATTGTGTCAATTTTATTGATATCTAACACCCTATTCAGGAAATTATTGGTCCGTTGTATAAATGTACGATGTCGACCAGATTTAAACTGGAGACAGGAAGGCCTCCAAAACCACCGCCCTTTATCGAGTACTTGACAAACCTGCTGACATATTGCAGTATTATCAGCAAGAACTGAATTCGAACCTGTGACCTCACTGACAGGAATCGATAGGGTAAAGCCGCAACAATAGTCCCTAATATGGTCAAATAAACTAATTTTCAAAGGGTTACCAACCTCTGTCAAGCGGAACTGGATGTCGAATTGTGCGCGTGTTGCCTGTAAACAGAAACGAGTGGATCGTATAAGGAAATGACAGACTGATTTCATGACGATGTGGGGGGAGAGGGAAGGATGGAGAGTTAAGAAACCTCAGGGGTAAAATGGAATCTATCTGAACTTGATAACAAAATCTTTTCTTGCTTCATTTGGCAACAACTAGAAAGGCACTGTGTGATGGAAAATATCGCTTTTCTACGTGAATTTACTTCAGAATCATGCACCTATCACATTTAGCTGATAATTATCACATGCAAATCTCGTTGTAAATCGTGCTTGCCTTACATGTACAGGGATTCCATTCCCTGTTTTATCGTTTAATGGCGTCTGACACCATCGATGACCTTCAAGGTCACTGCTGTCTGTTACACCACCGTTCAAATGCAGTTAGTACAATGTAGATATTTCCGAGTTCAAAGGTTTGGGAGCTTAGTACCAGCCAGACGAATTGACATATATCGGAAATGTTTGCATTAATTCATTGAATCATTTATGGCTTATTTATTTATTTTTTAATTTTTTTTTTTTTTTTTTTGGTGTTTTACGCCGTACTGAAGAAAATTCATGTATGGCTTGTATGTTTATTGCACAAGAACATATGAACTTCACAGTTAACATTGTAATGAAATCTTTAAAAACAACGTTGCCATACAAAACAATTTAGTCAGTTAACTTGTTGACCGAATTTTGGGACCTTATTCTAGCACCTAAAAATCTTTCTTTTTTGTCACTTACAGTAAGATTTCATTATGATCTGTTGAATAAAATTACGATAAATATGAATTCTCTTTTTTTAATAGCAGCTGTTTAAAAAATAATATTGTCTACACAAAATGTTATTTACCTCTTTGGACTGAGACAGGATGAAGATAGCAGGTATAGCCTGAAATTAAAATAGGTATATTTATTTTTGAGCCACCTGGAATAAAATTTTGAAAATGTAGTTTGTTAGAAACAAAATATACATACATCTGTAAAATTTATTTTCGAAAAATTCATTTCTGTACGGAATAAAACTAAAATTTTCGCTATTTACCACACTGGGTTCTCTGTATACATAACGACTATATATAATCATGTGTGAAGTCGAACAGAGGGTACACTCCTTTATTTGCATTCACGCAAATTTCAATTCAACAAAAATAGCAGTAGACAAGTCAATAGGACTTACCGTCATCATTTACGCCAAGTCCAGTTTGCTCGGCTGAAGCGAGTTGGTGAACAACACCTGCCAAAGAGCATATGTGAGCAAGAGGTACTAATATATATTTATACATTTCATTTGATTACGGTATGGTGAGAAACTATTCCCTGACACAGCGGCGTGCATTCTGCACTGTACATCAAATAACATGCACAGAGTTGATCAACGATGTCACCCCCCCCCCCCCACTCCCTCTCTCCCACCTTTATTTTATTCTTATTACATACATGAAAAACTTGAGCTCAATACATGCAGTACTTTTTAAGATACCACTCTTAACCTTTGTACTTGAAAGTAACCCAGATACTCAAGAGGCTAGGTCGTGAATTTTATAATCTACTGCAATTAATATATACAATGACTATCAACGACGGAACATCCCACCCGTATTATTGTGCTTTACATTCATGAAAACCCTGAACTCAATAGATGCAGTACTTTTTCTTTAACAGTGACTCAGATACTCAAGAGGTCAGGTGTCTTTTTCTATAATCTACACCAATTAGTATGCAAACAGAGCATCAACGAAGGAGCATCCCGCTTGTGTCGTTGTGCTTCACGTGCAACACCTGAGCGCAATACATCCAGTATACTTACAAATATTTTGTTATAGCAACAGTATATTCTGCTTACCGTTTCTGTCTTTGACGTTTAATCAAAATAAAATAAGTAATATACGTTAGCTTGATGGATGAAACTTTTCCGTTAAAACTTTAAGCCAACAATACATGCAAAGGGATATATGTAGGCATAAATAATTATTTTATTTGAGTGAAGGCCACATTTCAAGGAACGGGCCATTAACGAAAAACTTTCACATTTCTGTCATTTTATCAATCTGTATATTGTTGGTTCAGATAGTTAAAGCTCTGGGATGGCCAGACTCTTGACCAATGACGGCACAATTCTACACAGGAAAAGCATTTGTGTGAAACAACACAAGTTTTTGTGTTAGATTACGTTACCTCAACACAAACAGGTGTTACATAATTGTGAAATACATATGTCAGTGTTATAAAATAATAAAACACAAATTTGTGTTGAACCAAAAACTTGTGTACATGTATTTTGCAACAAGTATTGTGTCTAACATCCAACATACGTTGTGTTCAGTTCTTTCAACACAATTCCTTCAAATATGACAAGACATTTGTTGGAAAGAACACAAATTTGTGTTCATACAGCACAAGTGTCTTTGCCTGTGTAGCTCTCCTTGCTTCCACTGCGGCTTTAAGTCAGGGGATTTGTCAGGTATCAGTAGAAGGCCGGTGATTTACTTCGGCCATCCACAAATCTGACCGCCGGGATAGAAGTAAAAAATCCCTGAGTACGTATTCAAACTGCAATCAGTTCAATTAGATGCTGTTAACGCCCATCCGAGTTGACTGTTATTATCAACTGGTGCTAGTAGTCGCTACTCAGTTATCTCCCTTCATGTGTATTCTACTGTTCTAAGTTTAAACTTCATCTTGGGACACAGATTGTCGGCCTGATGCTAACGTTGGTTCGCGAGTAATTTAAGGGTGACCAGCATATTTAAGCTAAGACGTGATTGGTTAGTTAAGATCTGTGACTCGGTGTTTCACGCCGAAACGGTTTATTCCCTGGCTGTTGATGCGCCTGCCCACAGAGAAACACTGCTTCGCTACAGGAGACAAGTTACAAATTGAGTTAACATTTTGATTTCTAATTGATCGGAAGCTTAGGTCAGCACAACAGTACAATGCTGAGGTAGACATAAATTCCTGGGCAGTGTGGTGTGAGGTGATTCGTTCGCCAGAAAAGTGTCGGCGGCTGGTTTTATGGCCTCGGTAGCATCTGGAAAGTCCGCACAGGTAAGGCCATCAACCCGAGTGTAAACTATTCAGACTTTCCTGTGGTGCTTAGCTGCTACGTCACTTCCGAGTGTAAACTATTAAGACTTTCCTGTGGTGCTTAGCTGCTACGTAACTTCCGAGTGTAAACTATTAAGACTTTCCTGTGGTGCTTAGCTGCTACGTCACTTCCGAGTGTAAACTATTCAGACTTTCCCGTGGTGCTTAGCTGCTACGTCACTTCCGAGTGTAAACTACTGAGACTTCCATGACATTTCGCCACATTGTGCCCTGTTACTTGGAGTAGTATTCAGTATTTTGCTACGTTTCCGTTTGAATGCATGTGTGATATGGCTTTTCTTACACAGTTATGAATGGCCGCGGTTGCCGACAGCCATCAGGTTTGCGAGGTCTCCATACAGTCAGAACTAAGGTCGGTACCAGGGACTTTATTTGTGTAAACCCAGGGGACACTAGGTCAGATCTTCGCCGGGTTAAACGTCGAGGCGCCATTTTCGTATTACATTTTAGTTATCGTGGTTTCAGTTCGCCGGTGTATATCTTGGGGACTCGCCTATAGCGGACGAGTAATTTGGGACAGCTTGCTGTTTAGGCCTAATTTTCTTCCTATGGGGACCAGTAGGCCATTCATGACCTTTGTCGAAATAAAGCAATGACCATGTCTATTCCAAACCACTACTCTGCTATTCGAATCTGCAGGATATAGTTGATTATTTTACTTCATACCACAACTTGTTGTTAGACGTGATAGGCGTATTACCTATTTAGGATGTTTATGATATAACTGCGAGTTAATGAAATAAAATAAAGCAAGGCGCATTCTACCAAGGAAAACTTACCCCTTCTACTACATCGACATTTCAGTATAACAACAACGACTACCAGGATCAGGGTAAAGCCGGCTCCAGCTGGCAGTACGCTGGTCAACGTGGGGTGTATGGCGTTGTTTTGGTCCGAGAGTCCTGAAAATCAATGCCATCATCATGTGACTGTTTACTTGTGCGATTGGTGCTTAAAGTCGATTTCATTATTATATGGATCTTATCTAGCCCCAGAATCTGCTCTCTTTGACTTAAGCCATATTTAGTCTCCCTATTTTTTAACTGTAACGCTAAGATAATTTCAATTTTGTCTTGAATGTCGAAGACAAGTCGTTTTAAAATTGCAGTTCCTAAGGTCAATAGCAATTCCTAAGGTCAATGGCAATTCCTATGGTTAATGGCAATTCCTAAGGTCGATGGCAATTCCTAATGTCAATGGCAATTCTTAAGGTCAGTCACAAATTTACTGCGGTAATGTAAATGCAGTAAAAGCCAAATGTAATTTCTAAAATGTTAAATCCCACATTTTGGCAGTGAAGGTAAAGCCAAATAATACCAGGGTAACACCTTCTAGAGTGTTACAAATCGAACATAATACAAAATGTTTACAAAATGTCATTATAATTTAACAAAAGTGTTGTGTTTCGCGTGCTGTATGCTAAAATTGTGTTTTCTAAGATTTTATTTAAAAAAGTAAAACATGTTGAGATGTTGACACTCACAATTTTACAAAATTTAACAGGTTGTTCCACTTCAACTTCTGCAAAGTGTACATTTCTCGATGCCTCCTTTACACGCTTTTAAAAATGAACAATTAAACAGCATATTCATTATGTAATTATATTTTGGTGGTAACTAAGGCAATTAGAGAAAAAAAATTTAAAAGTGGTAACAAAATCTAACAACTGGGTATACTTTTTATTGTTAGTATCTGATAAGTGCACCTGTAAAACTGTTCTCACCTCGCATAAAGTTAATAGTCAGGAGACCTGATGCAGCACCTTCAGAATTCTCTGCAGTGCACGTATAGATTCTAACATCTACACCATCGAGTCTGGTGACTTTGTGGATAAGGACAGAACCGATATCATCCCTTCCAGATGGTTGATTGTCGTTGTTTCCGTCATTGCCGTTATTGTTGTTATCGATGTCATCATCACTTATCAGACTAACATCAGCTAAGGTAGTTTTGTCGCTGGCACCAGTACTCATTTCTGCGAATACATCTTCTTGACTACGATGATTGCCACCACTACTATTGATGCTCTCATTGTTGCTGCTCTGGTTATGGCTGTTATAGTTGTCGTTGTTGTTCATGTTGTTGTTGTCGTCGTTGTTCATGTTGTTGTTGTTGTCGCTGTTGTTCATGTTGTTGTTGTTGTTGCCCTTTTTGTTCCTGTTGCTGTTGTTGTTGTCAGCTATGGTTGTACCTTCAAACACCCACTTCATTTTTGGCGGAGGGTTTCCATCGGCTATACACACCAGAAATATTTCTCCAACTGCAGAATTCTGGACTGGTCGCTTCTGAACCTTAACGACAGGTTTATCTGTGGACAAATTAATCAACTGTAGTCACAGCACAGAACAATATTTCTGCACGATAGAAAACTGCACAGAAGAAGCTTAATCTGGGGTATTGATTAAGACTCATGAAGACAGTCTGAATTAATATCCACAGCAGCAATTCTTGTTTTTGCTCGAGACTTAGAATTAGTCAGAATGGGAACAATTACATACTAAACGCCTGAAATATTCATTTTATTTATCTGACTGATGTTTTACGCCGTATTCAAGAATATTTCACTTAAACAACGGTGGCTAGCATTATGGCGGGAGGAAACCAAGCCGAGCCCGGGGGAACCCTCCACCATCCGCTGCTTGCTGGTCTGAAATAGTGTTCCTTAGTGAACAATTTTTCACTAAAAAAACTTATTTTGCTCACTTTACTACAATATCTGTTTGTAAAGGACCCACCCTAATGTGGTTAAATTAGAAGACCACTATGCACTATCAGGAAAATAAGTCGCATTAATTTCTAGACTTTTTTTCTGTGGCGTGTAACATCTTTGAAACATGCTTGCCGTCACTTCCGGGTTTTGCCACTTAACATATAGCCTTACTCACAAGTTTTATGCTTCTACATCCAAAACAACTTGAAGTAAATATACAGATACAGATCCGCAGTTATTTATTTAATTTTAAAAACATTTTATTACTCTGTTGGAAAAATTGTAATAAAAACACCGGTCTATTTTCCAGGACAATGCTTTTGGACTCTCTCTGCCCTTTTCCGTTCTTTCCGTTGAGTCACAGCGTTTCATTAGGTTGAGTCAGTTTCGTTGAAAGCACACAACACTTACATCTTATATCAAGAATCTTTTCCTCCGAGACAACACGGTCATACACTGACGCTTCACATTTGAGGCTTTTCCCGTTCATCTCTTTCTGCACAGTCAGTCTGACGTCACTGCTCCCGTCTGATCTCCCTATCTGTGACGTCAGTGGCTTTGTGGAGTGACCCAGATACCACCTTAGGATTGGGGCGGGGTTTCCTTCGTACACACGACATGTATACGTCACAGGGCTGTTGGCGCTAACAGAATTTACCGGGCCAGTCAGATTCACATGCTTTGGTGGCTCTAAGGGAATAAAAATGTTTATTTTATGCTTTTAAAGCAAAAACCACCCTAAAATTAAGTATTATTAGATAAAAGTCCATTAAAAACTGCCCCGGAAAATAGTTGGATTTATTTTTTTACAATTTGTTTAGCCCGGTAAAATACATTTGAATATCTTATTCTATGGTGGCCCGTTCTGACTACAACGTGACCAGTGATGTCACATATGCTTTTTTACAACTTAACACACATTAAGCTGCTACATTTCGTCATTCAAAATGCCTATGCATATAGATATATGGATGCATTTACTGATTTGACCTTGAGACGAATTATTTTGAGTCAAAAAGTATAGATATGACGGAACTAATACCTTCTGGGTCAGAACAGACCCTCGTAGAATCTGATCTTTTAACACAGTTTAACTCGGTTAGAAAAATTCCAAAAAAAAAAAAAAAAATAAATCCAACTGTTTTCCTGATCTGTTTTTGATGTTCTTTCACCTAATACATACTTCATTTTAGAGTGGTCTTTGCCTTTAAAGACACGGTGGAATAAACAGAGCACGCAGTAGTCTTTATTTAGAAATACGCATTTCACGGACAGGGCTCTGTGGCATATATTCGTTATGTGCCTATGTTGAATAATAATTCCTTTATATATTTGGCTGTGCGCCAACTCGACCCGCGTGCGAAAGGGATATTATTAGTACAGGCCAAATAAAGAACAAACAAGAGATTAGTCCATACAAGCAAAAGTTAGTGATTTTGTTTTAATTCCTACTTGCATCAAGGTGATACATGCCGGATTCCACAAAATAATTGTTGTAAGTAAGTACATTTACAAAAAGCAATCTTACGCTTAGTTGATTGCAACTACATTGATGAGATTTCAAACTCAATTTAACATAAAAATTAAATTAAATTGTAAACAGAAGTGCTCACGTAACACAGACAGGTAGACACCGCTGCTCCAGAGCTTCTTTTCGCACAGGAAAATTCCATCGTCTCTACTAAATGACGTCGAATTGATCAGTAAAGACGAATTTGATACCAATTCCACGTCCTCGCTAGTCCATGGTTTCTTAACTATGGCATCGCTGTCTCCAAGACTGGCGAAAACCAGCTGACAGGAGTGAACGGTTTGCTTGCACCATTCGATATCCGAGTGGTTCCTCTGGACCAAACATGGTAGCACGGCCTGATCTCCTTCCCAGACTGTAACGTTCGTGGTACGAACCGTACCACAGGAGGCCACACTCAAAACTGTGGACCAGGAAAAATAGGCGTTTCTTTTAAAGAATGTACTGTGAAAAATGTATGTTATCACAACAGGAGTGTTTATATAGGAATCTCCGTTATACGATTATGGGAATCCCTTTATTGAGTCTCATATAGGCCTGTGGTTTCGTAGTCCCCACAGTTCGTGGTAACCTGTGTTTCATATCGAAGTTGTTAAAGTGTAGCGGAAGTACTTTTTTCTTTCTAATTTAATGTTCTCTTATTGTTTTGTAAGTGGGTGTGAAATTTTAATTGGACAGATCAACGGTAGGATACGAAGGTCTAAGGGTAGCTCTAAAAGTGTGCCATAGAGCGCCATCCATGCTGCCAGCGTAAATTTGTCACGCTGACTGTCCGATTGTAAACATTTCTGTATTTATCTCACCCACCTCTTTTGTCACTTTCATATAAATCATGAGTAATCAGAATATCTTTCTGCATGAGCAATATCACAGATGTAACGTTAATTGGCAGTTTAATTGTGTTACATGATTACCGGTCATTAAAGCAGTTGTTGTGTGCGTTCAGGGCAGATAACTCTTGCTACCACACATTGGTACTAAATGTATGACTGTGACATTTCGTGTTCACGTGTTTAAATAGGTTATGATTTCTTTTGTATAATCCACTACTCTGTACAAGGAAAGCGCGACTTATGCGACTACATATAAGTAAATGTGAGGCAATAAGCATACGTCCAGATGTGTGCCCCAGGATGCCATCCCTGCTGCCGCTGTGAAGTTGTCACGGTGACTATACTGTTGCAAACATTTCTGTTAGTGACAGAGATCCTGATCAGAAATAAAGCACCAGAAACCGAAATGGTCTATCCACCCCTTATGATCTACCCACAGCCTTGCATTTAAGTTTATTTGCTTAATGTTTAAAGGTGTTGCTAAAGACAGGTGGTAAAAAATAAACGGCAGCTGGATTATCTCTTTTTTTAAATTTTTTTTGTCAAGGCCGCCCATATTAATCGCTTAAGCTACATATGCGTAATTCGGCCAGTTGGGTGCAAAACTTGCCTCCGAACTGAAGATTGAAGGAGGTTTGATTTTGTAATACTGCCACACAGACATTTTAGGTTGTTGATGCACAATAAATTGGTGCACAATTAGTTTGCACCTAATTAAAACATATCAGAATTTTGTCTGTTTTGGATAGAACTGAAAACTTTTTGCCATTGTTACGTCCCACGCCTTGGAGATTACGAAGGTAACAAAATGCTATGACCTCTCTTCCAACAACCACAGTTCAAAAAAGTATGGTCATGCGAGATTGATGTTTTGTTCCCGAGAAAATTGCAAGCTGTATGTGGTGATGTGACATTATACCAGGCATACATATTTCTGAGGTTGAAGTTGACAAATTTATAATGTAAATAGTAAGGAAAATCAATGCGCTCGTGTAACCTATAATGAGAAGCATGGCTTGTAAAAGGGCCATAACTCTTGATCTTTTTTCAATACTAAACTAGTGGCGGTTTCTCAAGTCAGAGCGCAGTTATACAGAGTGTCCTGACTCTTTCGTGGGTTATGGTGATCGTCAATCGATTTATAAGAGACTCCTAGCTTACTTTGGCGATGTGTCACAGCAAGAAAATGTTCTGCTCATGTGGTTAAAAGATAGACTTTACCATCCTGCCTATGTGGTTAAAGTTAGGCCATATCATCCTGTTCATGTGGATAAAGTTAAGCTATACCCTCCTGTTCATGTGATTAGGTGTGAGCTATACCCTCGTGTTCACGTGATTAGGTGTGAGTTATACCCTCTTGTTCATGTGGTTAGGTGTGAGCTATACCCTCCTATTCATGTGATTAGGTGTGAGCTATACCCTCCTGTTCATGTGGTTAGGTGTGAGTTATACCCTCTTGTTCATGTGGTTAGGTGTGAGCTATACCCTCGTGTTCACGTGATTAGGTGTGAGCTATACCCTCCTGTTCATGTGATTAGGTGTGAGTTATACCCTCCTATTCATGTGATTAGGTGTGAGCTATACCCTCCTGTTCATGTGATTAGGTGTGAGTTATACCCTCCTGTTCATGTGATTAGGTGTGAGCTATACCCTCCTGTTCATGTGATTAGGTGTGAGCTATACCCTCCTGTTCATGTGATTAGGTGTGAGTTATACCCTCCTGTTCATGTGGTTAGGTGTGAGTTATACCCTCCTGTTCATGTGGTTAGGTGTGAGTTATACCCTCCTGTTCATATGGTTAGGTGTTAGCTATACCCTCTTGTTCATGTGGTTAGGTGTGAGTTATACCCTCCTGTTCATGTGGTTAGGTGTGAGCTCTACCCTCCTGTTCATGTGATTAGGTGTGAGCTCTACCCTCCTATTCATGTGATTAGGTGTGAGCTCTACCCTCCTATTCATGTGATTAGGGGTGAGCTATACCCTCCTGTTCATGTGATTAGGTGTGAGTTATACCCTCCTGTTCATGTGATTAGGTGTGAGTTATACCCTCTTGTTCATGTGGTTAGGTGTGAGCTATACCCTCTTGTTCATGTGGTTAGGTGTGAGTTATACCCTCCTGTTCATGTGATTAGGTGTGAGTTATACCCCCCTGTTCATGTGGTTAGGTGTGAGCTCTACCCTCCTGTTCACGTGATTAGGTGTGAGCTCTACCCTCCTGTTCATGTGGGTAGGTGTGAGTTATACCCTCTTGTTCATGTGATTAGGGGTGAGCTATACCCTCTTGTTCATGTGGTTAGGTGTGAGTTATACCTTCCTGTTCATGTGGGTAGGTGTGAGCTATCCCATCCTGTTCATGTTGTTAAAGGCAAGTTACACCATCTTGTTCATGTTGTTAAAGGCAGGTTATACCATCAAGTGATTAAAGGTGAGTTCCACCGCCCTGGAATGTCCTCAAACATGAGTTTTAGCATTTTGTATATATCAATAAAGGTGATCCATACTATCATGTTCATGTGGTTAGAGTTTTATCATTCTTTTTATGTTGTTAAACGTGGACTTTACCATCTTGTTCGTGTGCATAAAGGTGGGTTGTACCATCCTGTTCGTGTTCATAAAAGTGTGTTGTACCATCCTGTTCGTGTTCATAAAAGTGGGTGGCACCATCCTGTTCGTGTGCATAGATGTGGGCTGCACCATCCTGTTTGTGTTCATAAAGGTGGCATCCTGTTGGTGTGCAGAAAGGTGGGTTACACCAACCTGACTATGTGATTAAAAGTACTTGTTCGCCTGTCCATGACGCAAATGAAGAACGTCAGTGACGTTCGCTATCAGTTAGCACCAATTAAGGCGAATATAAATTAATTTTGTTAAAGCAAATTGTGTTATACATCCCAGCCAAACTTCCTAATTGGTACTCGTCTAGTGTGAACCTAATCCGATCAAATGACGTCATTTCTTTCTTTATCTCATGCAAATTGTTCAATACGCTGTTAATATATTATAATAGTTAACAATAGACCTTACACATTGAGAGTTCATGCTTGCCACCCTTACACACTGAGAGTTCATGTTTGCCACCCCTACACATTGAGAGTTCATGCTTGCCACCCTTACACACTGAGAGTTCATGTTTTCCACCGTTACACATTGAGAGTTCATGTTTGCTACCGTTACACACCGAGAGTTCATGCTTGCTGTCTTTACACATTGAGAGTTCATGTTTGCTACCTTTACATGTTGAGAGTTCATGCTTGCCAACCTTACACACTGTAAGTTCATGTTTGCCACCTTTACACATTGAGGGTTCATGCTTGCTGTCTTTACACATTGAGAGTTCATGCTTGCCACCCTTACGCACTGAAAGTTCATGTTTGTCGCCTATACATGTTGAGAGTTCATGCTTGCCAACCTTACACACTGTCAGTTCATGTTTGCCACCTTTACACATTGAGAGTTCATGCTTGCTGTCTTTACACATTGAGAGCTCATGCTTGCCAACCTTACACATTGAGAGTTCATGCTTACCACCCTTACACATTGAGAGTTCATGCTTGCCACCCTTACACACTGAAAGTTCATGTTTCCCACCTTTACACATTGAGAGTTCATGTTTGCCACCTTTACACATTGAGAGTTCATGCTTGCTATCTTTACGCATTGAGATTCATGCTTGCCAACCTTACACATTGAGAGTTCATGCTTACCACCCTTACACACTGAAAGCTCATGTTTGACACCTTTACACGTTGAGAGTTCATGCTTGCCATCTTTACACATTAATAGTTCATAATTGCGACCCTTTCACAGCCTGCCAGCCTTAAACAGTCATCTGTATGACTGTGACAGTTATCATACTCTCAGTGTGTATGGGTGGCAAGCATGGACTCTCAGTGTGTATGGGTGGCAAGCATGAACTCTCAATGTGTAAAGGTGGCAATCAAAACCTCTCAATGTGTTAGGGTGGCGAGCAAAACCTCTCAGTGTGTCTGGGTGAAAAGCATGAACTCTCAATGTGTAAGGGTGATAAGCGTGAACTCTCAATGTATTAAGGTGGCAAGCAAAACCTCTCAATGTGCTAGGGTGGCAAACATGAACTCTCAATGTGTAGGGGTGACAAGCATGGACTCTCAGTATGTTAATCCTCTGCGGAACTTGCGGGTGGGGTGGGGTGAGTGGGTGAGGGGTGGGAAGAAGCTGGGAGAAGATCAGGGAACATATCTGATATAAAACATGTCTGATATAAAACACCGTGGAATCTGATAGTCTGATCTGGTTTGATGACGTAAGCAATTCTGGCTTGATGACATAAGACATTCTGGTTTGATGACGTAAGCGATTCTGGTTTGATGACGTAAAACATTCTGGTTTGGTGACGTATTCATCGAAAGTGTAGACATATATCACCTCTCTGGTGGAAAGAGTGGTCAAATAAATGACCTAGATCTCTAAGTAATACTTACATGCCACAAGGATGACACCTACACCTGCCATGTCTTGTTGTATTCGTCCTTTCCCTTCGCCACACATACGCTGTATATGTGGTATGATATATAACAATATGCTATATTTACACCTTAAAAACTATTCTGTTAAACTGACAGAATACTGTTAGTCTGTCGGGATAGGTTATGTACATGTCAGACTTGTTTTGATATCCCAACAGAATATATTCTATTACTGCAACGGCGTATTGTGTTTTTCATTACAATATTATGTTGCTGTGGCATAATATCATGTATTCTACCATCACTTGCTCATAATATTGTTGAATTTAACAGATTAGTTTTTGCAGTGTAAAGCCTGTTCGTCGTTTAGCGTAAATGTGTGTTCGTTTTTTTAAAATTCTATCGACGAGATGTAAGGAAGTATTTCATTAAAACTACTGTTTCAAACGGCATAGAGGGCCTATTAAAAAGCCTATTAATACTGTTTATAGTTGACATTTCTCCAGGAAGTTTCCGGTCAGAATTAAATGATACCCCAGTTCATTCCAATACTACAGCGCGTCACAAGATCGAATCCAGCTGGCGGTAAGCTGTATAGGCTACAATCACACGTTCTTCGTAAATAATACATAAGAAATCGATAGCTAAAAACCTATTTTGTTTTATTTTAACGATAAAATACAAAATTAAAATCACAGATCCGATCACCTTATCACAAAGTGGAGTGGTCATCACGCCTTGTATGTAGATTCCAAATTAACAATTTGCATCACCCAAAACAACCATACGCGCAAACCTCTCATTCTTCGAAGTATCCAATATTCATGGCGTTGTGATGCGGAGATTGCCAGTCGCAAGGGGAACAACTCTGTCATATGAGTGGGTAATACTGCACAGCGAGTTTACGCTTTCACCGTGAATCACAGAAATATGTCCCTGGCTCTTACTTGCACATCATACAACCAATACGTCATTGTAAAGATTTAAATATTAATGTGACATTGGTATCTTCTTCGATTTTCCCCTTTAACATAAAAGACAAGAGTACAATATAACAACATTCAATCCATCCAATCCATCCAACTCATCCAATGATGTTCCTATTCATATTTCCTTCATAACCGCTTACCTGAGTGAAAAGTGCATTTTGTTCACTTGTACTAACGATCACAATTCGCCACAACAATTTGATGACCAAGTATAACACAAATCATACCGTCATATACACATTCAAACATAACCAAATGCATAATAAAGTGTAAGCGTTATCTGTCATGCAGCAGGTTGTATATAAACATGAAAAATGGCCCTGAATGTTTCTGTATGTCATATGCCGTAAATAGTAACATAGAGGCCAAGTATTAATTGCTATACAGCATTTGCCCGAAAAGCAGGAAGTTCACGCATTTTAAAGCAGCGTTGAATTTATTTATTTATTTATTTATTTATTTATTTATTTATTTGTCTGATTGGTGTTTTACGCCATACTCAAGAATATATGGGCGGAGAGGAAGCCATTAGTCAGTTCGGGTTGCCAATACAAATTGTCCAGAAAAAGAAAATAACTCGCTCTAAACTAGTTAAAATTGAAAACATGTCGGCGCTCTCGATTTTGTCGATGTACCCGATTTTGTTTACTTTGAACTTGAACGTCTAGGTTATGCCACACCACAAAAAAGTGAGATGCTTTGCTCTTTAAATATTATGTGGGATACTTTAAAATGGTCATATACATTTTGTCCGGTGTTGTCTTTTCTTTTAGGTTGCACAGACCGAACTGAAAGTCATACTGGCCAGGTTGAAGGTCGTACTGGCCTCGTAGCAATGGATGAATCACGTCAAAGGTGTCCGGCTTGGTCCTGTAGTGGGACTATTGGGGTGTCATAACCGGTGTCCGGGTTGGTCCTCTAGAGGCACTATTTGGGTGTCATAACTGGTGTCCGGTTTGGTCCTGTGATGTGACTATTGGGTGTCATAACTGGTGTCCGACATGGTCCTGTAGAGGGACTATTGGGGTGTCATAACTAGTGCCCGGCTTGGTCCTGTAGTGGGACAATTGGGGTGTCATAACTAGTGTCCGGCTTGGTCCTGTAATGGGACTATTGAGGTGTCATAACTAGTGCCCGGCTTGGTCCTGTAGTGGGACTATTGGGGTGTGATAACTGGTGTTCGGCTTGGTCCTGTAGTGGGACTATTGAGATGTCATAACTGGTGCCCGGCTTGGTCCTGTAGTGGGACTGTTGTGGTGTCATAACTGGTGTTCGGCTTGGCCCTGTAGAGGGACTATTGGGGTGTCATAACTGGTGTCCGGCTTGGTCCTGTAGTGGGACAGCACTTTATCTCGACATTCCAACAGATCTGCTGCACAAGGACAACATTGCAATAGTACAATCTACGTATAATACTATGACAGGGACGTTAAAATAAATAGGTATCCTGAATATGCAATAACGTTTCATGTCGTCACTACCATGCAGTGACAAGAAAACAAGGGGAACAAGAAATATTACCAAGATGCGCTCACAAGCATGCGCGAACACCCTTCAACAATACTCATGGACACTTAGAAAAAAAAGAACAACAACAACGCCGTTCCGCATGACATAATGCTGCTCGCTACAGCTAAAAGGAAATACAGTGAATTGCTGAAGACAAACACTTCTTCAGCAGCTGTTTCGTGACCTTATATTCTTTTGCACATTCCCTGCAAAAAAAAAGAGTTTATATGTACAGAGTACCGTAACCGCCACGTAATATTTTTGTGGAAGTGAGATCTGAATGAATGAATGAATGAATGGGTCTGTAGCAGCGTGCGGATGGTCGTGGGTCTCCCCTGAGCTCTGCCCGGCTTCCTCCCACCACAATGCTGGCCGCCGTCGTATAAGTGAAATATTCTGGAGTACGGCGTAAAACACCAATCAAATAAATAAATACATAAATACATAAATGAATGAATAATTAGGGTTTAACGCTACACTGGCAGTATTTCAAGAACATGATAAAACACAACATCAAGACAAACAGGGAAAAGACAGCTAAAATAAGCAAAAAACATTTAAAATTCGACGAGAACATTAAATAAAGTTCTTGTAAAAGCTTACATTTCTTTTAAGTACCTAACCTCAGTATCGTCAGCAACACTGTCATGCCGACCGTATTACATGAAAACTACATCGGGAACACATTTGTCCTGTCCCACAAGGGAGTTAACTAGGTTAGTCAGGCATGTAAGGTCTGAAATAGTGTATATCACCACTTGGGGAACGTACAAGTACAATTGATCATTTTCGTATTAATTAACTGCTTGTATTCAAAGTCAGGCATTTTATTTTCTGTAAGTACCGCAGCAATGAATATAGTAGGCCTAATTGCTGTACCTGTAGTAAAGGGAAACTTCACGTTCATTTGTACAAGTGGGCAATCAAAATATATTACACGATAGTTAGTAGAAAGAGCTAAAACTTCTAATCGTTTTAAACCTCGGAACCTCAATATATCGCAGAATTTGAATGGCAGAGAATGCCCTTAAGGCTAGTTTGACTACTGACTGCTTTTCTTTGCATGATTCCGTCCTAATGTTGTACTTTATATACTTTTTAGTTCTCTCGGTGGTTTGTGTCATACGTCGCTTGGAGAATTGACCCGGAACGTCCATTTCGGATGACGGCTGGCATATGAATGTCTGTATCGACGTATAGATAAATGTAGCGGTTGCTTTGTAGATATACAGGTAGCATACGAACATCAAGACATGATGCATTATACCATTGGGATAATATGCCGATGGAATAAAATCAAAATGGCGTGACTTACCTCATTCGAGCTTCATATACTTCGCCATGTAAAAACACTGAATTGAAACAGCGATGATGAACGTACTGGCGCTACCTGTAACCAATGTATACAATGTAGAAGAAAAAAAATCAAATTTCGAAAAACAAATGAGAATGTCAGTCTGTCCGATAATTTGATTCACACCTTACTTTAATTCTGTTACGTAAACGCTTTTTTTCTCATTTTACCTATTTTGGATTCTATAGTTTCTGGGACGGAGAAGGGGAGGGGTAAAATTAATGGCACATTTTTCTCCATTGGATAAGACTAAAAACTACGTTACATAAGGTTTGTAATCGGTTACCCTGCTGTAGCGGTTGTTTTGTTATTTTGGTTAAATCCCTAACTAAAAAATATTCGCTTGTTTTTTTTATTTTGAGGGTTTTATAATTATAAATTATATTTTGTATTATATTATAATTCCCAAGTGAATTAGACAAGAAATGGCATGATTTTACGGGTTACCTGCTAGGATGGCTGTATTTCTCTCCACAACTCCGAACGCCGACGCCACGAATACTGCTATAAACAAGACGAACACGGCACGTGACAGGATGTAACGACATACGCGTCTGTTCCTTTGCTGGATTGTCTCATCTGAAGATGATACATGTGACATGCGCAATATGAGTGACTGATTTGATAACTGACTAGTTGACATACAAGCCCACTGACAAAGTCAGGTATGAAATTGAAGAAATATATGTAGGTATAGGCACGGGTCAAGACAAGCACATAGTGTGGTGATAATAATTGATGTGCTTTTGTGCAGTATGACTGACTTGATGCTTGACTGACTGATTGATAAAAATGACAGACACGCTCATTCACTCATTCACTCACTCACTCAGGTACGAAATTGGACAAAATATATTTAAGCATAGTGACCACACTGAACAAGCAGACTGTCGTGACAACACAAAATCTAAAAGAAAACGACATTAATTCTGCCCCAATATTGCAAACCAATTAGCCAACCTTGGGAGGGAAAAAACAGGTCGTCCTTTGGTTTTGTTCAGGCGCCTCTGAGTCTACTATGTCATTTGTACCAATTTATAATAAAAGAAACAATGAACAGATTAATTAATTTATGAATCAATTAACTGACGCATGAATGTAGGTGACAATGTACAGTGTAAAGCTCTGCTCCCATTTCCCTCACCACGGATTGTATAAATAAACTAATTTTAGGCCTATATAGACTTTTTGTACCTATTCAGTGGAGAATGTTGAAGGATACATAACAAAATACTGTAAAACGAAGTGCGTGTGGTTTTAAGGAATATATATGCCACAAAAAAGAGAAGAAAATCATCTTGCGAAATATTACATATTTCTTTATTTTTATTTTATTGTATATTTCTGGCTATTTTATGCACCATTTCCGTCAGCGGCTGGAAATATTCGGCTATGACTTCATCAATGAACATACTGGAAACGCGGGATCGGATCAGCGCCACCAATTCTGGTTTTCCCCTCAACAAAGTTGTTTTTTACATCTATCACTGTTGACGTCACCACAGCAAGCTACTTAACAGACTGGAAGCTGGGCCTGGGAAAAACCGTAGTTAAAATCCAGTTTTACGCCCCAAGCTGATAAACTTTAATGTAGTTTTGTATGTTAAACCACATCATATACTACGTGCCAAGAAATAGAGATCAAGCGTTTATTGAATCCTGTAAGCTATGTGTGCACAAGTAGGTCACAGCTTACGGGACATATTTAAGTAAGGCATTTCCAAGCTGACTTACTTGTGCACACATAGTTTAACATAGTATTCTCATCTCGCTTGATGAATGTGGCGAACATTTAATTTGCTGAACAAGGGCTTTCATTTTGTGTCACATTTACCTCTGCGGATGGAAATGGCGTCTTTTATGGAGATTGAAAACTGAATTGCCAGGCAGATTGTAGACAAGATTAACAAGATAATGGCAGGCCATAAATATCCCACTTCGTCAACTGAGGATGACTTGTCAGTGGTTGTTCTTTCTTGGTGCGGTTGTGTGTGACCTTGAAAGAAAAGTATAAAACACCAAACAAATAAACAAATACATACATACTGAAGACATTTTCTCACATCTACGTTGCAGTATTTGTTATAGGCCTAATATACTTGCACATGTGCGTAAAACACCAAGCAAATAAATAAATACATACATACTGAAGACATTTTCTCACATCTACGTTGCAGTATGTGTTATAGGCCTAATATACTTGCACATGTGCGTAAAACGCCAAGCAAATAAATAAATACATACATGCTGAAGACATTTTCTCACATCTACGTTGCAGTATGTGTTATAGGCCTAATATACTTGCACATGTGCGTAAAGCACCAAGCAAATAAATAAATATGCTTTGCTGTGAACCCCGTCTTTAAACATTGTACTATGTTTTGTTTTATTTCTTCCTGATTCATTGCCTGACCTACATTTTTGACCTACGTGCAGGGCCTGTTGAAACGCAGACCTTCCCACGTACGGTCGGAGAGGAAGCCAGCATGAACTGGACGAACTCACAATGGTAATGGTGAGAAGCGCCACAGTCAGTGCCCCGCGCTGCTCGACACACAAATCACACATGACTGGCTAAAGCATTGTAATTTACGGTATTTTCACACAACATTCGTTGAGTTTCGTGCATGTTAAATATTTGCGACACCTAATACATCACATGAATTCCTTCATTGTGGCAGACAACAGAAAAACCCTGGGATGTCGCCAAAGTCCTAAAGTCACAGCATTTGGAGGCGTATATAGTAATGAGCTCTGCGCATGCGCACTGAATTTAAGGACTAACAACCCGAAACAGCTATCTGGCTAATATGGGCTGTAAAATTAGTACAGTGTAACTAGAAGGTAGGATCTGACGTATTGTTCTGTCTCAATACAACAAACTTGGTTAATTGCTATCTAAAGCTATACCCAAGAATATTTCATCGATTTGATGGTGGTCGTTTTCATTGGTGAAAGAAACGGACCTATGGCAAGTTATAATTGTGAACTTTTTGACCTTTGACGTGTGATAATGGTGGAAGCATGTGACCTCAAGTGAATATCATGTAAAACTATTTCCTAAATAACTATAACATCAAACCAAAAAAGAGAAAAACAATAATGTGATTATTGAAATCTTCCGGTTTTCACTGCAATCGATTAAAGTTAACTGGAGGAAAGCTTTCGAAATATTAATTTTCAATATACGAATTATGAAATTCTCGGTGCCAAAAAATATTTTTGTGAATTGGAAGTTGTTACCTAATTGGAAGGTTGCCATGACAACAGTGGTTGAATCTTTCTTCTGTCTATCATGCAAACGGGTTTAGGTGTTTACGAAGGGTTAAACAGGAATAAAAGAACCAAGGATACTCACTTGTTCCGTCAGTTAACGGTTTTGTCGTAACAACCAGACTCACACGAGCTGTCACATCTTTGACAGTGTCGTCTGCAGCGAGAATTCGTACAACGAAGGAACCGCTGTCGTCAAACTTTGGCTTCAGCAGAACTAACGAGCAGGCATTTCCCAAGAAAACACGTCCTTTGTAACTGTCTGCCTGATGAACTTCACCATCAGAGTCTTTCATCAGGACGTTATCGTCATCTATTTTCCATCGAATAAGGAACTTACCATCCGGGTTCTCAAGCTCATAATCGCAAGGCAACGTCACTTCCGGCTCTTGCAAGCGAGCCGAAACTGGGCTGGTGACATTAATCGTTACTGCAGTGATTCCTGGATGAAAGAAAATGACGTCATCAGAACTTATTAATCTAAGCAAGCTTCTGATATACCAACACACTGTAAAACTGTTTACAACGCATAAAGTAAGTTATCTATTGGAATTAATACGCTCAAGATCATATTGCACTTGAACAAAGGCAGTCAATTTTACAAGCAAAGGAAAGCGAACGAGACAAACCGCTTGACGTACATCAACCACATACGGTAAATCTGTCACCCACTCATGGTACATGTGTAGATCACGTAGTCCATGTACATATGCAGGTGTAAGAATGTAATTAAGACGTACAGCATAGAGACAAAAACCAGCGCAGAGACGACAGTATGATAGACGTACAGTATAGAGAGAAAAACCAGAGCAGCGACGACAGTATGATAGACGTACAGTATAGAGAGAAAAACCAGAGCAGAGACGAGAGTATGATAGACGTACAGCATAGAGAGAAAAAACAGTGCAGAGACGACAGTATGATAGACGTACAGCATAGAGAGAAAAAACAGAGCAGCGACGACAGTATGATAGACGTACATCATAAAGAGAAAAACCAGAGCAGCGACGACAGTATGGTAGACGTACATCATAAAGAGAAAAACCAGAGCAGCGACGACAGTATGATAGACGTACAGCATAGAGAGAAAAACCAGAGCAGAGACGAGAGTATGATAGACGTACAGCATAGAGAGAAAAAACAGAGCAGAGACGACAGTATGATAGACGTACAGCATAGAGAGAAAAAACAGAGTAAAGACGACAGTATGATAGACGTACAACATGGAGAGAAAAACCAGACAAACGACGATAGTGTGATATACGTACAGCATAGAGAGCAAATCCAGAGCAGCGAAGACAGAGTGATAGACGTACAGCATAGAGAGAAAAACCAGAGCAGAGACGACAGTATGATAGGCGTACAGCATAGAGAGAAAAACCAGAGCAGCGACGACAGTATGATAGACGTACAGCATAGAGAGAAAAACCAGAGCAGCGACAACAGTATGATAGACGTACAGCATAGAAAGAAAAAACAGAGCAGAGACGACAGTATGATAGACGTACAGCATAGAGAGAAAAACCAGAGCAGAGACGACAGTATGATAGACGTACAGCATAGAGAGAAAAACCAGAGCAGAGACGACAGTATGATAGACGTAAAGCATAGAGAGAAAAACCAGAGCAGACACGACAGTATGACAGACGTACAGTATAGAGAGAAAAACCAGAGCAGAGACGACAATATGATAGACGTACAGCATAGAGAGAAAAAACAGAGCAGAGACGACAGTATGATAGACGTACAGTATAAAGAGAAAAAACAGAGCAGCGACGACAGTATGATAGACGTACAGCGTAAACAGAAAAAACAGTGCAGAGACGACAGTATGATAGACGTACAGCATAGAGAGAAAAAACAGAGCAGAGACGACAGTATGATAGACGTACAGCATAGAGAGAAAAAACAGAGCAGCGACGACAGTATGATAGACGTACAACATGGAGAGAAAAACCAGACAAACGACGATAGTGTGATATACGTACAGCATAGAGAGAAAATCCAGAGCAGCGACGACAGTATGATAGACGTACAGCATAGAGAGAAAAACCAGAGCAGCGACAACAGTATGATAGACGTACAGCATAGAAAGAAAAAACAGAGCAGAGACGACAGTATGATAGACGTACAGCATAGAGAGTAAAACCAGAGCAGAGACGACAGAGTGATAGACGTACAACATAGAGAGAAAAACCAGACAAGGGACGATAGTGTGATAGACGTAAAGCATAGATAGAGAAACCAGAGCAGTGATAATGTACAGATCTGCACAGGTCTGCATGGTTATTTATATATTTATTTTATTGCGTTTTTACGCCGTATTCAAGAACTTTTCACTTATACGACAGCGGCCATCGATTTGGTTATTTTAAAGGTGCTAAATGCGTTAGGTATTGATAATTATCATCGAAAGACAATGATTTTTTTATTATTTTATATTTTCTTTTCCTTTATCGTCATAGTCCAGCCAGCGAGAGCTAGAATCGAGCATATGACCTGATCGGTCAGGGACTGGTTGGGTGTGGTGAGAACAAAGCTTTAGAAAAAAAATGTATATTAAATATTTGCAAATAAATCTTCACGTTCTTTCATTTGATTTTGTTGTCATTTTATATTTTTTTCTCCTTTATCGTCACAGTCCAAAGTCGAACAAAGCTTTAGCCAAGGAGCCGGCGAGAACTGAAGTCCGGATGTAGTCCTACCCTCTCCGTCTGCGAACACGTCACTACAACATATCATTTTACTATTCTGGCTTGATACGGTACTGTAAAGAAGTTTACTTACCGGTGAAAAAAAAAGTACAGGAGAACAATAAGATCCACCGCATGTCTGTAACACAAAATAAGAAGTATTGAGCTCGTGAACAGAGTGCCACATGATGCCTGGACTTTCTATTGGGTAACTGTCCGTCAACTATGTGTAAATGAGAACTTGACTGGCCCTCAGTCACTCATGATGTCTCGCTTTGTAATGCATTAGCGTGAGGTGTGGAAATGCGTGTGAATTATCAGCATAGGTTAGTAGGTATGGTGTCAGTTAGAGGAGGTAACCCGCCTCTGGCTACGGCTGTGAGCCTGTTTTATTTTTTTCTCTCTTCTATTTTACTGAAGCAGACTCTAGATTGAAAGATTTCATGTTTTAATTCCTTTATCATGTTCCCAATGTGTCAGTGAGTGTGAGCCTGTTACGCTGAGTCGTAGCTTGCGCTATAAATAGCCCCGGTTCTCGAGTGGAAAAACCGGTTTTTCAATCGATATGCTGTACAGATCAAGGGTATTATATGGTGCTTCGAAATAAAATCCCAGTTATACACGTAGTTTATGCAATATACACTGGTTAAGTACACTCGCTGTTTCATTATTCGATTAAAGCCAACCGACACCGGAATAATGAGGTCGTGGGTTCGAATCCAGCCTGTTGAATAGTTCGAGGAGCTAGGGTGCTCTTAATGCATCTTTTTCCCACTCATAACATATAACCCTTGTCATACATGTATAAATAAAAAAATTATCATACGGAAGTCAAACAGCAGTCAAATACATGAAATAAATACACAGACACATCAGCATTTTTTGTCCGGAATTTTTGTAGTCGGAAAATCATTAATTACAAACTTTCTGACATTCCTCTACCTCTTGTACACTGTAAAATGGCGTTCCAAGTCCAAAATCGCAAGGCACATTTCCAAAACAATGTAAAAACCACTTTCCAAAGCAATATACACACAATAATATATATTCAAATAGTAAACAAAGTCTAACTCTTAATCCATAAATGATGAAGACTTCTCAATAGTTCAGGCCATGGCTCTAATGGTTCATGATTGTGCCACTCCTAGCACATTTGCTAATCAATTTTACCCATGAAAGGACTCGATGTTATCTATTAATAAAGAATATGACAAAGAAAATGTCAAATTGATAGAAGTATTATGAGAAAGATTCCGTTATATTTACTGTTAACGTTTTTTCACCTACACTTTTTTGACAAGTGTTAATGAAAAGACAGCACTGGGGTTTTTGTGGCGTTTTTGCACCCCACAGAGTCGATGCACCCCGTCATACGTGTAGCTGACGGTCCACCCAGCCATAGGCGTACATGTAGGTCAGCTCGACATTCAGCGTAGATTTAACTTTACCAAGACTTGGTCAAGATATCACAGCATTTTGAAACACGACGTCTTCAATGTGAAATTGAAATTAGACCTGCCGAGGAGTATTTGTTAACTGGGTTTTGTTTGACTCAACTTATTTAAAGCCAATTGTCTCTATTTTTACTCATTCGTCTTGTTTACCTGATCACAGAGATTTAATCCGCAGCTTTGCTATCTATATCTACCACCTCTGTACAATAGGATAAGCTGCTTGGTAAGTCTGAACTTCGATTTAAAAACTGTAATTTTTCGTAATTTTGTATAAAGTGAATAATCGACCCATTCAGTTTTGAAATAACATAACACTGAACACATCGAATTCGTATAAATGTACTCAGTCTCACTTTATACCTGTTTTTATGTATAGAACATCGGTGTTCAATGCTGTGTCTAAACTAGGCCATATGATTATAGATTTTACAGGTGTGTTTTGGAGTTACGCTGGTGACGATTCTAGCGCTTATAAATTAATAACAGACTTTAACAAAGTATATGGCAACAGGACTATGTGCCCGTACCTATTAACGCCGTATATGTCTAAGCAAATGTTGGGTAATAGCTTCTCCTATAGGTCGAACAATCGACAAAGAGGTATTTATGTATGTATTTATTTGTTTGGTTGCTCATTTGTGCCATGCTCAATAAAATACCGGTAGCACACCTACATCTCAATAAAATACCTGTAACTCACTAACACCTCAATAGAATACCGGTAGTTCACTTAAATCTTAATAAAATACCAGGAGTTTACTGACATCTCAGTAAATACCGCTAGCACTGATATCTCAGTAAAATACCGGTAGTTCACTTACATCTCAATAAAACACCGATAGTTCACTTACATCTTAATAAAATACTGGTAGTTCACTTACATCTTAATAAAATACTGGTAGTTCACTTACATCTTAATAAAATACCGGTAGTTCACTTACATCTCAATAAAATACCGGTAGTTCACCTACATCTCAATAAAATACCGGTAGCACTGACATCTCAGTAAAATACCTGTAGTTCACTAATACCTCAATAAAACACCGCTAGCACTGATATCTCAGTAAAATACCAGTAGTTCACTGACATCTCAATAAAACGCCGATAGTTCACTTACATCTTAATAGAATACTGGTAGTTCACTTACATCTTAATAAAATATCGGTAGTTCACTTACATCTCAATAAAATACCGGTAGTTCACTTACATCTCAATAAAATACCGGTAGTTCACCTACATCTCAATAAAATGCCGGTAGCACTGACATCTCAGTAAAATACCGGTAGTTCACTAATACCACAATAAAACACCGCTAGCACTGATATCTCAATAAAATACCGGTAGTTCACTGACATCTCAATAAAACGCCGGTAGCACTGACATCTTAGTAAAATACCTGTAGTTCACTAATACCTCAATAAAACACCGCTAGCACTGATATCTCAATAAAATACCGGTAACACTGACATCTCAGTAAAATACCTGTAGTTCACTAACACCTCAATAAAACACTGCTAGCACTGACATCTCAGTAAAATATTGGTAATTCACTTACATCTTAATCAAATACCGGTAGCACTGACATCTCAGTAAAATACCCGTAGTTCACTTACATCTTAATAAAATACCGGTAGTTCACTTACATCTCAAAAAAAATGCCGGGAGTTTACTGACATCTCAGGAAGATACGCTGTATACTAAGTAGATATTAAGCTCCTCATCGTCATACAACTGAAAAATTTTTCAACGTAAAAACCCAAGCGTACATACCTGCGCAATAAGCCGATGTCAAACACACTTGGAATTATACATCCATAAGCGTTCACACATATCCAGTAGCCTAAGTGCTTGTAGTTGTTTACAACATCAAATGGTACTTCAAGCTAGCGTGCTCACATTCTATATGACAGCGCATGTTATACGACAGAATGAGCTATAGTCCTGTACCTTCATATATACAACTACATCCACGCTAATATTGCTTGTGTTAACATGAGTTCAGTGGACGAACCAAAATGTAGTTCAGCATTACAATACGTAGGTAGGTTATATAAGCTTATCTCTGTTTGTAATGCGATACCGTCATAGCCATTACCAGGCAACCTGTGGGGGTTTTTGTGGGACACAGCCTACATGACTTGTAACAAACGTTTTTATGGTTGTGGGCGATTATAAATACGATGGATAAAGTGCTATCAGACTCGAAGTACGTCGACTGAAATTCCACGCAATATGTGGTGGTCACGTGATTGGGAATCCCGCTGGAAAGTCCGGTGGGGTTTACACATTGTATTGGCCGAACAAGTCTGTGCTTGCCCTGACGTTAGGTTTGACAAAATTTGGTTCGGCCCAAATTTTGTTCAAACCGACATCTTCATTTAAAAACCTGCCGCCGTCGTATAAGTGAGATGTTCTTGAGTACGGCGTAAAACACCGATCAAATAAATAAATAAATACGACAGCGAACTCCTTTACACCCCATGCATCGAGCTGCATGCTCTCTTTCACAGTTGCCAAGTCTGACTTTTTGTTTTTTGTTTTTTGATTTTTTTTTTTGTTTCAAGGTTTGCTTCACGACTTCACCACGGACGTATTTTCGGAATTTATCACTATGATTGCTCTATTATTCTGCTGTGAAAATGTGGTATATATATCAAGTACTACATATAACATAGAAATAATGGTTAAATGACACAAGTGTGTGTTGGGTTGGAGGTGGGCGTGGGGGTCGGGAGCTGACAATTACTGCTTCATCGCCAAGACCCCAGTGACCATGCCGTTGCTCAAGTTTTCTGTACAAAATTTACCAGTTGTGTTTGTGATATTGTATACAGCGAGCGTAGAGAGCGGCGCATGTGCCGTAAAGAGTATGACTGAGACCTGCTTCCGAGAAGTATTTTACCGGATTCTCCCAAGCGATGGATATAGAAGCTAGTACATGTAACGGATGTTGCATTTGTGGCGTTTTTATGTTTTTTGATCGTTGAATGAATATATAACTGAAGAACTATTGACTTCATTGTGAATAATCGTGTACAGTTAGAACAAAACCCTAAACCGAGATAAATTGACAAGAGGCCGTATTTTACGGCTTCAAGTGACTATTTGCCAGCTATCAAACTGTCATTGCTTCTCTGGTTTTACTCTGTGCAAGCTCGTCTTTTATTATACCTACGATTACAGGTAGTGTTTGTTTACACTGGCGGAGGTTTACCGTCGCTCTCAATTTTATCTTTGTTATATCACTACTGTGTCTGTATTTATGGCAAAACGGGTCTGTTGTAGAGTTGGCTATACTCCCTATATAGCGGCTAATACTGCCTACGTGCTATATATAATCACAAACCAAGCCAAGGCTCGAATGGCGCATGCCGAACTCGAAGGTATCTTATCATTTCCAGCGTCTTAGTCTTCTTAGTACACGGAGTTCACTTAGTACACGGAGTTCACCTGTACACGGAGTTCAGTTATACTCGGAGTTCACTTAGTACACGGAGTTCACTTAACGAATGCCGCTTAAACTTTGTTCACAAGTCGTTAAACAAGTTTCCCGCACTGTAGTAAATGTTCTATCCACAACGGATTGCCAAGAACTGCAGTTAGTAAAGCATGGATTTTTTTAATGAACACAAAACACAGCCTTAATTTTTAAACTGATATGGTTTTCAAGCTGATATATGCGATAACAATTAAGACAAAGGAATTTTCTTCACTGAGGGGCTGTACTAAAATTAACCACGTACATATTCTCAAAATATTCCCGCCACTTTCTTTGAAGGTATTTAGATTTATGTTTGGCATTCTATATACCCCTAAAGTTAAATCTTTTAAAAATCAATTGCATCCATCTGGTCTGTGTTGTCTGTTTGATGTAGTGGAGAAGAGAAAAAAAATCATTTTTAATCTCCATTTACAGTCTTCATAATATATTATGACTAGAATGTAGAAAACTTGCCCTTTTTAGTTTGACCGTGGTAAACTTTCCCCTGCTACAGGCAGCAAAAACGGCTCCTCGCTGCTCAACGAGGCTGAACCAGGTGATTGAACATGGAAGCGAGCAAGGGCCCAAAATCACATCCCAACTAGTAGGCATCGCAGAAAACGCTGGATGTTCAAACTATCTTGACATAAACTGTATGCGAAGCTCAAATTGTACATTCCGTCTCAAAACTGCAACAAATTATTTGTACCTAAGGTTAACACACCTCTTCGGAGAAAACTCGACAGTTTCGCCAGAAAGAAATGACTGGCGTTACGCAAATTTACCAAAAAAAGGCCTTAATTGCTGTCACTCAAATGCCCCCCCCCTCCCCCCCCCACTGTGAACTATGCCACTGTTATTTCCATGGCAACCGACCAAATCGCCTGCTTGGCCATGGCTTTTGTCTTCCCCAGACATTAAAGGATGCCAAAGAAGCAAACAGAATTGGACGCCCTGGGGATTAAGCTACCGTTTCATGCATTATAATAACAGTGGCAAAGGTAGTTTTTCGGTGAGTAAGAAAACTCTTTAAGGGAGAAGACAGTCTTACAAGGCATGGCATCCAAGTGTTATATGGCTTCTGTTGATCTGAAAGATCTTTTAGATTGACATATTGACAATCAGACACTTTTGAGGAGTGTGTATTTGTTTGACTCCCAGGGGCGTCCATGGCCGAGGGGGTAAGCACACCAGCACGGCAAAATGGCCCAGGTGCCTCTCATCAATGCGGTCGCTGTGAGTTCAACTCCGGCCGTAAATGGGAAGGCCTGCAGCAACCCGCGGATGGTCGTGATTTTTCCCCGAGCTCTGCCCGGTTTCCTCGCATTATAATGCTGGCCGCCGTCGTATAAGTGAAATATTCTTGAGTGTGGCTTATTATTATTATTCTTATTTATTTCAAATAAATAAATAAATAAATGTTTGACTCTCTTGGTTTTATTATCCATCCATTTAAGTCTGTATTGACACGAACACCAAGAATGTCATACCTAGCGTTTGTTTTGGATCCCTAGAACATGACCATCCAGGCTCTTAAACTAAAACAATTGTGCAGTAATTTGTTAACCATGCCTTTTGCTGTCTTCTGAGATGTTGTTAAACCGATGGGGGTATCATGCTTCCCAGGTGTTATGGACCTCTGCATTATCGTTTATTAGACCGGGACAAGACTAAATATCTTAAAGTCAGTAAGGGCAATTTTGATGCCCGGATGATATTGTCTGCAAAGACAAAACAGGAATTGCACTGATGGCGTGTTAATGTCGAAACCAGTTGTTGAAAAATTGCCGAAACAAAACCCGATATGACTATCCACTAGAGGGATAGAGTGAATGAGTGAGTGAGTGAGTGAGTGAGTGAGTGAGTGAGCGAGCGAGTGCTTGGGATTTAACGTCGTTCTTAACAAGTTTTCAGTCATATGACGACGAAGGAACCCTTAGAGTTTATGTAATGTGCCTCTTTGTTGCACGACGGATTTCCACCGCTCTTTTATCTAGTGCTGCTTCGCTGAGACGCCTTACCGGAGGCAAGGTAAGCCGCCCCGCCCGAGCCATTATACTGATACGGGTCAGTCAGTCGTTGCACTATCCCCTTCATGCTGAACGCCAAATGAGGAAGTCAGAAGTCTTAGGTATGACCGAAGCAAACTCTAGAGGGATGGGGAATATCTTATAATGGGATATCATCCGGAGGCCAGTAGATACCAGAAGGGTGTAAATATCACATTAATTATTTGAAATTTCTTGCTGGGTTTTTAGAGCTTACATGTTTTTGACACTTAGTGGAAAATAAACATGTCAGACTTAGGATGGTCCACCACAGAGCCATGGTCCATGCAGAAATACAATATAATTAAAGACGTACATCATTGAGAGTAAAACCAGAGCAGCGACGACAGTGTGACAGCTAACAAATTGTCACAAGTAACCGGTGAAATACAGTCTCTTGTCAATTTACCTTAACCATGGTTTATTCTAACTGTTCATGTAAATGCATAAATAGTAGCTATTCGTTTCTGCAATAATACGGTCAACACCACAACTACAACTGAATAGGGTTGGATTATGAGAACCCAAAGCCCTTTGGTAGACTGTGATCACCACAAGTTTTGGTAAAAGTTATGTCCACCCGTTGTGATAATGTTTTTGAGGGCACAAGTACAAATTCACACACAGAGGTAATGTGGGCCTAAAGTTAAAGGTGAGTCTTTCTGGTGCCATAAAATAGCATGATGGAAAAGCTAAAACAATAAAACCCTTTTCTCGCTTTGTTTGTATTCAAGTTTCTTTGTTTGTGAAATTGTTAAGGAATATAACTCAGAAACGACTTTAACAATAAGCTGGCGCACTCTAGTTTATGCTTAAATCGATGACTGCACGCGCAAGTCCAAGGATTCCCAACACCGACTCTCTACATCAGACATGCCAATGACGGTGGCAAAATCGGCCAAGGAGACCGGAACTAGTCCTGTCGATAAACCAGCAACATACACGTTACGCTCCAGCGCCTGACCCCAACAAACTGGCGGCCTCATACACCTGACTAGCTTATAAACCGTCCGTAACATAGCCCGGTACCGGGCAAGAGGCATATTTGACCTGGAATCTCATCCAGGTGAAACAAAGAAAACGCGCTATTAGGTCTTAGCTGACGGGTAACTAAGGATCTTCCAATCTTGACAAGACAGAAGTTTGTCCAAGAAAGGCCAACACCCTTACAACCGCTTCAAAGACTTTCAGAACATATAACAGGAGCGAAAGAGGGCAGCGCTGACGAGCTCCTCTTTCTGGAGATATATGGATGCTGGTAAACCCGGTGCCAGGACATGGAATATAAACTGCCGCTCCAACCTATATTGCTATATAGAAATTTTGCACTTAAATGCAGTGCCATGACTCCTACTTTGAAAAGAATCCCTGTTGGCTGTTTAGAGCTGCTGCTATAAAGAAAGTTGATCTTAAGAGGCGCTGGTGTTCTTACAGAATAAAAAAAAAAAAAAAATACACACAAAGCTTGGCCCTGGAAACGCGCTCTACAAGTGCTGTCAGTGGATTTTGTTTTCTCGTCCAGACGTTCTCTGCACTCTATTCACACACTTTGTACACAACAAAAACTGATAGGCACATACATGTTAAAATACAAATGGCTGTAAAAACCACCCTAGAAGACATGTCATATGTTTCTATAAAACCACAATGTTTTGGAGAAAACGTGGAAATAATATACTACAACAAGTTGTAGTACTTGACAGAGTTGCCACAAGTTACCCTAACAGAAGAAAGATCCAGTATATCCCGACCACATCACACATGTTTGAATCTTGGAGATACTCCATAATTCATGAAGTCAAAATGACTCATTTCTACAGAGGACATCTTCACACTCTCTGAATGCGAGCTTAACTTAACCATACAGCGCCAAAGGCTGTCCCCCGTTTATAGCCGTGTCAACAAGAGGCCCAGAGTTATTCCCCCTGAAGTTCTCTCTCACAAATGGTATTGCTGATTCTGTTGCTGACTTAAAAGCCGTATCCAATAAACGCCATCTGGATTTCAACTCTTGACCAGTGTTGGCCTATAAAGGATTATACATATCACTAAATACTTGTTAGGGGAGAGGTTTAGAACAACCGCTAGCCCAACAAACTACATGTAGTACACAATTATACCTTTGTTCATTATACATGTATAATATATTCCATATGTGTGTACATATATACATGTAAGCATACCTGTATTTAATGTAAAAAAATGCTTGAAATTACACAAAGGGATGTTCATATCAATTACTTCGTCCGTACACCGTATATATTCCTGGGGTAATACATACGTGTGCGTGTGCGTGTGTGCGTGTGTGCGTGTGTGTGTCATATTTTCACTACAGAGAGGCACTGATTATGTACAAAAATATGAGCAATTTGTCATTTAACACAGTTTAAATAACAAATAAACAAACAAACGATCACCATTTCCCTTTTTACATCAAAGACACTTGTACTGTCATCAGGTTACTTAAACACCGTGGAAATGGTGCAGGGAACATAAAAATATGCATACAACATTTTAACTGATGGTCTCTAAAATACTTCTTGGACTAGGTCTATGCCTGGGACATAGCTCATCGAGGGCGAAAAAGACGTCTACTGAAAGTTTCCTAGCCCTTCATCAATGATACCTATCGTAATCACACCGAGTTTAGCAGGATTATTGATTTCCAACCTATAGACATTCCCGCCGACAAATGAATGCAAGAATTTTGAGTCAGGCCTTACACACCAACTAAACAAACAAATAAATGACATCACTTTACCTTATAAGTTAGCCTGCATCCACAAATAAATAAAACTCCTTTCACCGTTAAACACTCTCTTCAAATTGCATTTTACTTCACGGGATATGTTGTAAAATAACAAACAAGAACTCCTTCTAGCACGTCACAAACAATACAACGCCACATACATGTAGCGTGGTGGATTAAAATACTGGCGTGATCACGTGTAAAATGAGATCGGTTCCACTCAGTGAACAAGCTTCAAAAGTATATATATAGGCTAGGTTATCTGCCCATGTCCGTCTGTTTTCGGTCCATCTGTTTTCTGTCCACCAGGGCTGCACGTTGGACACCCGGAAAGGTGGACAGTGAGGGTCCTTGGGCCACTATGGCTCTGGCTTGTTGCTTCTGTAATAGCAAGCAAATAAATAAATAAATATAATCATAAAAAATAAACAAAAATAACAATACAAAACACTGCTTTATTAATCCAGGATTTTACAGTCCAATAGTAACGCCTGATTAAATTAAAGGTCTGACATTCCTATGTTTCGTTTCATAAAATTCAGGGGATGTAACTCATTATACAATGATAATACACCCCCAGGTTTATTCCCCGTGTTAAAACTGTCCCAAAATGTTCGCTGCATACCAAACATGTTTGCGCCTTGTCATCAATGCTTTAAGATTCAAAGCACACATCGCCGCTTAGACACAAAGCAAAATAATGACATTGCCATTAACATGGTCCTAATTACAGGAGTTCAAAAGAAAGCGCAGCCGGCGTCCATCAGGGGATTACCGATGAGTCCCCATGGCTCTCAAATCAAACAGACAACCAGGGTGGGCCAGTATGCTCCATGGGTCTCTTGTTTAATTGTTATTTGTCATGGAACTCATTCTCGGACTACGAATTTGAACGTTGATATGGAATTCATGCCTGGAATATTCATTTTCTGCCGGCATCATTGAAAACTGATGACCGCTTCTCTCTTGTGTGTTACTGTCTTTATTTCTTATTTGTATAATTTCTTACATACCGTTGTCTTTGGGAGTTAGTGTTAAACGTTGTTTTGGAAATGGATCTTGCGATTATCGACTTGGAACGCCCTTTACGGACTACGAATGGTATAGGAATGTGACTTGACTATAGGACTTGACGTTTATATTCATATGCCCCATGGGTCTCATATGCCCCATGGGTCTCAATTAAACAGACAATCACTGCGGGCCAGTATGCCCCATGAGTCACATATGCCCCATGGGTCTTAAATCAAATAGACGATCACTGTGGGTAAATATGCCCCATGGGTCCCACATGCTCCATGGGTCTCATATGTCCCATGGGTCGCATATGCCCCATGGGTCTCATATGCCTCATTGGTCACAAGGAAGCAATTTTACATCTCTTCCGAGTCGTTCAATAACACACAGCGTTCAGACACATAAAGATATTTGTGGAATGTGCAGGCTGGCAATTTTAACTGTCAAGTTAATGCCAAATTTTGGGAGATTACTCACTTTCAAAAACTGGTACAAACTTTATAATGGATTGCTAAAGAATGTATGTCGTTTGTAGAAGATACGTAAGTTGGAAAATATTATAAAGTAACTGAATGTGATTGATTTAATATTTAGACCCCTCGGCCTACAGCCTTACATAACCTCAACCAACAACACCACAATGCTGTATCATCATTTGAAAGGTGGTTTATGACAGAAAATCGAAATCAATTATATGGGTGAACATAAAAAAAATAATCTCAGGCTAAGAGTAAATTTTAAAATCAAAAGGGTTTAAAATGGAGTATATCTTTTCTGGTTTGTGAGTGATTGATACTTCATATTTAAAGACGTTTTGTGATTATCTCATAACACTGAGTACAAAATTATATTGACTGGCGTAAGCCTGTACTGAAGGAAACTGAGTAACTGAGCATCTAAAGCCTTTAGGGTGTTACAGATATTACATGATCACTTCAACACAAATGACTACGTGAGTTTTTGGTTGGTTACAATATTCATAAGTTGTAAAACCACAAACAGTAGTATTCACCTTGTATTCCCTTTGGGTTTTTTTGCACATGTATGTCTGATGTGTTTTGCGTTCACTATGGGTTTGTTGTACATACATCTAATACATTTTGAGCTCTTTACATCTAGTGCATTTTGCGTCCCCTATGTATATGGGTTTCTGTTACATCTGGTCCATTTTGCGTCCTCTCTGTATTTGGGTTTCTTTTTCATCTTGTGCATTTTGCGTCCTCAATGTTTATGGGTTTCCTCTACATCGGGTGCATCTTGCACCCCCTATGGTTTGTTTTACATCTGGTCCATTTTTGCATCCTCTCTATATATGGGTTTCTTTTACATCTGGTCCATTTTGCGTCCTCTCTGTATTTGGGTTTCTTTTACATCTTGTGCATTTTGCGTCCTCAATGTTTATGGGTTTCCTCTACATCGGGTGCATCTTGCACCCCCTATGGTTTGTTTTACATCTGGTCCATTTTTGCGTCCTCTCTATATATGGGTTTCTTTTACATCTGGTCCATTTTGCGTCCTCTCTGTATTTGGGTTTCTTTTACATCTTGTGCATTTTGCGTCCTCAATGTTTATGGGTTTCCTCTACATCGGGTGCATCTTGCACCCCCTATGGTTTGTTTTACATCTGGTCCATTTTTGCGTCCTCTCTGTATATGGGTTTCTTTTACATCTGATGCATTTTGTGTCCTCTGTGTGTATGGGTCCTTTTACATCTTGTGCATTTTGCGTCCTCTATGTGTATGGGTTTCTTTTTGCGTCCTATTTGTATACAAGTTTCTTTTACATCTGACGTATTTTGCGTCCTCTATGAGTTTGTTGTACATCTGGTGTGTTTTGTATGAATTTGTTGTTCATGTGATGTTTTCTGTATGAGATTGCTCTACTTTTAACGCGTTTGTGCATGTAATATATTTTGTGTTATCAGTGGGTTTGTTGTTCCTCTGATGTATTTTGTGTTAGCAGAGGGTTTGTTATTCCTCTGATGTGTTTTGTGTTCTTTGTGAGCTTGTTCAGTTAACATGTGATGACGATAGTGCTCCATATCAATTCTTTACTCATCCTATGTACTTTCTTTTTCCGTATCAGTTTGCTGTACATTTAATGCCGCTTGAGTTCTGTGTGCAACTGCTGTAGCTATGGCCTAATACCATCATACTAGTGTCAGAAAACCCATCTTACGTTCCCACCAAAATATCAAGGATATTTTGAAAGTATTCTGTTTGAAAGCAAATGTGGTAACAAATATAAATGGCTCCCTCGCATGCCAGTCAGCACTGGAAGTATAGAGCAAGGAAACAGGGGTGGTTGGTCCCGTATCGGTATAATGTGACTGGGCGGGCTGTCATGTCTAGTGTCTTCGGCAGGATACATCAGTGACGGCAGCCCTTTTTGTCGCATTGACACGTCCTGCTACAAGGAAACACGGTATATCTTCATCCAATGACTCTTTGTCGTCATATGACTGAAAAATAGTTCAGTTCGACGTAAAGCCCAAAGCATGCATTGTACATACATATTCAAACTAATATGAATGATTTGAGCCCAACTGCTGAAGTAATTTTAGGGAAACTGGTATATTTCTTAAAATACGGCGCTCCCATGCATATAGCCTAGAGTTAAAAGGGAACTGAGTTAACCATTGCAGGGTATAACTGTTTAAAAGCATATTGACGGATTTACGTCCCCTGCTCAGATCACGTGCATTTCTCAGGACTAAGTATTTTCTATTTCAGACTGCGCAGTTTTGTGAAGTTGCGAATCACAGTGGGATTTGTGTCGACAGGTAAGCCCTATAAGATCGAGTACGTCTATTTTATGACGGGGTGTTTCTATCAAGTGGGGCTAGAGGCAGAGTAAATTGCCTTTACTCGGTCGTGATACCGACAGTATTTAGTTAGTCTGGTCGTCCTCGAAGCGACACAAAGTAGACATACGACTGAAGCTTGTCTTCATATAGACTTTACCCTCAGCCTGTGGGTGAACCTCCAACACTGTCGATACGCAGTCAGAATATTTCCATCTCACGAAAAAACAACTAATTTTGGTTCATATTGTTAATTGTGTCCATCACTATATCTGCAGGGCGATTGTAGGCCTACGTTAGTAATGTGAGTTTTTAAAGATTTGACCTTGAACGGCATTATGCACAGTTATGCCAAAGGTCGATTACTGGTGGTGACGTGTCGCCCGTGGTGCTCAAAGCCGGGACAACCTAACCAGGGATCGCTGTTTGTTTACTTTCTTACTTATTTACTTTGTTTACAACGCTTGCCTGCCTGAGCCAAATATTAAAACTTGTATATAAGCGACTTTCCCGTAATCACGTCTATTTTATAAAAGCCCGGATGTATATTTATGCATGAAGTGACTACATGTATTATTAACGCCACACACAGCAGACATTACAGCCTCGCCTCGTGATCACGGACAATGGAGGGTGTAACTTGACACAGCTTAGCCCGTCAGGACACCCATATACCCACATGCAGCACTGCTGATACATTAGCCAAGGCTGTCTATGTGAGGTTTTATCAGACTACTAACCTACTTCTACAGCCTACAGCTTGCATATCTCCTGTCCAGGCTGATAGGTTGTCTTTATATTGTCCGATTACCATGACAGCAGCCTGGGGTACCTGTCTGGGCATGTATGTCACATTTCTGGTGTGCTGCGAAGTCAACACTTACGGTTTAAACACTGAGCGTTTTATCAGCGTTGATCGCACGATATAGTAACACTATAGTCTTTACCTCTGTGGTTCATCACAATAACACAATACAACACTGAAAGCTGGAAGAGTTTGACCCGTCACAATTTTCTCAGATAGAGAAACTTTAGACATTCGACCCGATTATCATATGGTGCCCAGTTCTTTTCACTACCACTGTAGTCCAGACGTTTGACTCCATTATCAAGTAGAGTTAAGTTCCTTTCTGTGCCACAGTCGTCCAGACGTTTGACCTGATTATCAAAGAGGGTCATGCCTCTTTCACTACCACTATAGTCCAGTATTTGACCCAGTTATCTTATACCTGAAGTCCCAACATTTCACATTTTGAAGGTGTTTGCTATTCATGGGTGGAGCTGTACAAAGGTTTTATCATTGTCAAACACGTCTGGCCAAATTGGCTTGACCAGATGTTTGTCAAAAAAAATGTCAGGTACATGATAAATGCTAGAATCGTCAAATGTCTAACTAAGTTATTTTCTCTCCGGGAAGCGAGGCGCTCGAACCCTCATATAACATATGTATAGTAATGCTTCTTCAGCAATAGCGACAAAATATACTGTATCCCATATGTTGTTGGAAGAGAGGAACAGGCACTGAACCGCAGATGGAGACTGTGTACTGTGTTGAAATTTTATATTTTCGTAAATGGGTGGACCTGTATTCGTATTAGTCTAAGTAATTGGCTGGTTTTATTTCAGTGCAAAACCAAGCGTGTAATGGCTGAAAGCAAGGAAAATCCTGAAGAGGTTCTCACATGTCCGATTTGTGTGGAAACATTCCGGAAACCAGTAATGTTACCTTGTCAGCACAGTTTTTGTAGAGAGTGTATTGGTGTGTATGCTGACAAATCTAAACCTGGACAGACAGATGCGGCCTCATGCAGGACCGGGAGTGAGGGCGTTCACCAGCTGATCTCATGCCCTGTATGTCGGACGCCATCCAGTCTGGGGAGAGAAGGTGTGGTTGGCCTGCCTCCCAACTTTCATCTGGCAGAAATAGTGGAGAGGTTCTCTTCTGCTGTAAAGGTTGAGGATGAAATCCCATATTGTTCTCTGTGTGAGGATGATAATCAGACTAAAGCCGTCAAGTTTTGTACCGATTGTTGTTTACTGTATTGTAAAGACTGTCTGGCTTCTCTTCATCCCATGAGGGGGGCTATGAAACGTCACCGGCTGATTTCGTCCCAGGAGTACCTCTCACAGGAAACATCACAGCGACAGACCAGCGGCAGGGATGAACAATCAACTCAGCAAACGTCATGTGCGAGACATGGTCAGTCATTCTGCTTGTACTGTGTACCGTGCCGGATGATGATATGTTTGGGGTGTGTGGTTGACCATCCGAAACACGCTATGCAAGATATACCATCAGCAGCCGAGGATGACAAGGTAATGCGAAAAAGACAATCGTATATCAGCCATCAACCAAAAGAGACGTTATGAGTCAATAATTGCAAGGTCAATTCCCCAAAAAACGATTAATATGAGCCAGTAAAAAATAAGAAATTGCACGCAGTGCAAGATTACCTTGAAAAAAAGAGGTACAAAGAGAACTGTACTAAACAGTTTTCAATGATGTAAGAAAACCACAAGGAATGTTCTAAGTGAATGATTCAAATCGTGCACCATGCTAGAGTATCAGTCGATAATCAAAATAAATGTCATGATTTGGAACTAAATATTGACCCAAAATTTGTGATCTATAGTGAAAATGGGGCTTTTTGTCCTGTACCGTAATGAGTCGTTTGAAAGGGGGATTTTGTAATGTAACGTTTTTTTTCCATTACAGCCAGCTGTTTTGAAGAAGACTAGGGAACTGGAGAAAGTGCTACAAGAAACTAAAGAATTACTGTCAGGAGTTATGAGGCTGCACAATAAGATACAGGTTAGTATTTTTGATGACACTTGGTCAACTTGTGATTTATTGCATACTTGGTCACTCATTTTGCGTGTGTAAATTATTGCTATCATTCATAAATCCAGGAAACGTACAGCTGTTAATTATCTAGTTTTATAAATATCTATTCTGTCACATATTATGTACGTGTAGATTACAATTACAGAGGTTGACACGTGTACACTGCTAGACTAACAGGAAATCCCCTGTAGCCAGGAAGTACATTGCAGATATAGTTGTGTGGCACTTATATTTCACCCTGTTACACAGACATGTATAGTTCTAATGGTCTGGATAAGATAATAAACGATTTTTCTGTTCGGCAGGACAACCAGGAACTCCACACTCAAGAGGTAGAAAGGGCTTATTGTGCAGCCTTGGAGGCCTTACAAGCCTGGAAACAACAGTCTTTAGATGGCATAAAAACCCGCTATTCACAGTGGAGTGTGGAGTGTAGCGCCATACTCAAACATTTCCAACTACAGGCCCAGGAAATAGAGAGGACGGTACAGGCTTCCAAGGATTTGTTGGCGTCAATGGACGTCGAGTTTTTACAGGTAAGTCAAAATGCACAATCTTTACCATTCGTTCAACTGCCTCAACTCCAGTTAAATACCTCAACTAACCACACAGGACAACCGGTCATAACTTGTCAGCTTCAGAGAACATATAAAGATTTCTTACATGTATGGGCTGTAGATATCTTTATTTTGACCACTCATTTGTAAACAAATGTGATATGTATGTTGTGTAAGTACACAGAGGCGCCTCATTTACCATTGTCACATTATTGAAACTGTGACCGACCTCATACAATGACCCTAATGAACAGTGATAAGGTGTTCAAATCCATCTCATACTACCAAATCTACTGAAGTTTTAGGTTCAGAGTTCAATTGCTTCACTTTGTTCAGTGGTTCTCTCTAGGTCGCTGTCCGTTTTTCTACCCATAAACCTAACCGCTCTGCGATTAGACCAATAAACAACTCCAGGATCCTATCTATGTAATATTAAAAAAGAGTATGTTGCTTGATGTTTTTCGAAAAGGACGTGTGAATACGAACAGTAATAAAGTGAAACCGTAAATGGACAATCATTGGCTTATATTCCTCTCTTTAGCATGCTAGCGGGGACTGTGAAACTATGCATAGGCCTACGTCTGCGGTCGATTTACGGAGATTCCCACACTTCTCCGATAGTAGCATAGAATTAAATCATTATCACAACGTAGTATTTATACAACTAACCTCAAGTTGGTTACTGTTTTACTTGTATTTGGTGGAACAAACCGTTTCATTGTCAACTAAGATTGGGTGGTCAGGAAATCTTTGGAGGAAAAATTTGCACTGCCACAAGCTCCCTAGAATTTATTACACCGGACTTTAGAGCTAATTTTGACTATGTGATTGACAAGAGGGTAGTCTAATTTTTGGAGAGAAGAGACAAGGGTCCCTGTTTCTTATAGGGGAGGTAAGACATTAAAAATTTAACTGTGTTCTTGTTACATGTTGCGGTGAAGGTATACCCTAATTCTTCTAAAATTTGGGACATATATTAGCGGTGGTGAAAGTATATTACGTGTGTTTACCGTTTAAAAACGGTAAAGATATGAGTATGTTGTTCATTAGATGATCTAACCATGTGGGAAAAAAGTGGGAAACTCAATATTCCTGTCAGAATTACATATATATTGGCTAAAACGAGCAGACCAGGTGACCCAGATTTTAGGAGGAATAAAGTAGGTAAAGAATCTTAGTTTTGGTTGTCATGGTTACATGATGTTATATGTATGCTAAATTCTGTTTGTTGACAGGGTTCCACGGACTTCACCAAAACGTATGTATAAATGTGTTAAGCCTATACCTCTCTAGCTTTGTTATACATGTGACTATTGTCAGCAGGTGTGTTTCTGTAACACTGAGTACCAGCACTGTAGTTGTCCAAAACATGACCTAAGTGTAAAATATATCTAGTGTTCAAATATACATTTGCTCAGACAAATCATGAACATCATGACATTTTCACAACTGTGTGGTACACAGGATTACTACACGACAGTGTCTCTTTGTTTTCTCTCCTCTCACCTTTCTCTCACAGAATTGATGTCCAGTTGAATGAAATAAGAACAGATCTGAAGAAACATCAGGTCAGCAGACAGAAGCTTCTAGATTCTGTACAACATGACCTTGTTGTTCCTAGAGAGGTGACTGTAAAAGAGACACTGCAAGAACATCAGGACTTGGAAGCAGCAGTCGGTGGACAAATGTCACGCCCACGTGTTACAAGTAAGTTCTTATATGTATAAAAGATATACAGTAGAGTGTGCTCAGAGGCCATAAACGACTGTAGGGTTTACATTGGTATGTGCATCAAAGACACAAACATAAAGTGGTGAAGGCGCACAGTTGTGTGTGTGTGCAAACCACACGGTAGACTGTGTTAAGAATAAAACAAACCAATATGAGCTGTAATACAGAACGGTGCGCCCAGAAAATAAACAGTATTCCAAGAGTAACAGAAGTGAGAAAAGTGTGCAAAAAGCACAGATAGTGTGAGGTGTACATTAGGGTGTGAACAAAACACTAACTGATGTCAGGTTTACAGTAGGGTGTGGGTAAAACACACAAAGGAATGCGGTGTGCAATAGGGTGTACACAAAAGACTAATGTGAGGCATGCATTAGGGTGTGCACAAACATAAACTTATATCAGGCATCCATTGGGGTGTCCGCAACAGATACAAACTAATGCGAGGCAAAAAATTAGGGTGTGCACAAAACATAAACTTATTTCAGGCATCCATTGGGGTGTTTAAAAAAGATACAAACTATTGTGAGTCATGCATTAGGGTGTGCACAAAACATAAACTTATGTCAGACATCAATTAAGGTGTCCACAACAGATACAAACTAATTAGTTATGCAGTAGAATGGGCAAAAAGACACAAAGTAATGTGAGGCATGCAATACAGTGGGCGAGACAGATACAAACTAATGTGAGGCATGCAATAGAGTGGGCAAGACAGATACAAACTAATGTGAGGCATGTGATAGGGTGGGCAAAACAGATACAAACTAATGTGAGGCATGCAATAGGGTGGGCAAAAAGATACAAACTAAAATGTGAGGTATACAGTAGGGTGTGCATAGAAGACACAAACTAGTGTGAGGCATACAGTATGGTGTGCACAGAAGGCACAAACTAATGTGAGGCATACAGTATGGTGTGCACAGAAGGCACAAACTAATGTGAGGCATACAGATGGTGTGCACAGAAGACACAAACTAATGTGAGATATACAATAGGGTGTGCCCAGAAGACACAAACTAATGTGAAGTATACGAGAGGATGTGCACCAAAAAGACAAACTAATGCTAGGTATGCAGTAGGCGGGTTTGCCCAGAAGACACAAACTAATGTGAGGTATACAAAAGGGTGTGCCTGGAAGACACAAACTAACGTGAGGTATACAGTGTGGTGTGTACAGAGGACAAAAATTAATGTGAGACATAAAATAATGTATGTTACTTGTAAGTTGTACACTGGGCACAGAAGTCAAAAGGAATTCAGCAGGCTGTTCTAAGAAATTAATATTTTGTCCTCTGTACACACCACGCTGTAAGCTATATACAGCATGGTTTGCGGAGAAATAAATAAAAATGTAGTGTATACAACAACATGGTTGCCGAGTTATATATCAACAGGTGCACAGTTCATGGATGAAAAAACAATACATAACAATATAAAAATATAGTAAATATCGTAAATCTGTCAGCTGCAGCAATAATTCAGCCTTGAGTGTTATCTTCACGCACAGTAGAAGTGTAAGGATAAAGTGTACAGTAAAATTGTCTTTGTGCGTAGTAAAATATCTCGCACAAAGACAGTTTTACTGTACACTTTATCCTTCCACTTCTACTGTGCGTGAAGACGACACTCAAGACTGAATTATTGTGGCACCTGACAGATTTACTATATAGGCCTATACCTATCGCAAGATATGTTGAAAGAAAGCTCTGAAGAATCGTCATGATGCATGATGCGGTGAAACTAGTAAACTAAATCAACAAGTTGTGTTAACATTGATTAATTAATATTATGTAATTCCTCATATCTGTTTTTTGTATTATTATTTTTTATCATTAAAGCGTAGAGAATCCATGTATGTAGGCCTATATATTAATAATTGTTGATCTACATTTATTTCCTTACTTAATATGTTTTGGCTTTTTTTAATGTTGAAATGTTTAACTGTTTTTTTTTTCCAATCTACTGCAAAAAATTTAATTCAATGGTTCTTTACTACTAATAATTCTGATAGATTAAATAGTTTTTTGGGGTATTGTAGCAAAGAAAGTCACTTGCTAAGTTTTGTTTGGCGAGTTACCTCCCTTACTACACAAACTGCTTCGGCAGGTTCTTACGCCACGTCTATGTCGTACCCATCAATTAGTGATGGATCCAGCTCTTGTCGAAGCTCAACTCTTTCAAACTGGCTGAAAATGACTGAAATCTGTGTATAAATTACATTTATATCAGCAGTATGTGTCATTTTATTTCAAGAGATTGTGTTGAGAAAGTAAAAGTACCGTATGTGTATAGGTATTTACACCTCAGTCTTACAGCGTGTGTTTATGGTTTTCTGTTGTTTATACTGCTTCTGTTGTGTTTTTGCAGAGCCGACGCTGAGATTCACAGAGACAGACGACAGGAAGCTGAGAATCACTGACAGCGGCTGTGTGGTAAAGGCTGAGGTCTTGTCCTTGGATGGGTTCTGTGGGAGAGCTGTGACAGACGGGCGTTACCAGACGGGCAGGTACTACTGGGAGGTACACATCACTTGTTCACATGAGTGTTCCTGTCATGTAGGAGTGAGACAGGAGAGCTGTGGCGTGAGGGGGAGGACAGTCCCTCGCCGTAACTCCTGGTACATTGGGATGGACTACCATGGTGTTAAGGTCAGGTGTTTTAGTCACTATGGAGGTAAGATCAAACCTGGCTATCGACAGTACAGACGTTACACACACCCTCATCACCTGGGTGTGTACCTGGACTGTGATGAGCACACACTGACAGTCCTGGACTGTGACAACAACCAGGTAATGTACACAGTCAGTGGTGTTATCGTCACAGAGCCTCTCGTGCCATCGGTTGTGTTTGTCGGATCTGAATCTGTGTCTGCTCGTCTGGTAACGGGTGACTCTGCAACTCTGCCTCCTGTTCTTTGTGATAACCTTAAACACTTCCTGACCATCCGGTAATTATTCATTACATCTTTTCCGTCATATTATAATTTGTTTAAATAGACTAGTTAATTATGTCTCTGTGTACAAATTTTTTGCGTATAGATGTTTTAGTTAATGTCAGCAATGTGACTAATTCAGTATGTATAGCTTCTTCTGCAAAGTGGTCAGTGATCTGTCACAAGCTTACAGCTTGGTGTAGTTGTACACAGTCTGTCTGACTTGTCCTGAACATCAATGTCAGTTTTCTTCCAAACAAAATACATGTAGACAATGACTGGGTAGTTTTATTTTTAGTAACTTGTATTAGTGACTTGTAAATCGACATTATCAGGTGTGTCACTGAGCAAAACAGGTCACAGTTTATACATGACAATATATATAGTCAACATGGTACGTGTGGTAGGGTGTACATTTGTGACAAAAAACCTTGTCAAAATTAAAAAGCAATCGTTTGCATATGCAGAATAGTGCATTTACCACGTAAATAACAGTTCATTCCACTTTAAATTCACGCTCTGTAACAATAAATTTGGGTTACACTTTGTCAAATCTGCTGTTTTTCGGTGCACTGGTCTCCTGTCATAGTTGGGAAGTCGAGGATACGAAAGTGAGGCTCTCGTACCTAACCTCGTGGAAAATTGCCGCCGTATTTGGCCACATTGGAAAAAAAACGTTTTGCTTGTCACAGAACGCGAGTACCTCTATGTCGGATGTAACTACAAAAAACAACCTTTTTCGAAATAAGTAGCTTTCTGAGAAAGTGGCTAAGGGTATAGAAAATTATTTTTCATGACGTGATCGGGCCGGTATATGGTAACCCAGGACTGGTTTCAGATTTAATCGTAAAAAAAAAAGATCAGATCAGACTGACTTTGCTGTTGCAGCACTTTACACAAGATAATTCTGTTTTGAATGATATTGGCCATGTTTTTGAGAGAACTAAACTATAATTATAATGAGTTTGAGAGTGATTACCAGGCTGAAAGGTATTACATAATTAGCGACAACAAAGAAAAAGATCACGTGGTCGGGTACAAGTAGATCCTTTGGCCGAGGATGCAGATGGGCCTAGAACAGGTTGGTTGGATAAGCTACATGTAGTCATCTAGGTTGTGTTATGTAACTTGGATGTGAGTTTCAGATATAAATGAGAGAAAAGCATAGCCTGTGGGCCATTATTAAATTAAAACTGTCTCTTTTGAGCGTAATTCAACCAGCCCTCCAACAAAGGATCCTATTTGAAAGGGTATTTTTCTGATAATAGAAGTTTCATTACAAGAATTCTCTATCCACTGGCCGACCCTATTTGTTCTGCATGATGAGGTTAATCCTATGCTGAACAAGGACTGTTTTTAGGATGCCATTGGCTTGATAATGTTGACAGATGTAAGTTCCTCGTTTCCTGTATATTTCTCTATTTTTTAATTTTGGCATTCTTAACACTTTGTCAAGATCTGGGTATAGTTTGAGTATGTCACATGTTTACAATTGTAAACATTCTAAGCTGTTTATCAGATTTTTATCTTCAGTATAAACACAGTGACATTTACTGGACTATTTGTATTTATTGAATACATCTACCGCATTACTATGTAAACATCTGATATGTTTTCTGTAATAAACACTTATGTCTTAGTTACAAAAGAGGTTTTTCTATGAATAAATACCAGTTGGTATTAATCCACACTGTAAAGAAAATGTTTTTAAAAAACACTTATTTTTAGTGAGTACTATAAATCTTTTACAATTTTAGCCACTAAAAGTCTTTACTGGAATCTATGCATACATTTATTATGAAAATGATGCTAAAATGATTTGTTTGTGTCACTCAAGAAGTAAGCTTCATAAAACTACAATTATTTCTCTACAATCCATATTTCTCTAACAATATTTCAAATTATCGGTTAAAGAGGTGGCTGAAGAGGTTAAAAAATTAAGGTAAGCAATATGAGGAGGGTTGAAGAATTAGAGTAAACAATATGAGGAGGGTTGAACAGTTAGAGTAAGCAAGATGAGGAAGGTTGAACAGTTAGAGTAAGCAAGATGAGGAAGGTTGAACAGTTAGAGTAAGCAAGATGAGGAAGGTTGAACAGTTAGAGTAAGCAAGATGAGGAAGGTTAAACAGTTAGAGTAAGCGAGATGAGGAAGGTTGAACAGTTAGAGTAAGCAAGATGAGGAAGGTTGAACAGTTAGAGTAAGCAAGATGAGGAAGGTTGAACAGTTAGAGTAAGCAAGATGAGGAAGGTATAAATTAAGAAGATATATCTTATGGGTATAACCTTTTTTCCTTCAAATGACTTTTACATGTAAGTGCTGTGATATGACCTGTGACATGTATTATTGTATTCACTGTCCTCTAAGCACTATACCCACATTGTGATATTTTCTAATACATAGTTTCTAAATACATGTATATACATTGATTATGTTGTGTTTTATTCAGAGTAGTTTTTTATTTTTTGCTTCCATGTACTTAGTTTGATGAAATAATGGAAGTGTCATTGTTACATTGCTCTATTCTGTTGTTTTTTTTTAATTCTGATCCTGTCCACATTTTTTCTTTCATAAATGTAATAAGTTTTCTCGTCCATGTATTAACGTTGATTCTCTTCTATCGCAGACGTGTATGAATAACTACAAGATGAGCTGCCTCTTTCTTATGTTTAATTAACTTCACCCAGAGCTGCAGACCTACACGTGCCTAAAGTAAATTGACGTATATATTCTACACCCTGACATTATTTACTTGTAAGTTTTTCACAGCTGGCTTGTTATGGTCATGCATCACAATGTGTGCTAGATTGATAGTTTTCATTTTAGGTTTAACCTGCAAGACCACCTTTTGTCTCCAACTTGATGTGCAGTTGAAGTCATGTATCCAAAGGGCTTCTGTTGTCATCTGTGACTTTGTCTGGGTGTTTTTGAGTTCCCATACATGTATTTTCATTAAAACACACAAGAATGTGAACATGTAAAATTAGCTGGCAAATCATCTTTGATCTCTGAACTTTGCAAATGTGAAAGTCTGGCTTGTACCTGATTTACTTTAGGAAGCAGCTTCATCCCCAGTACTGTTGCTATGACAATCTGTGGTCAAGATGATGAGGTCACTGCACCATTTCATCAGCTTGCTATTATTTTGATTAGTCGTTGTTGTATTCCGCTATGATTCGGTGATATTTTGCCATTCTGTGCCTTTTGTGTTCCAACTTCTGAAACATATGCTTAATAAAAATAAGTGATTGTGTAATGTCTAATCGTCGTTTGAATGGTTGAATTACAGTGTCAAAACAATGTGGTAATACACACACACTTAATTCATGCAAAGTATATAGCACTTTTATACAAAGTGTTACGTATACCAAGTTTCATGACTCTTTGACACTTGGTCTACATATGACCTGATGTGTATCGTTTTAGGTATGGTGGGTTTCCTCTCTTTGATACCTTGTGCGAATAGTACCTCATGTATATCTTTTAAACTGTGATGAGTTTTCTGTATGTCTGATAGGTTGTGCGAATGTTACCTGATGTGTATCTTCTCAGGTGAGGTGAATTTTCTGTCTCTCTGACACTTGATCCACATATGACCTCAGGTGTATCTTCTCGGGAGAGATGGTTTTCGTATCTCTCTCTAATACCGGGTCCACACATTACCTGAAGTGTAACTTCCCAGGAGAGATGATTTTCCCCTCTTTAATACCGGGTCCACACATTATCCATGGTGTGTAACCTCTCAGGACAGATGGTTTTCCCCTCTCTAATACCGGGTCCACACGTTATACATGGTGTGTATAACTTCTCAGGAGAGATGGTTTTCCCCTCTCTAATACCGGGTCCACTGATTACTTGATGTGTAACTTCTCAGGAGAGATGGTTTTCCCCTCCCTAATACCGGGTCCACACATTACACATGGTGTGTAACTTCTCAGGAGAGCTGGTTTTCCTCTCCATCTAATACACGGTCCATACATTACCTGATATGTACCTTTCTCAAGAGACATGGTTTTCCCCTCTCTCTTCAATCTTTAAGCACATTGAAGGCTGTGTTTTATAGTCGCCGATATAAAACCCATGCTGGCTTCCTCTCCGTTCTTACATGGACGCGGAACGGTCTACCAGCAACCTGCGGACGGTCGTATAAAAGAAACATTATTGAGTGCGGTGTAAAACACCGACCAAATACATGTGTTTAAAGAAGGCTCCTTATTAACTCTTCAACGCCGAGGTTCTAAAAGCACCAATGCTGGGCTTCAAACTATTGTGATGGGCAAGATCCAACATTTTAGCTCATGATTTCCTGGCGGAATCGTAACTGATAAACCCAAAGTGCATGTACTGCCTAACTGTCTATGTACAGGGAAGCTATGAATTTAGTTAACCCACGACTCTTTCCTAAGGACAGGACGAGCGCCAGGTGACGAGGTGTTGAGGTAAAAAGCTACAAAATCGGGAAATACGAAGTTCGCTCAGTATTTATGTTACATAGAAACTATGCATCAAGATATTAAAGCATGGGGAATGAAATAAATACAGCGTGCCTGGCTGTAGATTTATGTATATCCTAACACATCACTGCAGCTCATGAAAACCAATTCTTTTAAAGTTTTATCATTTACGGGAGAGTGGGGCGTAACGGACTAGATAACTTTGGAGGCTCAGGTGCGAGTCTTGGTAGTTTCGTGGATAGTGTACGACCATGCTGCAATAGCCTACCTAAACTCTCATTATAAACATAGCCAGGAACCTCACATGTCGACAGTTGCGCCAGTAGGTGAAAAAACGCTCACCAGAGAAAAGTCCACAAAAATCCCCATATGTCCGTCTTGCCCCACGAGATATTTTACGCGTAACTCTGCACTGGCATTACGCTTTTTACTCTTTTAGTTTAAATGAGGTTAACAAAGGATTTGTAACACACATCATGTAGTATTCAGAGGCACGAATGATACAGATAACTGTACAACTGCTATGGTAGACTCACACATGCGGTGTGAAAAAGGCACAAATATCAATTCTTTCACTTCTATGTACAGTGTTTACCATAAACACATTTAACATTTCACATTTAATTAGCAGATGAATTATAATTAGAAAGCATACTTGATATTACCGTGTATGACAACGCTTAACTCAAAGAATTAGAAAGACTTCAATTGACAATAGATTCAGATTGTCGGTTTACAACAGTTGCCCGCATTTACATGTACGAGTCATGCAATTGTGAGGAAGGACACCTAAACTCCATGCCAGGTAGGAGTTGAAATCGTTTACTTGGCACTTAACACAAACATAAACTCAGATGTGAAACTTTCATTTTTTTTCAATAGTCGAACACACACACACACGCACGCACACACACACACACACACACACACACACACACACACACACACACACATAAATATAATTCTTTCTATTAAGCGTTGTCTTAATAGAATATCAACTAGTAGGCCTGCGCAGCCGTTGTGTATGTGAAATATTCTTGAGTACGGCGTAAAAACAAATGAAATAAATAAATTTCAAAGCAGATCGATGTGTTTGAATACAGCTCTTACGCTCCAAGTCAGAAGGTTTGTCACACATTTTGCTCATCGGGTGTATGATTCCGTCAACGACAAACATGCAGATAGCACCCTTCATGTACAGATGTATGCACATGTATGTACCCTTGGAGTTTAAAGTCGTGCTTAATAATTTTTCAGTCGATTGAGGACGAGAGTCAATAGGTGTGTGTACATGGATTGTGTTTTCTTGTGGCAGGACGGGTCCATACCGTACTGCCACCACTGAAGCATCACGCCGAAGACACCTGACGCGACACCCTACCCAGTCACATTAGACTGACACCCGGCCAACCTGTTATGTTTCCTTGCTCTAGCGACTCAATGCTCAGCGCCAGTCGAGGCAGCAAGAAGTGCCATTTTGAAAGTCTTTGGGTATGATCCGACTCTTGTTTGGTCCCGAGTCTCCCGACTTCAGCACACATATATAAAGATACTTTTTAAGCACGGCGATAAATTCGAATCAGAATAAACGATATATATTAAAAGCTTGAGTTTTATTTCTTGTTTTATTTTTTTATAGGCTGAATAAAAACATCAGCCACTGAACGACAGACGGAAAGACAACTTATCCAACAAAGTACTTAAAGTGACACCAGATGTGCCCATACAGGGCTGACAAAACACGGGAAGCTGTTTACGCTGCATTTGTTTATATATTTGATTGCAGTTTTACGCCGTAATCAAGAATATTTCACTTATACGAGCATTATTTTGGAAGGAAACCGGAAAACCCGTGGCCATTCGCATGTTCCTGTCAGACCTTTCCATGTACGGCCGGAGAGTCAAGCGTCGGAAGGTTGACTTGTCCAAAAAATGAGTATTTATTTATTTATTTATTTATTTATTTGATTGTTGTTTTACGACGTACTCAAGAATATTGAACTTGCACGACGGCGGTCAGCATTATGTTGGGTGGAAACCGGGCAGAGACCAGGGGACACCCACGACCATCCGCAGGTTGCTGCAGACTTTCCCACTTACGGCAGAATGAGTAAAGCTTAGTGCCAAGTTGGCAAAATTGCTGACTAAGGAAGTATTTAAAAATAATCGAACGTGTCCATAGAAATCATAGGAAACATGGATTTGTTTACGTGTTTTCTGCATTTGGAAGAAATCAATAAACAAGAGAAAAAAAACATAACATTCAACCTACCTTGACCACTTCTTCCGGTCTTTAAGATAACCGGGCTTCAGAAGAACCTTGTTAATTTGGAAGTCAAACAGGTAGACTTGCCTGTCTTTGGTACCCACATGTAGGAATGCAGGTCGACCATTTTTCCCCTAGGAAGCCTTTAGCATCGACAGCCACCTCAGACTCCTGACTCCTTAATATGCACACGATCTCCTTGAATCTGTTTAATTCCATAACAACCTCTGTTTGATACGTAGCCATACTTGATCAATCTTGGAATTTCTCGTACTCTATAGTCTGAAGTGTTATCAGTTGTTGCTAAAATCAAAGAAAAGTATTACGTATCCTTAGAGCTGTGGAAGGTCACGTAAGCACTTCGTTTATTTATAACAAGTAATATGAGTTTCTTTTTCGTAAAATTCGTCATTTCCTAGCGCTATACTCACAAGGTCCGGGCCACTCTTGTACTACCTGTCTCGAACAGAATAACCTGTGTTGTGTGAGGATATATTCTTGTCGGCGGAACCTAATTCAAAAGAACTGACACTCTACATTGCAAGATACTGACCCATAAATACTCTACCTGACTGCACGCACTGTGCATAAGCTAGATATCAAACATCTGTGTTTCGTGGATATGAAAACGAAAGCAAAATCTAAAGCATTAAGCGTCTAATTTTGATATAAAAGTGCACATTTTCATTTTGTCGGCTCCTGGGAAGCCAATAAATCCACACTGTTTTATGAGTATGTATTTCGATCTTATTTTGAAGACCTAATATCTCTACTCAGTCTTTACCTAAACGACTTACCCCTTACCATTTTAGAGAGTGAGTATCGTGGATACCCGAAAAATAGTGGTAAAGTATCTGACAGATACATAAATAACGCAGTATAAATAAGGATATCAAATGTTAAAATTGTCATGTGGAAGTTATTCGGCAAAAAATCCATAGCACAACTTAAAAAACATTAGTTTTCGGATATCCACATACGATTATGCTTTCATAACACCAGACAGGGAAGCAGTAGGTGTCAAATCATCATGGTATCATCCAGAAGCTCTCAAACAATATTGGTGACATAAATAAAGGCAGGTTCTTTCTGCTTGCAAAGGAATATGTTACTCGCAAACATTACGTCCCTCACATAGATTGAATATCTGAGGGAAAAGCTGTAGTTCTTTTGAATATATCTGCGTTAGAAAATTAGTTGGCATTCGTGAGAGGCGCATGTATAAAACCATGCAAATTTAGCAGAAAGTTCAAGTGTTTGTCAAAGCACTGCATTTTTCTGTCGTACGTGTAAAGTGTGTAAGGTTTCTCAGGGTGGCACATGGAGAACACTAGCTTTACGTACATGTATCACACACATCTAAATGCATGTCAAGCGTCACAATCTGATAAACCCAAAATTCCTTTAGTACTCTGATTTCACGACATTCGATGTGTTTTGTTATTATTGGTTGAACATATGATTTCTTTTCTTCATGTTTCAATGGTATATGTGTTAAATAAATAAAGGACTTCTCCACATCCATTTTTGCATACATTTCAACACCTCTACCAAACGACGTATAAATATTTCATCTCAGTGTATTTCATATTTTCTGCATTGCTGCATCAAGCTTTGCGTGAGCTTTTAAACGTCGTTTTAGCGAGGTTGGAAAATTTAAGGAATAAACACGGCGCGTTTTTTTTTGGTGTAGCAACTACTTTGTTGGATATTTTGGTGTAGCAGCAACTTTGTTGGGCACTTTGGTGCAGCAGCAACTTTGTTGGACATTTTGGTGTAGCAGCAACTTGTTTGGCACTTTGGTGTAGCAACAACTTTGTTGGGCACTTTGGTGTAGCAGCAACTTTGTTGGGCACTTTGGTGTAGCAACAACTTTGTTGGATATTTTGGTGTAGCAGCAACTTTGTTGGGCACTTTGGTATAGCAACAACTTTGTTGGAAATTTTGGTGTAGCAGCAACATTGTTGGGCACTTTGATATAGCAACAACTTTGTTGGATATTTTGGTGTAGCAACAACTTTGTTGGGCACTTTGGTATAGCAACAACTTTGTTGGATATTTTGGTATAGCAGCAACTTTGTTGGGCACTTTGGTGTAGCAACAACTTTGTTGGGCACTTTGATGTAGCAACAACTTTGTTGGGCACTTTGGTGTAGCAACAACTTTGTTGGATATTTTGGTGTAGCAGCAACTTTGTTGGGCACTTTTGTATAGCAACAACTTTGTTGGAAATTTTGGTATAGCAGCAACATTGTTGGGCACTTTGATATAGCAACAACTTTGTTGGATATTTTGGTGTAGCAACAACTTTGTTGGGCACTTTGGTATAGCAACAACTTTGTTGGATATTTTGGTATAGCAGCAACATTGTTGGGCACTTTGGTGTAACAACAACATTGTTGGGCACTTTGGTGTAGCAACAACTTTGTTGGACATTTTGGTGTAGCAACAACTTTGTTGGACATTTTGGTGTAGCAACAACTTTGTTGGGCACTTTGGTGTAGCAGCAACTTTGTTGGGCACTTTGGTGTAGCAGCAACTTTGTTGGACATTTTGGTGTAGCAGCAACTTTGTTGGACATTTTGGTGTAGCAGCAACTTTGTTGGACATTTTGGTGTAGCAACAACTTTGTTGGACATTTTGGTGTAGCAACAACTTTGTTGGACAATTTGGTGTAGCAACAACTTTGTTGGACATTTTGGTGTAGCAACAACTTTGTTGGACATTTTGGTGTAGCAGCAACTTTGTTGGACATTTTGGTGTAGCAACAACTTTGTTGGACATTTTGGTGTAGCAACAACTTTGTTGGACAATTTGGTGTAGCAACAACTTTGTTGGGCACTTTGGTGTAGCAACAACTTTGTTGGACAATTTGGTGTAGCAACAACTTTGTTGGACACTTTGGTGTAGCAGCAACTTTGTTGGATATTTTGGTGTAGCAACAACTTTGTTGGACATTTTGGTGTAGCAGCAACTTTGTTGGACATTTTGGTGTAGTAACAACTTTGTTGCGCACTTTGGTGTAGCAGCAACTTTGTTGGGCACTTTGGTGTAGCAACAACTTTGTTGGACATTTTGGTGTAGCAACAACTTTGTTGGGCACTTTGGTGTAGCAGCAACTTTGTTGGACATTTTGGTGTAGCAGCAACTTTGTTGGACATTTTGGTGTAGCAACAACTTTGTTGGACATTTTGGTGTAGCAACAACTTTGTTGGACATTTTGGTGTAGCAACAACTTTGTTGGACATTTTGGTGTAGCAGCAACTTTGTTGGGCACTTTGGTGTAGCAACAACTTTGTTGGACATTTTGGTGTAGCAGCAACTTTGTTGGACAATTTGGTGTAGCAACAACTTTGTTGGACATTTTGGTGTAGCAACAACTTTGTTGGACAATTTGGTGTAGCAACAACTTTGTTGGGCACGTTGGTGTAGCAGCAACTTTGTTGGACATTTTGGTGTAGCAACAACTTTGTTGGACATTTTGGTGTAGCAGCAACTTTGTTGGACATTTTGGTGTAGCAACTACTTTGTTGGGCACTTTGGTGTAGCAGCAACTTTGTTGGGCACTTTGGTGTAGCAACAACTTTGTTGGACATTTTGGTGTAGCAGCAACTTTGTTGGGCACTTTGGTGTAGCAGCAACTTTGTTGGGCACTTTGGTATTGCAGCAACTTTGTTGGGCACTTTGGTGCAACAACAACTTTCTTGAGCACTTTGGTGCAGCAACAACTTTCTTGAGCACTTTGGTGTAGCAGCAACATTGTTGTTTACTTTGGTGTAGCACCAACTTTGTTGTTTACTTTGGTGAAGCAGCAACTTTGTTGGGCACTTTGATGTAGAAGTAACTTTGTTATACATTTTGGTGTAGAAACAAATTTGTTGGACACTTTGGTATAGCAGCAACTTTGTTGTTCACTTTGGTGTAGCAGCAACTTTGTTGGGCACTTTGGTGTAGCAACAACTTTGTTGGGCACTTTTGTGTAGCAGCAATTTTGTTGGATATTTTGATGTAGCAGCAAGTTTGTTGGACATTTCGAGGGGCACTTTGATGGGCTACAACTTTGATGACACTTTGATGGGTTACAACTTGTTGGACACTTTGGTGTAGCAACAACTTGTTGGGCACTTTGGTGTAGCAACAACTTGCTGGGCACTTTTGTGTAGCAGCAACTTTGTTGGGCACTTTGGTGTAGCAATAAGTTTTTGGGCACTCTGGTGTAGCAACTACTTTGTTGGGCACTTTTGTGTAGCAGCAACTTTATTGGACCTTTGGTGTTGCAGCAACGTTTTGGGACCTTTTCGTGTGGCAACAATCTTTTATTCATTGCGCTGGATCACTTAACTCACTGGCAATAGGACGCTTTTCGGTAGAGATAACCCCATACTGTGCATTCCTACCAGCCAGTGTACCCTTTATAGCTTTTTTTATTTCCTTCTTTAATTTTTCTAATAATTGGTGATCTGCACTATTCAGTCTAAAATGAAGAATTCTTATTGTTTTTTGTCTTTTGGATTCGTTGACGTGACAAAAAAAAATTGTTACACTCGTTTTTATAAAAACAGCTTCTTTTGGACTCGTTGGTGTAGCTGAAACTTTTATGGATTCTTTCTTGTAGCAGCAACTGTTTTGGACTCTTTGGCGTTTCAGCAATTTCTTTCGGAGTGTCGAATATGTCAATTCGAGGCACGGAGGCCCCTCTGTTCATCTTTAGTTGTGCACGTAAAGCAACTTGACTTGTTGTTCACAAGTGTACCACCAGAGTATGGCAGTATGGCGTGATGTTACAGAGGCTAAAGAGGTTGACTGATAACACCCATTTATTGTGAAGTCCAAACACTTCCAAAACGAACAAGAGTCTGTTGATTTATTAACTCTCAAGAAATAAGATTAGGCACATTAAGAGGTCATCTTTTTACCATGTAAATACCATTACAACATAATGCTATTTATAGGTTACTGTTTGATTTAAATACCACTGGCGTTTTGGGACTGGATTCCAATATCCCTGTTTCATTAGTAAATAGAAGTTGCTCAAATTGTTGGTCTACAATTTGCTAACAATAGAAAAAACAAAACAACACTTCAATAAGCTGTGTCGTCTTACAATACTTTATTTATTGTTCTCTACAGGATGGCGACCACAGTTATCTCCCCTCTCAGAATTCTGCGGCGTTCCAGGGTTCCCCTTTCTCCCCAGGCAGGCCGGGAAGTCCATCTAAACCTGGTATTCCTGGTTTCCCCTTTTCGCCTTTCCTCGGCCCACACCAGTCCCCGCACTTCTCTTCGTGAACAGAGCACTGACAGTCCGTCTGCAAAAGAGACAAATATAGTATTTATTTACTGATCTTAAAGTGCAGCTCACGTTGGCTTCCTCTCCGGCCGTATGTGGGAAAGTCTGGCAGCAACCTGCGGATGGACGTGGGTTTCCGCCGGGCTCTGCTTTTAATGTGACGTCATCATTATGAGCTGAGAAAGGAACATTTGACGTCAATAAAATGACGGCAAGGTCCTGCTGCCGGACGTTTGGCAGGTCGCTTTCCAACATACGACACACAAACTTTCAAATGCACTATCATATTCATTATAGCGCATGCGTCTATCTACGTTCACTTTACATGACAGCCACCAGTAGCAAAATTTGTACCGTACAGAGCAACCACGACGACACCGGGATCACCTCATGAGGGTTAAACGTATATGCTTGGATCACTGATGTGTTTATGTTTTAAGACATATGGTTGCACATTGCGCCCATGTATAACTTTTCAAATCATAAAGCCATAAGAGTCAATAAGCCATCCACTTAACCATTGGTTCAGTGTAGAACACTGAACTAAGTGAATAAAACAGAGTGAAAGGGAGAATATACAACAGAAGATAACAATATACTCAAAAATTTAACCTTAATTTAACAAGAAAGTCCGTTGTCTAAGCGATGATAGAATGTACATTGCATTCCGCTATTGCGGCAAATTATTCTGTTAAATGACAGAACAGTGAGTCATAATAAACAGAATACATTCTAGCATCTCTCAGACAACAGACTTTCTGTCAAAATTAACAGATTAAATTTTTGAGTTTATTTGTTTCTGAATTTTGAATGGTATTTATGTTAATACTCCAGGTCAGCTATCTGGTCGGCTGTTGCTTTAAATCAGGGTATTTCCTAACAAATGGCAATGGTCTCTCTTCCGGTTTCCTAGACTCATAAACATTGCCTTACTGTCCGCTGCTAGACTAAGCATTACCCGAGACCTGGTCCCTTTGCATTGTTTTAATGTGATTGTATGTAACATGTGACGACAACATAGCATTTTAAGTAATTCTAGACCAGTGACGCCTAATAAATTGCAATTAATATCACTGTATTTGTATCCTACTCTTCTTAAGTCATGATGCTAGGGGGGCGTGTAAATTGCTACTATTTATGCATTTAGGTGAACAGTTAGAATAAAACCCTAACTGAGGTAAATTGACAAGAGAGTATATCTCAAAGGTTACGTGACCATTTATCAAGCTGTCGTCGCTGCTGTGGTTTACTCCATGTGACGAAAGTCTTAATTTTATTGCATTTAACAGTGTTTGACTTATGCTGTAGACCTGCAGATGGCCGTGGGCTTCCCCCGGGGCCCTTTACGGTTTCCTGCCACCATAAAGTTGACTGCCGCCGTATAGGTGAAATATTCCTGAGTATGGCGTAAAACACGAATCAAATAAATAAATAAACTGACAACGTTATATGCCAATCATGTAAAGAAATAAATAATAGTGTGAATGTTTGAACCCACCTGCTCGCCATTGTCACCTTTAGGGCCGGGTCTCCCCCACGGCCCTTGTAACCTTTCCACCCCAGCTTGATCTTTTCCACGAACACTAAACAACACAATAGTCGGTTTTAAGAAAAATGACATCAAATTTTTACAGCCCACTTTACCATGATAGCACAGTAAACACGCGGAGAAAATAACGAAGCCCATTTTTACACTGATATCAAACTAATTCTTGTGGAATACACTAAATCCCATTTTACCATAATAGCAAAGTTAAAATAATACAGCCCACTTTACCATGATAGCACAGTAAGCACGTGGAGAAAATAACGAAGCCCATTTTTACACTGATATCAAACTAATTCTTGTGGAATACACTAAATCCCATTTTACCATAATAGCAAAGTTAAAATAATACAGCCCACTTTACCATGATAGCACAGTAAACACGTGGAGAAAATAACGAAGCCCATTTTTACACTGATATCAAACTAATTCTTGTGGAATACACTAAATCCCATTTTACCATAATAGCAAAGTTAAAATAATACAGCCCACTTTACCATGATAGCACAGTAAGCACGCGGAGAAAATAACGAAGCCCATTTTACACTGATATCAAACTAATTCTTGTGGAATACACTAAATCCCATTTTACCATAATAGCAAAGTTAAAATAATACAGCCCACTTTACCATGATAGCACAGTAAGCACGTGGAGAAAATAACGAAGCCCATTATTACACTGATATCAAACTAATTCTTGTGGAATACACTAAATCCCATTTTACCATAACGGCAAAGTTAAAATAATACAGCCCATTTTACCATGATAGCACAGTAACACGTGGAGAAAATAATGAAACCCATTTTTACACTGATATCAAAGTAACACTTATGGAATACAACGAAATAGGAAAGTAAAAGCTGAGCAATACAAGCAAGTGCATTTAACTTGGTAGTCAGGTTCAGGAATACCATATGAAGCATTTTAGCACGTCAGAAGAAATTAATATGTGATAGAATATATATACACATACACTGACAATTTTTATCAGTGAATGTTTTTTTTTATTGTAATGTAAATCAATAGTTTATAAATAAAAATGATATAAACCGATGCCAAATTAAGGCAAGGTGTTTTCTTCGAGTAGTTTAGCACACAAGACTTTAAATAAATGGTTCGTATTTTGACTTTGGCAACAGTTACTTTGTGGAATATGCCTCTAAATTTTACCTTCATCTTCATACGGAGATCGGCTAATTGGAGCTATTATTCTTTTTCCTGCAAATAAGAGAATTGAAAAACAGAACGATATTTATCTTCCTTTTTATTAGAATGCTGCATTTGTAAAATTAATTGTAGCCAATACAAGCTTTACTAGATTGTTGTATTACCTTTGTGTAAAATGTATTTACACATAGGGGCCTTTAGTATGGCCTAACAGGATGAATTTGACTTGATATCTGATTGGCTACTGGCTCTTGTTGAAAATAATAGTTAAAATCTGATTGACTACTACCTGCAGCTCATGGGAAAAAAACAGTTAAATTCTGATTAAATGCTACCTCATATAAAAATTCGCTACAAACTCAAAAGAAGCTAATAGTTGACATATGATTTCCTTCCAGCCCGCATTGAATCAAAAATTAAAATAGTCGTGAATAAACAATTATAAATCCTGGACACAATTATTCACCCATTGTTACTGATTATGTAACCATCATCCCTGATTATCCCTGACTATTTATACAACCACAGTCACTGTTTATACAACTATGGTCACTCATTATACAATTATGGTCACTGATTATGCATCTATGGTCACTGATTGTACAACTATGGCCACTGGTTATACAAAAATGGTCACTGATTATATAACTATGGTCACTGATTATACAACTATGGTCACCTATTATACAAAAATGGTCACTTATTATACAATTATGGTCACTGATTATACAACTATAGTCACTGATTATACAACTATGGTTACCAATTATACAAATTTTGATACTTATTACACAGCCATGGTAGCCGATTAAACAAGTATAGTGATCATACATCCCCGGTGGCTGATATGGACAATCATCTTGCCTAATTTAATCAGCTGTGTTTACTGAAGGTGGCACATGGTGTAAAACACCAATCAAGTAAATAAAGAAATCAAATGAAGATGACGGCCTTTCCAGTTTTTAATCTTTTTCAAAGCAAAGTTTTTAAGTTTTTCCATACCTGGTTCTCCTTTCCATCCAGGCAGCCCAATATTACCTTCAGGACCTATGTAGTTGAGCAGAAGATCGATTATTTATTGAACTAAATATTTGATCAGATGATCTGACAATGATTCGCTGACTACTCTATGTGATTTGCCGACGTAATTCGTCGAATCGTCGTGATTCGTTCTCCGGGCGATACGTTGACTAACTGCTATGTTGACTAACAGACTCGTCTAAATAAACTAGTCTATTTGATTTGTTGATGGATTAATTCGTTTTTCAGTTGATTCATTGACTATGTCATTACTTAATACCCGAGCAGTGTAACTCTCAAAAATAAAAGGCTCATTTTAACTCATCGGCATCAATTCTCCTGATGATGGCAAAATATAGTGCGGAAATATTGAGTCGAAATGAGCCTTTCGTTTTTCTGAGTCAGGTTACTCCTGTATTACAGTAAACTGTTAGTGAAATTAGAGAAACACAAGATGCCATGACTTACGGGTCATTTAACTGGAGCAAAAAAAAGCGTTTCATATTAATGAGCATATGTAAGAAAAGCATCACAGTGTCTCATTCATTATCATTATAACCTTATGCTATCCTCAGCTCAGATATTCGATATATAAAAGATTTAAAGCAAAGAAAGTAAAACTAGAGCCACAAAGACAGTCTGTGACAACTGGTAAATGATCACACGTCACAGGTGAAATACGACCTCTTGTCAATTTACCTCAATGTTCCGCTCTAACCGTTCATGTGAAAGTTTAAATATTACACTGCCGCTAGCGCCATAGCTTATAAGGACCATAGAAGAGCGCACTCATTGTCCAGCCCTCCCATTTTGAGAGAGGTCTGAAGCAGATCAATAAAACGAAATTTTGGAGGCGATTTTGTTAACAGCTACCTGTTGAGAAAGTGGAGAGAGTGGTGGATGGCCATATTACATCTGCATGATCGGTAATTGAATTCAAAACTTACTTTTCCACCCTAATGATGATATATTTGTTATATGTATTGTGGATAAGGCAAATAGTAATGTAGATATATGGAAGCTGGTTCTTTTTATTTCTCTTTTCCAGACCCCTCTCAAAATGGAAGTGCTGTGCACTTTTCTATGACCTTAAGATTATGCATCTATGGTCACTGATTTGGCAAAAAGTTGACCGTGCATAGACGGCAGGAGAAACTGGCCACATCGTCTTACCTGTCATACCCGGTGGTCCGCGCACCCCCGGGGATCCAGATGGTCCCATCATTTGACAGTCACAGTGACACTGATCTGGTAGGGAAAAAAATCGAAAGAAAACAAATCGTCAGAGTTAAAGAAAATATCTTTTCGGATAGAGCGGTACAAAATAATTGTTATTAATAACTGGGAATTACAAAAGTTGGTGGGGTTTTTTGTGGGGGGGGAGGGATGGCTTTGTTTTTTTTGGGGGGGGGGGGGGTTGGGTTTTTTTTTTGCTGTGTTGTTTTCGTTGTCAATTTTACTTAGTCATATTTCCTGGTAAGTAAACTGATCTATAATTAATATCTATAATTAAGTCCATGACCTAGAAATTTGCAACATTCCTGTATATTGTCTCCACGGCACTTCACTCTTTCCTTCGATCTCTAACACTTTATATGATGTTTCTGCGCAGTCGTGTATTTTTTCTTTCTATTGCGCAGCAAATGTTTGAGAAACTGCTGATCCATGGTGGGGAAAAATGTCCCAAACGCAGTTATGTTGATATACAGACTGAAAAAAAAAAAGAACAACGTCTTTGATAGTAATCGTTTTAGAGTTGCTTGGAAATATAAAATTAGTCCATGGGTTCTTATCAACAATGATTTAATACCAAATTCGTAGATTTTCCATGATTGCGTTCACAATTTCCACCCAAGAGGTTGGCATATTTCTCCACCAGGTGGCGCGGGCTTTTACAGATGAAGTAACTTGTGTAATGTACCGTGGAGACTAGCTATTAGGAAGTTGCATATTTCTGTGTGATGGATCTCTGTTGATACACATACCATTTTCTCAGTCCTTTCCAATATATTGATTTGATTTATTTATTTGATTGGTGATTCACGCCATACACAAGAATATTTCACTTATACGACGGCAGCCAGCATTATGGTGGGAGGAAACCGGGCAGAGCCCGGGGGAAACCCACAGCCATCCGCAGGATGCTGGCTGACCTTCCCACATACGGCCGGAGAGGAAGCCAGCATGAGCTGGATCCAATATATCAGATGCCTCTTAGGCATTCTTAGAAGAATTGTTTTATGAGCGAACATGTGATTTCGTAACAGATAATTTCTCACAATATGTCAATAAATACATATAAATTTGATAAAAAAAATACTAAGGTTTGAAGAAAATGCAAATTTTAGAAATCGACGTTAAAGTCTCACTCCCGTGTTTCGCGATTTCCAGACTCGGTGTTGTCGCACGAGACTCGGATTCCATTTTGACAGGCCTTCCCGGTTTTGTTGATCACGCGACATTCCCCCAACGTTCTCTCCCATCCATCACAATCAAATTTCACAGGGTGAACCTCTTGATCTATGCTAATTTGAGAGAAGTGCGCAGATTTCCTGAAAAATTTACACAGTGGAGTGATAAAATAGTGGTGAAATAGTGCTTGAAGTCATTTTCAATCTCTATGTCCTTATTTTGATAATTCTTTATGATTCCACATCCAGCTAATGTTTAAAGACAAAAGTAACGATAATACAATAACTTCAGTGGTTAAGAAGAACTTCATTTTTTTTTTCTATAAACCGATATTCTACTTCCTTCAGAGTCTCGCCAGAAGCACTAGATTTTGCGAGTACCTGCAACGGTCTTGGAAAGTCTGTGACTATACATCGGATTTGCACGGATATAAATTCCACTTATTAATTTGTACTTGTTTTGACGCTTACATCTATATACCCACGTTTTCAAACATAAAAGGTCTGCAGCAACGTGCGGATGGTCGTGGTTTTTTCCCGGGCTCTGCGCGATTTCCCCTGACCATAATGCTGACCGCCGTTTGTATAAGTGAAATATTCTTGAGAACGGCGTGAAACACCAATCAAATAAATAAATAAATCAAACAGAAAAACCACCAGGCACTGTTTGGACATGTACAGCAGAAAAAGCGATGATATATGTAACGACTTCACAAATATAAACAGTTAATGAATGACGGAAAAATTGTTTTGATTAAAACTTTTGCCGCACTGAAGTTCTTGCCTACCCGAGTCCGAGGCTTCTGCATACCACATCCGCTTCCGCCTTTGCCCAGTTCCAGTCACAAACTGCTTTATATCGTCCGTCCTCGTAAATATTGACTACTCCATTCCAAAGGTTGCCTCCCCTTAATGTGACGCTAAAATCTTATCAGAAGACAAAATGAAACCGATAAAACATTACTTAAATGGTCATGACAAAATAATATCCTGTCACATTCAACGTAATATTTTGTTGGTCTGATAGAATATTTATGTTGAGTTAATAGAATATGTGTGTTATATTTTACAGATTAATTGTTTAGTGTAATGAACTTGCCAGACAAGAATAAGTACTTTGGTTTAACTTTGTACTGAAGAGCTCGATTGGTAGAGAGCCGCTGGTGTAGAAAGCGGCCCTCAAGCCAAATAACCCATGGAAAAGTTAATAGGCAAAAGAGTAGGACACGTTGAATTAAATCGCAACATTGGATATATGAACAGTCGCAATCAAAGCGCAAGTGAGGTACACATTTTAACTTTCGACAACTTAAACTGGCATGGTACACAACTCGGAGACCTAGATCCCGGAACATTCCCTGTGTCTTTCCAACGTCATTGACAACTGTAGACGGCTTCGCCTTGCACGATATTGGTGTTAATTTCGTACTTTTGGTTATTAGTTATAATGGTTGTTTGAGAGGGGATACGAAGTGTTTACATGATGAGACATTGTGTGGAAACTATCAATTTCCTAAAAACTGATCCTAGAGACCTTTAATGTTTTATGAAATTTATGAAGAAACGAGCGCCTGATAGCCCTTCGATGCCTCACAAAGGCCCGATGCTGATCACGTCTATCACGCCATCACGATATGACACGCATCCCCATTTGGATATGAACAGCTCGCTTTCAAGCGGGAAGGACGGGTGTCAGACATTCAAGGAATGTGGAGCAGAAAAATTGTGATTAAAATTAAACACTAGATATTACTACGAAAAAAAAGGTGTTAGACAGGAGTTAAAACAAATAGCCGACAGGACTAGCAAGGCAGACGAATCCGAGCCAAGAGGCAGTGATACTTCACTCTGCATTTTTTTTCTAAATATCACACGCTGGCAGAATTTTATAAGTGACAGTAGCACAGATGATCTGCTTCGCCGAAACGAAGTAGGCGAATACGTAAAATTTCGCGTTTCCATGGTAATCATCGTGTGGAGTGAGTGGAAACGTGTGGAAACGAGGTTTTGCCGTATCGGGTGGGTAGGACTCACGACACAGCACTGATTGGAAGGTAACTGACCAATCAGATAGCAGACAAACTAGTCTACAGGATAATAAACTTTCTTATTTCTTTAATGGTTTGTGTTTAACGTTGTTTCAGTTTTTGTATTGCACATATTGACCTGGAACGTCTATTTTGGTTGATAGCTGGTTAATATAAATGTCTGTTTTGACACCTGGATTTTACACTTACATGAGTCTATGTCCGAGGGGCTATCATGCAAGCGCTTCGCAATGACCCAAAAGCCTCTCATTAATGCGGTTGCTGTGAGTTCAGACAAGCTCATGCTGGCTTCCTCTCTGGCCGTACGTGGTAAGTTCTGTCAGCAACCTCTGGATGGGCGTGGCTTTGCCCAGGGCTCTGCCCGTTTTAGTCCCACCATAATGTTGGCAACCATCGTATAAGTGAAATATTCTTGAGTACGGTGTAAGGCATCAGTCAAATAAATAAATAAATGAAATACACTTACATGAGTCTGATGGTTGTGACAACAAGTGAATATCATCGTCCATTTCACGCGACAGAGCCGAGAGCTCATTCCATACATCTATCATCTCTGCAAACAAACAAAATAGTAAATGTGAATATAAACTTTCCTACACAGGTATATTGAAAGATAAATTAAAAAATTCTTTTTAGTTCATTTTCTGCTTGTTTTTTTTTTCTAGGTTTTTTTTTCTTGATTTTGGTCTTCTGTTTCCAATATAGTTTAGTTTGGTAGATATTTGAAATACTATAAATTATGCCTATGTTCACATATTTAAATCCCTTAGTTGAAGTGCTAAGGTATCAAGGATGTGTTAGACATTTGAATTTGTTGTTTTCTTTCACATTTCTTCATCGTGCTTAATATATATATATATATATATATATATATATATATATATATATATATATATATATATATATATATATATATATATTATTATTATTATTATTATTATTTTTTGTGGCGGAGGGGTGTTATTTCTTTCTTTTCTCTTTTCTCAGACATGCCCACCTCATTGGCGGAAGACAAATGGTCTTCGACTAACGTTAAACGGCGCAAACGCACACACGAGTGTCGTCGGGCGTTTATAATCACCAAAACCTCACGATATCCACAACTTCTCTGGCGAACACCAGGATTGAACTTGCAACTTACGTGTCATAGTGATTAAATTTATTCCATTTTTTTTATTTTATTGGTGTTTTACGCCGTATTCAAGAATTTTTCACTTGTACGACAGTGGCCAGAGTTAACAGGGCAGAGCCCGGGGAAAACCCACCATCACCCGCATGTTGGAAGACCTTCCCGAAATGGTCGGAGAGCAAGCCAGCATGAGCTGGACTTGAACTCACATCGACCGCGGGGCGAGGAGGGGAGAGTGGTGGGAGGTGCATGTTGGACTACGGCGAATTCTGGGTATTGGCAGGCAATATTATCTCACTTTCAAATCCTTGCCACAAAATACAGAGCAAAACGTTATTCCACAGATATCAGATACACGTCAAGAACAAACTCTTACCTTTCGAGAGAGGGGAACTCGGGCATTGTCCGTAAGCATGATATGAATGCTGGATAAATACACAAATCAGCAGAAACGCCTTCATACTGTGGCTGTGACTTGTAACAGCGATGGACGGCTGATTAACCCTTGCTAAAACTCGGCTCTTTCCGTACACTTCATCAACAACTTTGATGAGTCAGTGAAATCGTCCGCCGTCTCCGTTATTCATAAGACTTTTCAGCATAAACGTTTATTTAGCGCTTCCAGTTTAGTATATAGAGAATCACAGGGTTTTGGGGTTATTGTAAAGTCAACAGGGGATCGGAAACTGCCGAGCGTTTCCGGAAACATCTGCTGCTTTACACGATACGTGATACTCTTTGGTTGTATTGGTTTACATAGCGTCGAGAACAGACTAATAGGGAATATACTTAATACATTCGGTATTGTAAATCCATGATCCGATTGCAGTATACATTATGCAACATGGAGAGTAAAACTAGAGCAGCGACAACAGTGTGACAGTTAGAAAATGGTCACACGCAACTGATAAAATACTGCCTCTTGACAGTTTGTCCCACTTAGGGTTATATATTTCACTATGTAAATGATTAAAAGACAGCAATTTAGATCCCGCTAGCATCTCCGGTGTTGCATGGAAAGGTCTGTCAGCAAACTGGAAAATAGTCATGGATTTCGACCGCGCTCTGCCTGGTTTCTCCCACCACACTGCTAGCTGCCGTCGTATACGTGAAATATTCTTGAGTACGGCTTAAAATACTAATCAAATCAGTAAAAATAAATAAATATAACTCTCTAGCCAGAGTTAGTCTGTAAATAATGCGCTGATGTTAGAAATGACAATTCAGTAAGGGACACTCAGATTAGTCCGTTGCCATATATGATCAATGACATTTTTGTCGGATTTCCGCTGACCAGTAAGTCCGCAGGTTCGAATCCTGCTCTCGCTGCTTTGGCTGCTGCTTTACGTGAGGAGTTTTATCAGGTACCTGGAGAAAAGCTGTGGATTTCTCTCCATTCTCTCAAGTTTGACCCACTAATAAACCTGACTAGAAATTTCTAGTATATTGATCCAAGTATCAGAGTGCCACTAATTTTAGACAACAGAATGACTAATTTGAGTGTCCTTTCCATACCTTTTCATTGTTTTACCTCTTCAACAGGATGTTGTCAAAATTTATTTAAAAATATATATTAAAACATAGACAACAGAACAACTCAAGACCTGTCGAAGTGGTGAAACAATGGGAATCTATGATAATGAGACTCAACTTCGTCACTGTGTTGACTGAAAATAAGGGCGCTGCGATACTAAAATCAAAATACTAAAAATTATGTACAGTTTGTCGTATTTCCGAATTCTACATAAAAAAAAATGTAAAAAGGATTTTCTTGGTGATGTGGAAGTATAGAAATTCGTGGCACTTTTTTTCCAGATGTTTAAAATTTTTATCTTGGTAACATATTTCACAACAGGACAAGCCTCCAAGAAAAGAATTTTTTGTTTAAATTTTCTTTACTTTCAAAAGGCAACTGTACATATTCGACAAAAACAATGAGAAGAATGATGCATTTCTTTAATTAACTTGTCGACAAGTTTAGCAGTGTTGGGTCACCATGTCTGACACATGGAGACAGAAATGGTTCAAGGTCCATTTTGGGAGGGGGCGTGTCGGGGTTACCATTGACAATGAATGGTTTAGTTGATTGCTGCCCTCTGTGGAACTATTGCAAGAGTGTAACCCGATATTCCACATGACTTATACATCTGTCTGGTGTAGAGAAATGGCCCGATTATGGGTGTAATACAATCTCCATGCCTGGCAATATATACGTTCTCACAACCTTGAATTTCAATTACTGCCATCTTGTACAGTAACACGGTTGGCCAGACATTACCAATTGCAGATAAGCAATAAATTTTTATTTATTTATTCTGTATTTATTTTTTTTTTTGGTGTTTTACGCCGTACTCAAGAATATTTCCCTTATTGGACAGCAGCCAGCATTATGTTGGGTGGAAACTGGGCAGACCTTTCCACTTACGACCGGAGAGGAAGCCAGCATGGGCTGGACTTGAACTCACAGAGACCGGATTAGCAATAAAAGACTTAAAGGAAAGACAGTGAAACTAGAGCTGCAACGACATTGTGATAGTATGCAAATGGTCTCACGGAGCCAGTGAAACAAGGTCTCATGTAACTTTAGCTTAGTTAAGGTTTTATTACAAGTGTTCCTGTGAATACCTAAATAGAAGCAAATTACACGACCCCGCTGTTTCACGTTTCACGTCGTACTGAAGGACATTTCATTTAAAAGACAGCGCCCATTGTTATGGTGGAAAGAAACCGGACAGAGCCGGGAAGAACCCACGATCATCCATGGACTGCTGAAAGACCTTCTAAATCATATAATGGCATTCTTCTACTGGATGTGACTGAGGCCACAACTGGCAAGACTAACACGTTCACGTGCCATACTGTTGCATTTTAAAAACTAAACTTAAAAATTCATGTAATACAGCCAGT